>NC_071992.2:136904015-137207045 GCF_028885655.2 Pongo abelii | reverse complement strand
ACCTCCTGGATCCATTATTTCATTACAGTTAGCAAAACGGATATTTCCTAATTCTATCAGCTCTCCAGTATTTATTAGCTGGAATTCTTTAATAAAGAACAATTTTTCCTCATCAATTGTTTATCTGAAAACAACAACAAAAGCCAGATTAATACCTGATTCTTTCCTTTTGTCTGTTTTCAGAATAGTGAGTTAGTGCCCACACAACCTTCAAATGAACCTGTGGATTTTGCATATTTAACATGTTTCAAACCATTGTAGTCACTATTTGCTTTTAAATTATTCCCAAGTTTTCCCAGTGGGAGCTCTTGTATTAGTCCATTCTTACACTACTAATGAAGACATACCTAAAACTGGGTAATTCATAAAAGAAAGAGGTTTAATTAACTCACAGTTCAGCATGGCTGGAGAGGCCTCACCATCATGGTGGAAGGCAAAGGAAGAGCAAAGGCACATCTTAAGTTGCAGCAGGCAAGAGAGAAATGAGAGCCAAGTGAAAGGAGAAATCCCTTATAAAACCATCAGATCTCGTGAGACTTAGTCACTACCATGAGAACAGTATGGGGGGAAACTGCCTCTATGATTCAATTATTTCCCATCTGGTCCCTCCGACAACATGGGGGAACTATGGGAGCTACAATTCAAGATGAATTTGGGTGGGGACACAGCCAAACCATATCAGCTCCTTAAGCTGCCTCATATATTTTATGCATTGGGGCATAACAGCATATCTCAGGTTCATCTCAAATACTTCCTGCTCATGCTAGAATCAGCCATTTCTCCAAGGAGACCTGGTTCCTTTAACATGGAAATGGCACACAGATATCAAATTCTGGGTACTTGGAGTGATTATTGCTACTGAACTGATCACAGTTCTAGGCCTTGCCAGTAGACATGACTGATAAATTTGTAGTTTTAAGAAAAAGAAAAATAAACTATAAATTCATACCAATATTTCTAATTCAAAATAAGGACTACAGAGTTTTTAACGATTTTTTTAAGTTCATCTTTTCTTGCTCTGAAAATTTTATCTCCTAAGGATAATTTAATTGTTTAATTGCTTTATCCTATTTTAGATATAATAAACTCAGTAAGAATGTAAATATCACCACTAAAAACTAGCCAACAAAATTCAATCTAAAATGTCTTTGTACTTCTTTTTGTCCTTAGGATATATCTCCCTAAGGACGTACAATCAAAATATGTGTTCTAAAATCACTTAAAATAACTCTTGAGATCATTATGCCACATAATTGATATATGCCTAAGTTCTTCGTTTTCAGTTTTAAATTTTTAGAAATTATTATATTTTGATGTGGTTTTCCCTTTTGTTTTTAATTATGTAAAACATTTACATAATTTCAAAGTCAAAAAATAAAATAAGGTATGTGGAGAAGCATAACTCTTCTGTATCCCCTACTCACCTGCTTCCTCCATCCAACTATAGGTAAGTATTTTTTATTGATTTTTGTTTTATCTTGCTATTGCAATCATAAACAAATATGTATTTCTTATTTCTTCTCCTTTCCTATCCACACTGTAGTATACTATAAATACAGCTATGCATTTTGCTTATTTTGCTTAACAATATGTCCTGGACATTACTGTATTTCAGGACATACAGATATGTTTCTTTTCTTTTCAGGGATACATTACATGACATTGTGTAAATATCCCAATTTATTTAACTAATGTCCCTTTGATAGATATTTGGGTTTCTGACCTTTTGCTAGTTGGTCTTCTACATTTGCTTATTTAGTCCTCCCTAGAGTTTTGTCAGTTTGGCTTATTATTCTCATGTTAAAAGGAGGAAACTGGTATATAAGCAGTTAAAGACTTGACCAAAGTCTTAGAATTAAGCAGGCAGAAGGGGAAAGAAGAATTCCCCTGCTTCCATAATTTCTGTTATTTGCACAAATCCATGTAATTCATACTACATTGAAAATGTCTGTTGACACCTTTATTTTAGAGTTGGAGGAGGGAGAAGTAAGTATGTGCTTTGCAGTAGATTGTGGAGAAAAATTTAGCCTTAAGTTCAAGGCTGGAATTTCAGGCCTGAGCCAGCCTGTGGGGAGGGTATCTGAGGGAACAGCTGGCCATTCTGGCTTTGTCCCCAGCTAAATGCGTGCCAGACATCCACAAGCAGGTGTGTCTATTTTGGGCAAAGGGATCTTCTCAGTGTCTGCTAAATCACAACATGTCAATTCTATCACAGTGTGCTCTGAACCCTGGTGCTCCCCTAAGAAATCCACCAAAACTCCCTTTGAAGGATAGAGAACAATCCATTCTCTACTGTGCCCCTTAACAGTGACTTCCCCCTTCTTCCTTCTTATCCTACAGACCAATGAACAATTATATATACCAAACCAAACAGAGCAGCACAGCTTTGAGTCAGTAAAAACCATTTTACATACGTTTTAGAGGAGAAATTAAGTGAGATTTGGAGGAAGCCTTAGGACAATAACCAAAAACTTTCATTAATTTTCCCTTTTTATCCACTCAATTTTTTTAAGGGAAAAGATTAATTCCGAGGGAAAATACACCCCAATCATGTTATTTTAAAATGAGCATCTCAAGCTAAGACCTCATCTCAGAGCACTTTTAGCCCAATCTCTTCCCACATCCTCCTCTCCAAAATCATCACTGAAATCATTGTAAGATATGAGGATCATTCACTTTTCAATTTCAAGACACAAATCATATTCACTGCACAGTTTTTAACTAAGGCAGAAGGAGATGGCCACTACATTTTAGAGATTTTGCAAAAGGGTTTAAACAAAGCAGCTTTCTTTTTGTGCCCCAGTAGTCACTGAATAGTCTTGTTAATAAAGGTTTTATTGTGTCATTGCTAAGCTTCTGAGACCAAACAGCACAAGCAAATTAGCCACAAGATCATCGCACCATGGACTGGGCAGCTGAGCACTTGGCTGACCATGTGGGGATCTGATTTCACCACGGAGCTGAGTAGCTTCCCTAGCTAGCTGCACTCAGAACACTCCAAGCTCAGCTGCATGGACGTGCTCAACAAAGCCGGTACTCCAAAACTCTGCTCTGCATCTAGTCAAAACAGGAAGTTTGACATGTGAGTCAAAGGCTGGAAGTCCACTCACTCCACATACGTGAATTTATTTTCTGCAATGTGCCAGCGATGGAGAAGAGAGATGGAGAAGACACACCACTCCCTGTGTCTGAGAGTGATATAGATAAATAAAACTACAGAGAAATACTTACATATGAGTTAAGCATTACAGTATAACATTGGGTATATTTTTTAAGCTCTATGGGCATCTATTTGTTCACTTTTAAAGGAGGATAACAACAGTAATTACATCAGATTGTTATAAAGAGTAAAACACTTAGAATGTATCTGGCAGAAGGTAGGTACTCCACAAATATTAGATATAATAATTATTAAGTGCCACTCCCCTAAACTTAAAGCTAGGTGTTTTCCCTCCCCTTCCTAAAGTACATTTCTCTCACCTAGTGTTTCGTTTAATTAACCCAACAAAACTTTAATTTAGATGCTACTTATATTTGAAGAAGAATGGCACAGAGTTGAATAGATTTATCCAAGTCATACATTTCATAGAAAGTAGACATGGAACGCAAATCAACTTGCATCGGTTCAGCCACAAAATTCCTTATGCTTTTAACCTGTACCTATGCCACCTTTTGTGTAAGAGTCAAAACCATTAGGCACAGAGGAGGGAGAGATTAATGTCAACAGGAGGTACTAGGAAGGCCTCCTGCAGGAAAACATAGGAGTATACACTCTTCTGCTAAAACCTTCCATGGCTCCCTATTGCTTTAAAATAAAGTGCAAGTCTTTTCCCAAAGGCAGAAATCCTCTCTTCCCTTTAGCACCCACATCTGAGTCACCAGCAAGTCCTATAAGTTATAACTACAAATTTTATTCCAATATATACATTTTTCTGCCTATTTCTACTGCTACCACCCTAATCCAAGGTATCATCATCCAGTGCTGGTTTTTCCTACTAATGATCTCCTTGGACCTCTTCTTGCCAACCTACAAACCATTCCCTCACAGCAGCATGAGTAAGCTTAAAATGCAAACCAGACCATGGCACTCTCTTAAACTTTTTAAATAATTATCAATTTTGTTTAAAATTAAATTTAAACTCCTTACTGGGTGTCTAAATATGCATGATTTGGTGCTTGCTTATCTTTTCAACTTCATCCCATCGATTTCTTCTCCTAACTCATTATTCTGCATTCATAAAGACCTCCTTTATTTTGTCCAACACAACACATTTTTTCCCAGCTCATGGCTTTGTACTTGCTGTTTTCTCTGCCAAGGATGCCTTATATGAAAGAAGAAAGAAAAAACAAAAGAGGAAAGGAAAGAAAGAAAAGAAAGGAGCAAAGAGGGAAAGCCTGAGCTAAGGCACAAAGGCCAGAAATAGAATGGTGTAAGTAGAAAAAGATAAGCACTTTGGTATTGCTTAAGTATAAACACAATGATGATAAAAGGATGAAGAAACAAAACAGTGGTAGGCTAAGACCAGATTAAGTAAATATATATTAGCTGTTATTGCTGCACCCAGAATTTAGCAGTTTAAAACAACTGTTTCAATCTCACACTTTCAATGGATCAGCAACTTGGGAGTAACACAGGTAGTTCTGGTTCAGAACTTTTTATGAGGTTTCAATTAAGACATCAGCCTGGACTTTAGTCATTTAAAGTCTTGAATGGGACTAGAGAATCCACTCCCATGTTGGCTTTTGTAGGGCATCTCCATTTCTTGCTATGTGGACCCCTCGATAGTACTGCTTGAATGTTCTCATGAAATGACAACTGGCCTCCCCTAGAGTGGGTGATTCAAGAGAAAGAGCAAGGAGAAACCTGTAATGCCTTTTATGACCTATCCATGAAAGTCCCATACCATCACTTCTGTTATTTTCTGTTTATTGAGCCCATATAAAGGGAGAAGAATTAAACTCTACCTATCAAAGGGAAATATTTTGGAGAATTTGTTAATAGGTTTTAAAACCACCATAGGCCTTATCCATCAAGCAATGAAAAGTGACTTAGGAAGTAGGAAGTTGTATTTTAGGATAATCGCCCTGGTGCTGATAAACTGATGGATTTGAAAATGAGAATATTGAAAGCAGATAGACAAATTCAAAGAATCCTGAAGTAGCCCAGGGTGAGATCAAACAAGCAAACAATAGAAAAATAGATGTATTTGAGAAATAGTAAAAAGATAAAATTGTTGTATGAGGCAGAAAAACGCAAAAATTTTATGTCATATTTTAAATTTGAATTAATTTTCAAGATAGAAAATCCATGAGAGACAAAGAGGTTGAGGATTAAGAGCATGAGTTCAGCATTGAATATTTTGAGTTTGAACTCTTAAGTCTAATGGATACTCATTTGCCACTACAGCATTTGTTCTTGCCTTATTCTGATAACCTTTTTTTGAGGGCGATCTACCCATACCTACTATCTTGCACAGGGCTGTACCCAGTGGTGTGCTGGTAAACAAACTTTCTAAAATAAATAAAGCCCTAAGTTGTGATTTAAATATTCCCACTTTTCCAACTTAATGCTACAAACAATTTAACAACCAGCTCAGAAAATACTTAAATGTAGTTAACAGGCTCACTCTAGCACACTACTGGTTACCTCCCAGGCTTAGCAATAAAGCACATGACCCAAGCCTAAGCCAGTCAGTGCACTGAATAACTTCTGGTCATGGTGATTGGTTCAGAGATGGGCAACGAGAGCCAATGAGATGCAAGGAATCTCTTGCTATATAGCATGGGAAAAAACTTCCTTTTCCTCAACACATAAACGAGATGATGCAATGCAACTACTACACCATGTGAAGTTAAAGGCTAGAGCCAACCCTGTAGAAAGCCGATCTGAGAGACTAAAATAAAGTAAATCTAGATGACATCATACAAGCCATAAATCTAGCTGTAGCTGAAACTAACTCTATTCATAGAGTTTTCAATTAAGTGAGCCATTAAGTTCCTTTATATTCTTTATTTTTGTGATTTATTTGGTGCAAATAAATTTTGTATTGCCTTTCTTTTACATTCAGAGAATCTCAGCTGATACACTTTGTGACATCCAGATAATGGGTTATATGAATCTAAAGCTCAGTGGACAAATTCAGGATTATCAGAATTTAGTGAAAATTTAAACCATGAGAGGGACAATCTCACCAAGAGAGAGAACCACCCTACTAATCTTAATATTCTTAAAATACTATAGAATCAGAGAGCTTGGAGAAGCATTAGAGATAATCAAATCCAACCCCTTCATTTAGTAATTAAGAAAACTGTAGCCCTAAATGGTATAATAACTTGTCCAAGGTCATTTAACTGGTTATTTCATGACAGAGCCAGGACTGAATCCCTGATTTTCTGACTTCTATGTAGACTTTTTTTCTAAATCATCACAAGCTCTAAGTTATTAGTTTCATTTAACTCAATAAATATATGTTCTGTGTATATTGTGAATAACAAATTGTGTAACATGTTAGTTTAATGGATAGCACTTTGTTTCAAAGCACCTTTTATAATTTAGTATTTTTGCCAACCTTGTAAAGTTGGTTAGACAAGTGGTTTGGAGGTAAGAAAATCTAGGCTTAGAATACTTGAATGACTTCTCCAAGGTCAAGCGGCCAGTGAGTAGCTACCAGCATAGAACACATGTCTTCCAATGTTCTTCCTTCTGCCTCTCTTTTAATGTAATGTTTCATTGCAAGTGCTTAAGATATAAATTAGCACAACTTCTCAGGATTTGTGATGACTTCTCAGAAACTTCAGAAAAATACATTCCAATATATTTATATTCTGTACTATTTTTTCTTTTATTCATATTTTAATTGAAAAATAAAAACGTGGTTTTTTAATATTTATGGTGTATAACATGATGTTTTGAAATATGTGTATTGTGGAATGACTAAATCAAACTAATTAACATACGCATTACCGCCATACTTATCAGTTTTTTTTGTGATAAGAACCAAATTTTCAAGTATATAAAATCTGCACTATTTCTATAGTTCTTCAGGCTGCTAATATTCAGGGTGTTTAGCAGTCACAGTGCTAACATAGATGGTTTTATAGGAGGTATATTTGTTTCCTTGGGCTGCTGCGACCAATTACGACAAACTTAGTGTCTTGCAATGATGGAAATTTATTTCCTCACGATTTCCTCACCATTCTGGAGGCCAGAAGTCTACAACCAGGGTCATACTCCCCACAAAATCCCTAGGGAAGAATTTGTTCCACATCTCTTCCAGTTTCTGATGCCTGCCAGCTTTCTTGGCTTGTGGCTACATCACACTAATCTTTGCCTCCATCTTCACATAGCCTTTTTCTCATTGTATCTATCCCCTGTGTGTATCTTACAGACACATTTGCTATTGGATTTAGGACCCATCCAGATAATTTAGAATGATTGCCTCTTCTCAATATCCTTAACTTAATGACATTTGCAAAGACACTTTTCCAAACATCACAACATTCACAGGTTCTGGGGACTGGGATATGAATATATCTTCTGAGTGACCGCCATTAAGGAAGCAAAGGAGAAGAGTTATTCATTCAAAGGTCAGGAGCTTAACAAGTGAAGTGAATCAAAGCTCTGCCAAAGTGATGACCCAGCATTCTCTTTCCCAAACAGAGTCTTCAGTTTATCTACAAATTTTGAAAAAAGTCCAAGAGGTCAGTCTTCTGAAAAAATTCCCTACCATCAGCTTTGTCAGATAGCCATGAGTCTTGGGCTGGAGGGTGAGAATATATCCAACAAGTTGGGCCTGGCTTACATGCTTGGGCATATGCCCTGTTTATATGATACCCTCTGCCAAAGTCAGCTTCATGCCAAGAGGCAAACTTGAAAAGCCACTGTCGAAACAAGAGCTCCTGTTTATCTCTGACCAGCATAGCAAGTTCTCTGCATCACTCACTCTCAGAGAGCCGGCCACTAGACTAGCTGTGCTCTTCCTGCTGATCCTTTGAACAAAGATTGATAGGTGCTGATTTCCAACTCCAGAGCTGTGTCTGTGATGTATCACAATCTGCAGAACTTACATATAAGGGATAGTCTTTCAGGGACTAGTGACACCTCTACTGTATGATTATTCTTCCATGGGAAAGACACCCTCTTTTCCACGCTACTGGGAAGAAAAATAAGGGAATTGATACTTACTGAGCATGATGAGTCTGTTTAGTTTGCCCCAGATCCACTCTCAATCCTTATTTAATCTGTTTCACAGCTCACTCCTGTGACCTTAATGGACTTCCTTACCAAATGGCTTCAAGTTAGGTTTAACCAATAAAAGACCCTGGAGGAAACTAGAGGGATAAAAAGAGAGGCAAGAAAGCTACACAATTCATTTCCCAATTCCCCAGTGATTGCCAAGGGCTGGCCACATTTCTCCACAAAAGTCTCAGCACCTGTCTGATAGTTCTCCCTACACAGCCTTCTTAGGTTCTCCCTGGATCCCAGGAAACACTTCTGCTCACATCTTCAGGCCTAAAGTTGGTGACCCCAGAATACTGTACTATATTTTGTAGTTTTCCTCTGCCCTGCCTACACATTGCCCTGCTCTACATTTTCCTCAAGTTTTCCTAATTTGAATGGACCATGTTTTCTGGCAGGACTCAGACTGATGAAGCCCCAGTTCTTTTATGATTTGCTAGATGTTTTATTTTGATGATTACAACAGTCCTACAGAGTAGATACTCTTAACTCCATATTATAGATGAGGAAACTGAGGTAATACTGCCCTATGGGGTGATACTGCGCTATGAGAAACAGCTAGCAAGTGAGCAGTCAGAAGTCATACCCAGATTTGCCTAACTTCAAAGCCCTTGGATTTTCAGCTATTTCTTCTCGATACTGAAGATATATCTTAAGAATGCCTGGAGAAACAGGGAGTTTTAAGGCACAAAAATGGCAGAATGGTTCAAATGCTTTATTCAAAGTTAACCTTTATAAAGCCATTCAGAGGCCCCAAATCTCTTTAGTATTACATGCAATAATAATTTTAAAAAAAAAGATCCTGCAGACACAATAATTGAATGTAATTTATGTCTTTACTGTAGTTCCCTAAAAAGGAGCCAGGAGTAGATTATATTTATAACACAGAGCCAAACTTCTTAAAAGCCTCTTTCCGTTATCATTCTCCCTGTCTATATATGTCACATATGGCAGCTACTCACAAAATCAAATCTTTTTCCTAACCACCTCCATGCTCTCAAGATCTCCAATAACATACTTTCGGCCTCCTAGTCCCTTTGTCCTTTCTTTTTGTTGTTGTTTTCCTCCTGCCAGTGACTCTCTGCCTTTTCCAACAAAAATCCCTCTTGTCGGGAGAGCATTAGGATAAATACCTAACGCATGTGGTGCTTAACACCTAGATGACGGGTTGATGGGTGCAGTAAACCACCATGGCACATGTATACCTATGTAACAAACCTGTACGTTCAGCACATGTATCCCAGAACTTAAAAAAAAAAATCCCTTTTTTTTCTTCTAGTCTTCTCCACAATTTCTTTTGGTTCCTGTCCTCAATTAACACACAACTGAACAACTACTTGATAGCTACCTGAGCAACATATGCATTTTGTTGGGAGAGTGGGAGTTTTGTTAATATACGAAGCTATTTGTTAATAGTTTTTCTGCCACATAGTATAGATTTACTGTTATTTCTTCAAGAAGAAAAGATGTTGGTGTCTCATATAAAATCTATGCTAAGGATAAAATATATATTACAATTGCCTGGAGCAAGAGAAGAGTAGTAGGAGAGAGCGAAAGGACTATTCAATTCACATCATATCCATTCCTTCAATGCCCCAGCAAGCTATAATGTAAATATTTGTTTGAACGCAAGTGTTTGGAACTCTGGACATATTTTGGGAAACATCATTACAGATTACATTTTTTAATCCATCATAAATAGTATTTGCATTAAAATTATAACAATTAATGATGATATTTCCTTATCCATAAATTCACCCTGTCTTCTATGTCCCAATCTAGTGAGGCGATCATACAGTCAAGCTGACCCAAGAGGAGCTCTATCTACTAGAAAGTGATTCTAAGAACCATTGCATTTCACAGCTTTTCTTAAACACCTTAATTGGCAGTATTCAGTAAAAGGTAGAATAAGTCAGTACAAGCAATTTGCAGTAGTTTTTTTTTTTTTTTTTTAAGTAACATTTATAGTTGCAGAGCTGTTTATCCCAAAGCATTCTCTTTGTCAAGGCAAAACGGAGAGTAAAATATAAGAGGATGATTCACTCTCAGACTTAAAAGAAAGACACTCACAGGGACATTAGACAATGAAGCCAGCTCATTCCAAATGTATCTGTGGTTCATGGAGATGACAAGGATCTACATTTCCCTGGTTTCAAAAAAGGCATCAATCAAATTGAGGAGTCAGTTTGTCTTTTCACTTAGACCCTGTAGGGTCAGGAGTAGAGAAGGGTAGAGAACCAACACTTGCTGAGCACCTGCTGTGTGAGACATCACCGAGTAATTAATAACTTACCCTATATCACAAAAATAGAAAATATGGAGGCTGGGAGCTGAAGAGTATTTATATGTTTGTTGTCAGACCTCTCCACCTCCACCCTCCTACTAAATTATAATATCTGTGGAAGCAAGCAGCCCATCAGTCTGTTGCTAAATCCCCAGAGCCTAAACATATTAGGTTGGTGCCAAAGTAATTGCAGTTTTTGCCATTGAAAGTAATGGCAAAAATTGCAATTACTTTGGCACCAACCTAATAGTACCTGACACATAGAAGGAGCTCAACAAGAATATATTGAATAAATGAACAAATGAATGAGTTCCTTCTGACTTCAAAGCGTAGGGTTATTCCACTTCATCTTGCTTGTAGCTGGAAAAACAAAACTCAAACAGTGATTGCCCTTAGATTTCGAGATATCTGCTATGCAGTGTATTGATATCAGGATAGTATTTCTTTCTTTACAAACAAAATAGTTCCCCTCCACGTAAGTTCGCATTGAAAAACTACCCAGTGACATCAAATTCAAAATGTAAACCACAATTTTTGTTAGCAAACAAATCTAGTTCCCTTAATGATGACTGACCACTTAACTTCTACCCCTATAGTTAATTTGGGAGCAAATTGGAAAACAAAGTTTAACAGAAACAATTACATTATAACGGAAATTCTGAGGAATATCTCATACTGTTTTAGGTTTGCTTTGGCTGTGTTTGCAGCCAAAATTCAGTCACAGTCAATCAACCAATTGTTTCCTCTGCATTACACCAAAGGAGTGGTTGGTCTAATTTTTTTTCTTTGTCACTGAATTGATGAATTGCTTTGGCATCAGGTAGGTCAGGTAGTCAGCTTTTATCTTGGGAAATAATCATCTTCTGCTGGGAGAGCTATTCGGCTGTGTGGTAGTGCTTTATCATAGGCAGCGCATAAGTGGTGCTGTTTGCAATTTGATAAACGTGCACTGTAAGGCTCAGAGGTCCCCAAACACAAGTCTCATATGTAAACACGATCAAATCACGCTGTTAACTAGGGAACTGAATTGTCATTGCTCATCCTTCTCTGTCTTTCCCACTCCTCTGTAAAAAAAATCCTCATACCTCATTCTGTACAAGCAAATTGAGAGACATGTCTCAGTTGTGGGTAGTATTAAGATGAGCATCAAATATTTTCCATCAGCTTTAAACTGAATTTTTGATTGGGAAATACCATATTAAAACAATTTCATAAGAAACTGGAACATGGCGAGTGTGGTGGCTCACGCCTGTAATCCCAGCACTTTGGGAAGCTGAGGTGGGCGGGTACATGAGGTCTGGAGTTCGAGACCAGCCTGGCCAACATATCAAAACCTGGTCTCTACTAAAATTACAAAAATTAGCTGGGTGTGGTGGCATGTACATGTAATCCCAGCTACTCAGGAGGCTGAGGCAGGAGAATTACTTGAATATGGGAGGTGGAAGTTGTAGTGAGCCGAGATCATGTACTGCACTCCAGCCTGGGCAACAGAGCGAGACCGACTCCATCTCAAAAAAAAAAAAAAAAGAAAGAAAGAAACTGGAACACTTTCAAAGGCTTTAAGCACATATCAAAATACTGGGGAATATCTAAGAAATGCAGAAGGATAGCTGGTTTTTTTAAACTTTTCTTTCCTAAAGCCTTTGGAATCATAACACTTCAGGTTAGGAGAAACCAGAAATGTTGCATGTTTATGAAACACACACACACCTGTCTCTCTTTAGACACTAAGGACTAAAGTTAATTGTTTTAATTATCGCCGACATTTGTGCAGTGGATATTAACTGCATTTTAAAAATTATGAAATTGAAGCAGAAAAATTAAGCAACTTGCCATAGGTCCCATATTTAGTAAGTGGAAGAATTAAAATCGGAACCCAGTTTTATCTCTATGTCTTAACTACTACATACACCACCACACTTCTACAATATTCCTGCCAATGTATGCTTGAATTTCTTTTTTGAGCCAGTCCATGAACTCAGTTTATCCCATCCTCAGACATCTCTATTTGAATTGCCTACTCTATGCATTGAATTAAAAGTTGTCTTTCTATAACTCCCGCCTAGTGATCCTAGGTCTGGCTTGAGGCCTTCCTGAGTAAGTGCAATCCCTCTTCCAAGTGACAAGCTTTTGAATATTAAAAGCTGGTAATCATGTCACCTTGAGCTTTCTTTCTGGAGCCTGGGTAAATATTCCCGGGTCCTTCAGCCATCTTTTCTATAACACGGTTTTGTTTTCTTCGTCACTTTCTATCGTATATGTCTTCCTCTTAAAATGTGGCTCAGTATTACTCATAAGATTTCAGCTTTCGTCTGCCCTCCCTAAGACGACCAGAAATCTTAGCACCCTCAATCTATTAATGCATTGATTGAATTAAATTTCTCTCCTCCCCAAAAATCCTATGTTTTTAAATCTATACTTCATGGGAATGCAGCCTTGCCTCAGAGTCCCCCAGACCCCACACACAGTGTCAAATCTGTAACAGTCCTCTTCTAAAAATGCAAAGCAAATCCTACATGAAATTAACCAGAGCACCCAATGGGACTCTATTTTATGAAACTTAATCCACTTTAGTGTCCTGCCTCTCTCCCTAAAGCCTCATGGCCCAAGCATCCTCTATCTTTAAAAAGTCTATAAATCCTTAAATGTCTGCCACAAACCCAGTTACTCCCCCAGGAAAGTACACGCATATCTCATTTTATTGTGATTCACTTGATCGTGTACTGCATATTTTACAAACGGGAGGTTTGTGGCAGCTCTGCTTCAAGCAAGTCTATCAGCACCATTTCTCCAACAGCATGTGGTCACTTCATGTTTCTGTGTCACATTTGGGTAATTCTTGCAATATTTCAGATGTTTTCATTATTATTATATCTGTTATGGTGACCTGTGATCAGTGATCTTTGATGTTACTATTATAACTGTTTGGGGGTGCCATGAACCACTCCCATATAAAACTGTGAACTTAATTGATAAACGTTATGTATGTTGTGACTGCTCCACTGACTGACCGTTCTCCCATCTCTGTCTCCTTGGGCTTCTCTATTGCCTGAGATACAACAATATTAAAATTAAGCCAATCAATAACCCTACAATGGCTTCTAAGTGTCCAAGTGAAGGGAAGAGTCGTACATCTCTCACTTTAAATCAAAAGCTACAAATGATTTTTAGTGAGGAAGTTATGCCAAAAACAGATAGGCCAAAAACTCATTCTCTTGCACCAGTCAGTTAGCAACATTGTTAATGCAAAGAAAATTAACGTTGCTAATGCAAAGGAAATTAAAAATGTTATTCCATTGAACACATTAATGATAAGAAAGTGATATGAATGATAAGAAACAGCATATGCAGAAAGCTTTAGAGATCTGGATAGATCAAACTAGACACAACAGTCCTTCTTAAGCCAAAGCTTAAGCCAGACAAAGTCCCTAATCTTCAATTCTATGAAGGCTGAAAGAGGTGAAGAAGCTGCAGAAGAAAATTTGGAAGCTACCAGAGGTTGATTCATGAGGTTTAAGGAAAGCTTTCTCTATAACATAAAAGTACAAGGTGAAGCAGCAAAAGCTGATGCAGAAGAGTCAGCAAGTTATACAGAAGGTCTAATTAAGATCATTGATAAAGGTGACTACTCTAAACAACAAATTTTCAATGTATACAAAACAGTCTTAATTTGGAAGAAGATGCCATCAAGGACTATCATAGCTAGAAAGAAGTCAGTGCCTGGCTTTGAAGCTTCAAAGCGCAGGCTGACTCTGGTTAGGAGCTAAGGCAACTGGTGATTTTAAATTGAAGCCAGTGGTCATTTACCATTCTGAAAATCCTAAGGGCCTTAAGAAATCTGCTCTGCCTGTGCTCAATGAGATTTTATTGTTTTAAATTTTATTTAAACACAATGGATGACCTCACATCTATTTACAGCATGATTTACTGAATATTTTAAGTCCATTGTCAAGACTTACTTCTTTGAAATAAGATTCTTTTAAAAATATGGCTGCTCATTGACAATGTACCTGGTCAACCAACAGCTCTGCTAGAGATGTATAAGTAGATAAATGTCGTTATCATGCCTGCTAACACAACATCCATTCTGCAGCCTATGAATCAAGGGGTTAATTTCAACTTTCAAGTTTTATTATTTAAGAAATACATTTTGTAAGGCAATAGCTGCCATAGATAGTAATTTCTCTGATGGGTCTGGGATAAGTAAATTGAAAAACTTTTGGAAAGGATTCACCATTTTAGATGCCATTAAAAACACTGGTGATTCATGGAAGGAGGTCAAAATATCAACATAAACCAGAGTTTTAAGAAAGTTGATTCTAATCCTCATGGATGACTTTGAAGAGTTTGAGACTTAATTGAAGGGAGTAACTGCAGATGGGATGGAAATAAGAGAACTAGAAGTGAAGCCTGAAGGTGTGACCAAATTGCTACAGTCTCATGATAAAACTTGAATAGATGAGAAGTTACTTTTTATGAATGAGCAAAGAAAGTTGGTTTCTTGGGATGCAATCTACTCCTGGTAAAGATGATACAAACACTGCTGAAATGACAAGACAAGATTTAGCGTATTACATCAACTTAGTTGATAAATAATGGCAGGGTTTGTGAGGATTGGCTCCAACTTTGAAAGAAGTTCTACTGGGGGTAAAATGCTACAAAAAAATTCATATGTCACAGAGAACTCTTTCTTGAAATGTGGCAAATTTCATTGTTGTCTTATTATAAGAAATTGCTGGTCAGGCGCAGTGGCTCATGCTTGTAATCTCAGCACTTTGGGAGGCCAAGGCGGGCGGATCACGAGGTCAGGAGATCGAGACCAACCTGGCTAACACAGTGAAACCCCATCTCTGCTAAAAATACAAAAACAAAATTAGCCGGGCATGGTGGTAGGCGCCTGTAGTCCCAGCTACTTGGGAGGCTGAGGCGGCAGAATGCTGTGAACCCAGGAGGTGGAGCTTGCAGTGAGCTGAAATCGTGCCACTGCACTCCAGCCTGGGTGACAGAGTGAGACTCCGTCTCAAAAAAAAATATATATATATATATATATATATTTTTTTTTTGCCACAGTCACCCCAACCTTAAGTGACCACCACCCTGATCAGTGACCATCACCCATCAATGAGACAAGACCCTCTACCAGCAAAAAGATTACACCAGCAAAAAGATTACAGCAGCAAAAAGATTACACCAGCAAAAAGATTAAGATTACACTAGCAAAAACATTAAGATTACACCAACAAAAAGATTAAGACTCAGATGATTGTTAGCAGTTTTTAGCAGGAAAGTATTTTTAAATTAATTATGAACATGTTTTAGACATAATGCTATTGCACTTAATAGACTACAGTATCCTATAAACATAACTTTTACATGAACTGGGAAAGCAAAAAATTTGTCTGACTTGCTTTATCATGATATTCACTTTATTGTGGTAATTTGTAACCAAGCCCACAATATCTCTGAGATACGCTTGTACTCCAAGTCTTTTCTTGCTTAAGTTGTCATTACTGTTAAAAAGGTACAGTCACTCATTACCCTTGCCATTGCTGATGAGGCCAACCAGGGACAGGTGCATGACTCAAGTAACTGCACATGAACTGATCACCTCTGGAGTGGCTATTATTAACTACAGGAAAAAATATATATATACATGCTTATCAAATGGGGCCAAATATATATATAGCAAATATATAGCAAATATATATATATATATATATGCTTCTTATCAAATGGGGCCAAAAGAACCTCATCGTATATTCTTCTTAGATGCAAGAATGTTAGTCTTCAAGCTCCATTGTGTGAGAGAATTGTATTTGTTTTAACTTCTGAACTTTATTTTTAGTGCAAGTCTCCATTTGACTGGGGATTAATCTCAGGCAATTCAAGGACTCCCTTCTTTGGGAGAAGTTACCTTTAGTTTGGGGGAGTTTATGGAGTGCCAGTGCTTTGCTGGGGAGAGGGCATCTGATTTGGGTTGTCGTTTATCCTCACCAGCATCTATCAAGTTGTCTTCCTTCTTGGGTCCCCCTCCTGGTTTTCAGTCATTGCTGCACTTGGGTTTGGGATATGTCATCTCAATTGTTGAACACAGGCCTTCTCTTGACACTTGGGATTATTCTTCCTAAGCACTTGGGATGATTTTTTTTTTTTTCTTTGCACCATGCCACACAGAGCCACACAAACTCAGTAAGCCTGTTTCTATCTCTTTCCTAATTTGCATTCTCCCAAATCTCTGGCACACACACCCTCTTAGGCTCCCTCTGAATTCCCAAACTTTTGAAATATAAAAATCAAGGAAAGATCCTTTGTTTCTCCTTTCAATGTGCCATTATTTTCTTGCAATGAGCTTAGAACCTCCTTTCTATTACCTAAATGGCAAAAAGAGATAGTAGGAATAAAAAATCATTTAAGTTGCTATCCAAAAAACATTAGTCTTCTGGAAGCATAAATTCAGGGCACACACAAAGATAGGAAGATTCACTCAAGTCCAATGGCTGCACCAAATGACAATGGAGGGAGTCTTCTGGTTTCAGAACAAATGTGCCTCACATACCATCTTAGGCTCTCCTAAGTGACTTGACTGCTAATGTGACCTTTTCTTCCTCTACCTCACCATCTATATTCTTACAATAAACTCCTATCTTTGTTAACAATCTGCATGTCACTACCTTGTGGCCCAGAAAAAAAACTGGCAGAATTAGTAAACAACATTATAGACTCCATAACACCTCCACATATCCACACACATACATACACACATACACACACACACACACATACATACACACACCTTTCTGCAGCAACACTGGTTGGTAACTAGATATCTGCAATAAGATCCACTTGAAAAGATGAACTGAACCAATCAGATTCTTGCTTTCAAAAGTTTAAACTGAGGAACAATCAACAGAATCAGATAATAATCATACCAGAAAACATGTATTGAGCAGATATTATGTGGGAAGCATTGTGCTAATTGATTTATATGCATATTTCATTTAAACCTCACACCAATCATTTAAAGTAGGTATCATTACTATCTTTACCTCATAGGCGACCAAATTAAGACAGAGTAATCAAGAAACATGCTGAAAGTCATGTATCTAAAGCCAGGATTGGAACCCAATGATTCTTACTCCTGAGTCTAGGCTCTTAGCCACCTGTGTGACAAGAAACAGATGCAGGAAGAAAAGCCATATACAGTGTTAAGGTCATAGTAAACTAACATTATGAAGAAACAGAAAATGTGTAGTGGCACAAGCTTGTGCAGTGATGTGGGGAATGGGAGGAAGATCTAATCTAATCAGAAGCATAACTAGATCATTCTGAAGAAGTGACATTTGGGCTGAGATCAAAAGCTTATATCGGAGATAGCTAGTCACCAGAAAGTGAGACTAGCACCTGCACAGCCCCACGTGGGCTTGAAGGAAGCCCAGAATAGCTGGAGCAGAGAGAGTGTCAGGGAGACTGGTGAGCAATGACACTAGAAAAGAAAGCAGAAGCTACATCATGCTGGGCCTTGTAAAGGATGTTAATAAATTTTACCGGGAATAGCCATCCCGCAAGAAGCAGCTCAAGTCCTGAGTTTCCATCACCTCTTACCTCAAGCAGTTATCGTGGATGAACAAACATGATTGCAAACTCACAAGGCAGAGAGTCTGATTTGTTCAACTTGGCTGAGGTATCTCCTGCTTATCCAATCAGCAGGAGGGGGCAGGATCACATGGTCACTGGAGCCCATCAGTGAAGAAAAAGGGTTTTACTACAAATATATGTATTAGACCACAGATTCCTGCATTCACCAGCATCTTTGAAATTACAAGATTCCCAGACATACTCAGATTTACCTGGCTCACTGAGTTTTATTGTAAAGATAAAACGGGACAAAAAAAACAAACAAACAAACAAAAAACCCTGAAGCTGACTTAATAGGCTTGGAGCCAGGTCTTACAGAAAAAGAAGTTTATTCAGAAAACAGCAGTAGCACCAACATGTACTACACACAGCAAAAGTTCTAGCCACTTGGTCCTGTGATTAACCTGGCAACAGTTATCCAGTTGGAATGTTCTGCCATTAAATGTTTCTTGGTGCGTCTGTGGCTCTGCTCCTACTTCTATTACTATGACTTAATTCTCTCTGTATCTTCTGTTCCAGTTCCCTAAGAGCAAGGACTTGATGGAACAGTTGCCCTCTGGTTTTAGGCTTCCCTATTGAGGAGAGGTCTCCAGGGGTAACCTAAAGAGGGTTGCCATTGCTCCAGTTCCATTTTTTCTCAAATCTGCTGAAGGCAACACAGTGGTGCTTTGAAGAAAGGACTCAATCTTAGTGCAAGGTGACTATTGCCAACAGGAGTCTAGAACTGGCCACAAATATATTTAGTTTGACTTGCACAACATTGGCTCACACAGTACTTATTTAATGTTTAAGCATGAATGATTTTTGAATAGGGAAATTTTACATAAAAACTCAGATTTCCAGCTTTCCTTGAAAAATTAGAAAGCCAAGAAACACTAGCCACAGTCAACAGATACTGAGTACTATATGAGCCATTAAAAAGCACCTGAGCTCTTCAGTTCACCAGAGTCCCTATGTCGGGCTACTGTCAAAGAGTTTCACTCCCTTACCTGACCCTTGTGAGCACTGGAGTTAGAGAACGCTAAGGTAAGGAGTGATGTGCAGTTACTTTAATCAAAAGGGAGTTTATGGGGAGGCAGACACTTGAAGAGTCACCGCCTATAGTACTTCACCAATTGTAGATTCAGAAACTATGGCCAGTGTGATTTCATCACTGCTGGCAGCTCCTAGAGCAACTTTGAGACAGCCTCTCAATGCTGCTAGCTAGAGTCCCTGCAAGCTGCTGCCTAATCAGCAATTGATCCTTTACTCATCCTGATAGCTTAACCCAGACGTGACCTAAGCATTTTAAAAAAGAGGGAAGGATAGAGGAAGGAAGGCCTTCTAGCACATTGGCCCAATCCCATGTCACATCTTAGTTCATTCTTCTCTGCCCTAATAATGCCTATTACAAAACACAGTAATAATGGCATATCCTTGCCAAACTGCATGCTGCTTCTGGTTATCAGATGACCCAGAGGAGTAGATACACCTCATGCTGATAAAATTGGACACTCACATTTGTTGTACTAGTACGTTCATGCTTCTCTCGAGACGAGATGCCACACAATGTAAGGTAAAAATCATTGTTTTACAGGCCAAATTGGTATCTACCTATCTACCAGCCATATGACCCTGGGAAAGTCACTTAATCTGTTCCTGCTTCAATTTCTTTATCCACAAAATGTTGATAATGTGTGTTTCAGTAGATACCCTGAGGATGAAACACAGTGAAGGTGTACACTTACTTCTTCACCCCTTTAGAGAATGAAACAATCTCAAACTCAGCTGTTTTAATATTTAAATTAAAATAACCTCTCACCCCAGCCCTCATATTGTCATCATGAGAAGCTGCTTCTTGCCTTATTCAGGTTCCCACTCCCTCGAAGGCCTTCTTTAATGCAAGTACTTTGTCCTGGTTTTCCGGAGAGAAGATCTGATCAGTCCTACCAGTGGCTGCATTTTTTCAAACCTGCTGCAGCTGTCAATGTCTTAAGGTGAAAGCCACGTGGCCTCAGTGGTGAACTCATTACCAAAGCATCCCACCATGCTGCCACATGCCCCTAAACTATGAAACCCAGGAGGCCCCGGAGCCTGCAGGCTGTGCCCAGCTTAGTGCAGCTGCTGTGGTCAGCAAACACATATCATGAATGCAGGGAGAGGCCCTGTGGGTCCAGGAGGTAAATACCACTATGGAAGCATCATCCTCTGCCCCCACCTCATGGTTCACCTTCTGATTTTACAGATTTTCAAGCTACCCAGCTCCTTTAACAGACACTCATAATCATCCACTTTCACAAATCACACACCCAATCCAACAAAGCCAAGTTTAAAAATGTTTCCCAACTCAAAGCACACAGCAGCAGAACCATTCTCATGGGACAAAATGCCGAGGCCCCCAAAGGTAGAGAATGCCCCTCCTCTCCTTCTCAACTCCTTCCATCTCCCACCACTGGAGGAGCTTGTTTCCTCCCTGGAAAAACATGGAAACATGTAAAGGCCCTGCCTATGCTCTTCTTCACCCCACCTTGCGATTAAAGCCTCCCCTGTACCCCTTTTAGGGCCACATACATTTTAGATCACCTAATGACTTAGAGACAGGCTAAAATAGGAGCTATCTGACCATTCGAGTTTACATTTCTCGGCAATTATTTAGGACAGGTGTTGCTATGGTGCCCTGCCCTAAGGAAGATGGTGAAGCAGGTGGAGTGGGTAGAGCACAGGAGGAGAAAGAGTGTAGCAGCTGAGGATGGGAACTGATGACAGATCACCTGAGATCAGACCTCAGTTGTGCCACTCCCTTGACCCTGTGATCTTGACAAGTCACTTAACCTCCCTATGCCCCAGTTTTTCTTCTATCAAATGAGGCTATCACAAAGATTATAGGAATTAATATATGTAAAACTCGACCAGTCTCTGACATGTAAAAAAAAAAAAAAAAAGAAAAAAGGAAAAAACCATAGCAAGAGTCACCTTTATTCCAGTTCCCAACAAGCTCCTCATCTCCATCTGAGACCACTTGAGTATGGACTTTATTGTCCATATCACTATCAGCATTTTGGTTAAAGCTATTCAACAACTCTCTAGGAAGTTCCAAACTTTCCTACATCTTCCTGTCTTCTTCTGAGTCCTCCAAACTGTTCCAACCTCTGCCTGTTACCCAGTTCCAAAGTCACTTCCGCATTTTCGGGTATCTTTATAGCAGCACTCCACTCTCTGTGGTACTAATTTACCATACTAGTCCATTTTCAGACTGCTATAAAGAACTGCCTAATTTATAAAGGAAACAGGTTTAATTGACTCACAGTTCAGCACGGCTGGGGAATCCTCAGGAAACTTACATTTATGGTGGAAGGCAAAGGGGAAGCAAGACACCTTCCCCACAGGGCAGCTGGAAAGAGAATTACTGAGCAAAAAGGGAAGAGCCCCTTATAAAACCATCAGATCTCGTGAGAACTCACTCACTATCACGAGAACAGCATAGGGGAAACCACACCATGGTTCAATTACCTCCACCTGGTCTCCCCCTTGACAGGTGGGGATTATGGGGATTACAATTCAAGATGAGATTCAGGTGGGAACACAAAGCCTAACCATATCAGTTTGTTTCCCTCATTTGGGGAACTCTTTCTACTCCATTCCTCCAATCGCTTGTTCCCATATAAGTGTAGAAATTTCCATGGAGAAGGACTAACATGGTACCTTTGAAAACCAGAAGGAGGACACTGCATACCTGGCAACAACTGAGAAGACATGGCTTCCCAAATTGTATTTTGCAGTCCTCAAATATTAATATATTGTTGCCAATTTTTACGTCTAACTATATTATTGGAATATGCTCTTTGTTGCTTGTTAATAAAGGGAACTGTTTATGGTTGTTAAAGTTAAAGGGGCCCAAAACAGTATCACCTTTCCTTCTTATCCAAGGTGAGACTCTAATGAAAGAGAAAGAGTTAGGTAAATGAAGGAAAAAATATCAGATTTAGCTTAGCACAATGGTGCATGCCTGTAGTCGCAGCTACTCAGGAGGCTATAGCAGGAGGCTTGAGCCCAGGAGTTTGAGGCCGTAGTACACTATGATCACGCCTATGAATAATCATTACACTCCAGCCTGGGCAACATAGCAAGACCCTGTCTCTTAAAAAAAAAAATGTCAGATGTAATACTGATAATGCTGATACAGAAATGCTGCTTAAGTATGCAGCTACACTGGGTTTACCTATACTGGATTGCACACTCCCAGTCACAGGCAGCTCTGATCTACCTTAGATAGGACTTTTGCTGATAAGATTATATTATGGCCCAGGGGAGACAAAAAATTGTGCTTTATTCAACCAGGCAGATCCCAAAGACAAGGGAGCTATGCAGGGCTGTTTCTCCCCCACAGTCATCAATAGAATATCACCTCTCTCCACCGAGATGACATGTCTAAGGAACAGAAATAGTGACACTAATTCTATATGGAAATATACGAATGGGGAATAATATTCCTCCTAATAATGATATTTACCTATGACCCTTCCACTTTCCAACCATGAAAGCTCAGTTGTGTTAATTTTTCTAAATTTTGTGACACTTTTAATGACAAAAATAGCTTTCAATTTGCTTCTCGTGACTGAGGCCATTTCCTCCTTGGAATCTCTCAGAGGCTCCTCGATTTCCATGAATCTTCATGAAGGTCAGTATTTCCTCGGTCCCTGTTTTTGACCCTCCTGTAACTCTAAGTAGACTTTTAGGTGGTCTTAAAAGCATGTGTGATTTCACAAAGTATTTCTTGCCCCAAATTTTCTTTCAGTCAAGCTCCAGGATTATATAACTGATTTCTTATTAAATATCTCACTGTGACCATCCCGTCTGTTTCTCACAAAGGGCTAGATCATGGCGTCTGAATCTCCAAGTCCCAGGGCAGGGCCTGACACGTAGCAGACGCTCAAGAAAGAAAGGATGGAGGAAGGGTAATTGAGAGAAGGGATACAACAGAGAAAGAAAGGAGAAGGAAAGGGAAGGGAGAAAAAAAGAAAGAAGGAGAGACTGAAGAAGAAAGCAAACCTGAGGAGCATTGCTTTCATTAGTAATGAAAGGGAGAAAACATTTATAACTAGACATGTTCCCAATGTGTAATAGCTTTCTGAATTGGGGGCAGTTGATTAAACTTTCTGAACTTCTATTTTCTCATTTATAAAAAAATATTTATTTCAATACATTAGTTTGAGAAGTAACCAAGTTAATGTCTGTGAAAATATCTAGTATGTGTAATAAACACTCAATAAATGTTGGTTACATTAAGGTATGCATTTTAAATCATCAAAGTACTGCCAACTGCTGAATTCCTTAAAGTACTCCATTGTACTTCGCTTCAGACTTGAAAACCCTGATTTTGAGTAAGACACCTGGATTAGGTCCCAAAGAGCCACTATACGGAAGAATTTCACTTGGGGCTCTTCCTATAAAACCACATCAAATATATAAATGTGGGCTGACTCCAATCTATCTTCAAGTGGGTGGGGCACCCACACTCACTGCTACAATTATGTAGTGGAGCAGCTCAGTGCTTATCTGAAATCTTGATAATTATAAAAGGAGTCATATAGTCTTAAATAGCTTCTAAAAAAACACTACTGTAAAACAGAAGATGATAATGTTTGCCTCAAAATAGATATCCAAACCGTTTC
This sequence comes from Pongo abelii, assembly GCF_028885655.2. Classification (NCBI taxonomy): domain Eukaryota; kingdom Metazoa; phylum Chordata; class Mammalia; order Primates; family Hominidae; genus Pongo; species Pongo abelii. The sequence continues at coordinate 137,183,236 of NC_071992.2, read as the reverse complement.
CCTTTCATGATTGAAAACATAATAGTAAACTTAACTTCCTGTCCTGAATTCCTCATTCAACTTCTCTGTAGTTGAGTGAGTTTTAGAATTTCTCCCAAGCTGCAAGTCTTCAGTGACAGGCCTGGAATTTGGTGTGGAGAGAAGAGAGGCTACAACCAGTATTGGGAATCCAGGTGCCTGCACTCATTTCCCTTAACCTGAAAGCTGGCTTGGTAGGAAGCAAGAGGCTCTCAGTATTATATGTTACCTTCAAAATGGACAGAGGGTGTAACTCCCAGCAATTTTTTTAAAGATTATATGGTGTATTGGTTCTTTCAGCACAAGAATTATATACATATGTATATATACATGGTTTTTTTTTTTTGAGATGGAGTTTTACTCTGTCGCCCAGGCTACAGTGCAGTGGCACGATCTCAGCTCACCATAACCTCCATCTCCCAGGTTCAAGCAATTCTCCTGCCTCAGCCTCCCAAGTAGCTGGGATTACAGGCGCCCACCACCACACCTGGCTAATTTTTTTGTATTTTTAGTAGAGATGGGGTTTTACCATGTTGGCCAGGCTGGTCTTGAACTCCTGATCTCAGGCAATCCACCCGCCTTGGCCTCCCAAAGTGCTAGGATTACAGGTGTGAGCCACCATGCCCAGCCTTATCTTAATATTTTTAAATCTCCACTCAATACCAAGCATAACTTCTGACACATTGTAGGTATTGATAGTCATTAATCAAAAGAACAAAAGAAAAATCAAATGAAGGGAAGATTTGAAAGAATAACCAAATGAATAATTGAATGACGAATAAATAAGAGTCTGAAGGACAGTTCAATAGGGCTTTTCATGATTTTACTTTTACGTTCAAGAGTACATCTGCAGGTTTGTTATATTGGTAAATTGCGTGTCACAGGGATTTAGGATACAGATTATTTCATCACACAGGTAATAAGCATAGTAACTGATAGGTAGTGTTTCTATCTTCACCTCCCTCTCACCTTCCACCATCAAGTAGGCCTCAGTGTCTATTGTTCTCTTCTTTGTGTCCATATGTACTCAACGTTTAGCTCCCACTTATAAGTGAGAGTATAAACTATTTGATTTTCTGATCCTTAGGATAATAGTCTCCAGCTGCATCCTTGTTGCTGCAAAGAACATGATCTTGTTCTTTTTTACGGCTGCATAATATTCCATAGTGTATACATACCATATTTGCTTTATCCAGTCTACTGTTGATAGGCATTTAGGTTGATTCCATGTCTTAGTTATTGTAAATAGTGCTGTGATGAACATGCAATGCATGTTCTTTATGGTAGAATGATTTATAGTTCTTTGGGTATATACTCAATCATGGGATTGTTGAGTTGAATGGTAATTCTGCTTTGAGTCCTTTGAGAAATTGCCAAACTGCTTTCCACAATAGCTGAACTAATTTACACTCCCACCAGCAGTGTATAAGTGTTCCCTTTTCTTTGCAACCTCACCACCATCTGTTACTTGATGACTTTTTAATAATAGTCATTCTGACTGGTGTGAGATGGTATCTCATTGTGGTTTTGACTTGCATTTCTCTAATGATTAGTGAGGTTGAGCATTTTTTCATATGCTTGTTGGTAGTATGTGCGTCTTCTTTTGAAAGGGGTATGTTCATATTCTTTGCCCACTTTTTAATGGAGTTGTTGGTTTTTTCTTGTTAATTTGTTCAAATTCCTTGTTGATTCTGGTTATTAGACCTTGTCAGACGCAAGGTTTGCAGATATTTCCTCCCACTCTGTACTGTTTACTCTGTTGATACTTTCTTTTACTATGCAGAAGCTCTTTAGTTTAATTATGTCCCATTTGTTAATTTTTGTTTTTGTCGCAATTGCTTTTGGCATCTTCATCATGAAATCTTTGCCAAGTCAATAGGGCTTTTCAAAGTGCTTAAAAACTTACAGAAATGTCCAAATTTGGGCTTACATATTCAAGAACTACATTTTACATGGAGTGATGAGATGTGAGGGTCTAAACCCATATTAACCTGACTCATATATCAATGATTAATTAATCAGTGTCAAATTACTAATTTACATTGAGAAAACCTAACTTTTTGCATTCAAAAATGCTTAGCCTAATTTCTGACTCACAGTAGGCATGTAACCATATTTGCTGACTATGCATAATATTTAGTCAACTCAACAAATATTTAATGAGCGCACGCTGTGATCCAGGCACTGAACTTAGCATGGGGGATACAGTGATAAGTAAATCTATCATATCATGATCAGGCAAGCCTCTTTAATGCAAAAGTCCCTATGGGAACTTGATAAAAATAAAAAAGTTTGCATGTTGCATATAAAACCAGAGAAAAGAGAATCTGATGATCTTAATAAATAATTTTATTATCTGCTGGGTAGATATATACATCTTTCTACCTTCTTGATCTAGTATGTCACCTTAAGAAGAGCTGGCACCAGGCACTTGGATCATAAATATGGCATTTTATCCTGGGTATGCTCTTTTGCTGCGATCTCTTTACCTTCAAGCAGAGGTCCAACACATTGTCTCCTTATTTCTGCATCTCCATAAACCTCACCCAATGCTTAGTGCCTACTGGCCATCTAGCACTGTATGAAAAACTATGAAATAGTGACCATACATTTCAGACCGAAAGATATGTATGCTAATCAGTGTGAAAGATTTATGAGGATAGCAGCACTTTTGAAATCTGAACTGTCATTAAACTGGAAAAAAATCCAGCACAGAGCTACTAAAACCAGACAGACACATGGAAGGACCAGAATGAGTTGTGATTCTACAAAGAAAAGAAATGGAAAAATAAGACAATGTTATGTGTATACCTGGATCTGTATATCAATATCAATATATGTGCATTCATTTGCTAGGGCTTCTATGACAACATCAGCAACTGGGTGACTTAAGCAACAGAAATTTATTGTCTCACAGTTCCTGAGGCTAGAAATCCAAAATCAAGATATTGGCAGGGTTGTTTCCTTCTGAGGTCTGTGAGGGAGAAACCGTTCCATGCCTCCCTCCTGGCTTCTGGTAGTTTGTTGGCAGTCTTTGGCATTCCGTGGCTTATAGGAGCATCATCGCAATCTCTGCCTTCATGTTCACATGGCATTCTCCCTGGGTGTGTTTGTCTCTATGTTCAAATTGCCCCTTTTTATAAGAATACTCGTTATATTGGATTAGAGTTTACCCTAATGAGCTCATTTTAAATTATCTCTGTAAAGACCTTATTTCCAAATAAGGTCACATGCTAAGGTCCTAGGGGTTAGGGCTTCAACACATCTTTTGTGGGGACACAATTCAACCCATACAATATGTTTGTCATTCATAGAAGCTTTCTGCACAGTAATCAAGAAAATATAAACAGTGATATCTTCTAGGGAGTTACACTATGAGATGAGGAGAATTTTATTTTTGGCTTTTCGTCTTTGAATACTCTATAAATTTTAACCATGAGTACATAATATTATCTTGATTTTCAAATTACAACCAGTAACGCCTACTTGGGGCTTTCTTCATTATGTTATCGGAAATAGGCAACAGAGTATTTAACAGAAAATGAATAGCTGTCCCAAACATTCCATGTCTGAAACAAGTACTTCAGGGGGAAGTCTAGATTCTGTTTCCAGTGAACAGAGTGTTTTACTAAGCCATTTAATCTAGGTTGTAAGCTATCTGAACTGGGACTAGTTTAATCACATTTTGGACACAATGCCCAGTATGTTTTTGGCCATGAACCTGGGCAAAAGGCAATGTCTGTGACCCATTTATGAGTCACCAGATCTTACTGGCTAATGCCAAACAATATCTCTTCTGTTCTTAAAAAGTGGATTAATGTGGAATTTGCTATCTCTGCTAGCATCCCCCTAAAAGGACTGCAAACATGAAGCTAAGCGTGACTATCAGAGGCGCAGGCTCATTCCTGCTGCATGTGCACTTGGCAATTTCTTCTAAGTGCTTCTGCAGTGCCATGCCTCCAAGGCCACAAGTGTGCATCCCGCAGGGCCCAGTCAAGGAACTTCAGTATGTGCCCTTTATCAGTCCCTTCAAGGCCAATGCCACACAAAATTTATTTCAGCTATCTCTCCATTCACTTCTCACGCCTGTAGAGAGGAAAGTCAGCTAATGGAAACCTTTGATTTCAGTGTCAGTATGAGATTGTGTTGAATGAGGAGTTTTAATGTATAAGTAGAGAGGGGCTATTTAATTCATCAATCAGCAACTTTTACTTTCTTTAAGCTTTTGCTGAGTACCTGGCATTGGGGCACCAAGTGAATGCAGTGATTAGTGACAGGGGCATCAGAATCAGAAAGACTTGAGTCTGAATATTGACTCTGTTAAATACTTAAAGTTGAACCACATGATACTTCCAGCATTAAATCATCCTGAACTATAATTCACTCAAGGCAATTAGAGGGCACATTCTTTCATAGGATAGCAAAACTAGATTATTATTTTATAAGAAATGAATTCAATGTCATGTTAATAGGAAGAAAACTAATTTCTCATGAAAGATGAGAAAAGTTTTCCTGAATTAAAGTTGTTGTTGTTGTTTTTTTCCTGCCCGGTACCTTTGAATGTCTACTCAATGATGTGGTCAGGGTCCAGGCTCTTTCTATCTTCTTGCCCCACCATCCTATCACATGACTTTTTCTTCACGGTGGCTGGAGATCTATTGCACCTTTAATTATCACACTTGCTTTTCAAGCAAGAGGAAGGGAGGAGGGTCCAAACCCTTCTACTTAATGAAAGCCCCTCTCATCAGAAGTAAGCTTATATATCACTGGGCAGAGCTGTGGCATGTCACCACTGCTGGCTAGGCTGTGACTGAGAAAAATGAGTACTCCATCCTCTATCCCCTATGTTAGAGAAAAGCAAAGAAGGTATTTGAGAATCTGTGTTGAGTGAGCCAATCCTTGACCAAGGCAGGGATGGAGGAGAAGATATCAGTTATATAATGAGTTATTTATTTGCAAGTTATGTTTAGCTTCACATTAGGATGAGGAACTAAGATTTAGAGAGGTTACAATTGCCCCAAATTTTGAGATAGGATTAGAGCCTCAGTCATTGTGTCTCCAAAGTTTTTGCATTTAAGAACTTTGCTTGCTTGGAACAAGAATCTAGAGTTTTCCTTTAAGCACCTTTGATAGGAGTAATGTTCTCTATTAAGATATAGAAGTAACAATCAAGTTTGCAGTTGGCAATATACCTCCTTGACTGGCTTTAGGACACGGTGGGAAGAACAATGATTATTCAAGGTAGAAGCCAGCATACCCTACCAGGCCATTTCAGCTGCTGCTCTCTCAATATGGTTGGCAAATATACATCTATTTTGTAGTCACTGATAAGGTGTCCAATTGGATTTAAGTAACAGTAATTGTCTCCATCTCTTGTATTAGTTGAAATCGACAAGCTAATATACCTTTTACAATCCATTTTTTAAGCTATAAGCAGAAGGATGTTTGAACTATTTTCTCAAAAAGCAAAAATATACGGTTCTCAGAACTTCTCCAAAAAGGTGATCAACAGGGCACTTATCAACTATGATTGCTAAAGAGACTGATGACAGATGGAGTTAGAAGGGTTTGATTTGGTTTCCAGATACTGTAAACTGTGGATAATCTGATGCACAAAGAGTATGAAGTGTGGAATGTTAAATAAAAAGTAAACCACAAGTGCAAGAGTCTTATATCATTCAGTGGCAAGGTCTTCTGCTTACTCCAATGGCTGGTTATTTAGGAGAAAGGTTCATCTTCACAGTGTGTCACCTAATGATTAGGACCGTACCTTGTGGAATATAGAAATGTATCATTTCAAGATAATACCTACCTCTGCATCACAGCACTAGGTGAGTCATTGGCAAAAGCACAGCACTTACGTCCTTGAAAACAAAAACTAAACTGCATGGCATACTGAATAAGGTGTGCAGCTATGGCACTGGGAATGTAACAGAATCAGATAATCAACTTTGGAAATTGAACCACAGCAAATGACTCATTCATTCATTCCACAAACCTTTATTGATCACCTACTGAGCTAATAATCACTGTGGCCCTATTTGGAATAACTAGAACACAGATTAAGGGAGATAATGTCCTGCTTTAGATTGAGGGCCTAGTTAGACCAGGCACCATCTTGCTTATTAATGGCTACCTTGAAAACAAATGTATCTTACCACCCCTCTTGGGAACAAGGGGGAAATGAGCACCCTATGACTGGGAGCATGAAAAACTAATTCTTACTATGACTTTAATGGGTTTTGAAGTCTTAAGAAGCAGGAACCTTTTGTTAAATAATCAAACAATTAAGAGATTTCTGAGAATCACACAGGGCTTATCCCAAAGTAAGCAAAAAGCTATTAGTCACCTACTGGGTTATCCAATTATTTATTCAATATGGTCTTTAAAGTAACCTAATGTGTATGAATTGAACTTTGGGAGATATTAATGGCCATGGGGTATGACCTGGTAACAAATTTTGCTTAGTACTTTGCTGAATGAAGCATTTGAACCAGGCATCACATTCATGATTTCTTGTGCCCCAACACTCATCTTACCCATTAGCAAATTTTGTATTATATTGAAATTGTCTCCTAAGCTCTACCATATGTTCTCTAAGGAGCTGAGAGTGTCCCTTATTCATCTGTGTATACTCAGCAGTTAACATAAAACCTGGCATATAAAAGATTCTCAATTAATTTTTGAAAGTATATGAATATATAAGCCATTTCTTTTTCAAAGGTAAAATTTGCAACTGGTTAGGATAATTATGTACATCAGAGGTATGTAAATAACTATTCTTAAATTAATAAAAAGACAAAATAAATGGATGAGTAATTTTATTTGAAAACCTGTTGTCTTCTTGGAAACACAAACAAACACACAATCCCTTCGTGTGTTCACATGAAGAGGAGAAACAGTGCCTAAGTCAGTTTGGGATGCTATATCAGAATACCATAGACCAGGTGGCTCAAACAACAAACATTTATTTCTTAGAGTTCTGGAGACTTGGAATTCCAAGGTCAAGGTGCAGGCAGATGTGATGTCTGGTGTGGGCATCCATCTTGGTTTGCAGACAGCTGTCTTCTTGTTTTCTCACAGAGCAAAGAGCAGAGAGAGGGGATATAAGTTCACTTGCATCTCTTCTTTCAAGAGCATTCATACCATCATGAGGGCTCCCATCTGATAATCTAATTACCAACAAAAGCTCCATCTCCTAATATTATCACAATGGGGTTAGGATTTCCACATATGAATTTTGGGTGCACACAAACATTCAGTCCATAGCAAACAGTTTTCTAAGGTGAAGTCTTAAGGGTGGTCTTTGCTCCTGGGGACCCTATCCATGTAGGTGTGATTTATAATTCACCCAATGTATAGGACCAAGTCCACAATATTTTGTTCCATTGTTTCATTGCTTATTTATTTGATTTTTATGCAGGTTCACATCATGACAATCAGGTCCTCTCAGCAGCTAATAATTGGGTGCTATTTCACACTAATGTCCGGTATTCATTTCATTGGGAAGGAACAAAAACATTTGTCTTTAAATAAAATTTATGCAGAAATAGATTCAGTTACTAATTTAAATTCATGTACCAAAGCATTGAAATAATTTGGCAATATCATTTTCTTTTCTCTGCAGTTCTTGTATCTCTTTTGTTTTCTTGTGATACTTAATAAACAAGATACCTTCTTGGGAGGCATATTAAAATGTGCAAAATTTAGATAATAAAGCAAATCCTGGGACACAGCATGTATCATACATTATTCAATTTTTAGAATTTCAACAAATTTTCAGCTATGCCTGAACATGTGAATCAAAACAACATTCAACTAAGATAGGTGGGTGCTAACAAGGAGGCCCTTTTCTGTTTTCCACTTGGGGAACCTCTCTATTTTGGCAGCAGCAGGACTAATTAAGCCTCATAAGTTATGTGTGGTAGAAACCAGAGACCCCATAGTTCTGATTTATTCTAAGGATAGACCCTCCTCATCCCCCAGCCTCTTACTGGATTCTAAGATGCAGCTTTTTGTGCATGCTTCTTTCCTTCGATTAAGACTCCCTACAGATCTAAGGTAATTTCATCCAGTAAAACATTAGAGCTTCAAAGGAATTGAATGAAGAATGTTGTTCTACGATAGTCTCAGCAGAAGCTTACAGGGAAAAAAAAGATGTTATCTTATAGAGATTCATAAAGATGTTATCTTATAGAGATTCATAGAGGTAACTTTTGTCTAATGAAATGAACCCTGGTAAAATTCCCAGGACAGTCACAAAGATTTTTAAGAAAAATGAATTAGCAGAAATACCACTAGCTTGGATTGAAAGGAACAGATACAGACAAAATGAAAAGAGGTCTTCGGAATCCCTGAGAAAACTGCACATCTGAAAATATGGCTACTTTTTACAAAAAAATAAAAATAAAAATAACTCAGAGACAGAGAATAGAGATAAGAGCCTAGAAGGCAGAGCCAAGAGCCATAAGGAATTACTCTCAAATCTTTAGTCCTATTTAAGAAACTACTACCTGTGCCTTGATGATTTTCAGAATGGCTATGGACTAATGATTCCTATATACCTTCTATTTCTCCCTTTTTGAACAGGAGATTTTTTTTTCCGTAAGTTATTGGGGTATTGGGGTACAGGTGGTATTTGGTTACATGAGTAAGTTTTTCAGTGGTGATTTGTGAGATTTTGGTGAACCCATCACCCAAGCAGTATACACTGCACCATATTTGTAGTCTTTTATCTCTTGCCCCCTCCCACTTTTTCCCCCAAGTCTCCAAAGTTCATTGTATCATTCTTATGCCTTTATGTCCTCATAGCTTAGCTCCCACATATCAGTGAGAACATACAACGTTTGGTTTTCTATTCCTGTGTTACTTCACTTAGAATAATAATCTCCAGTCTCATCCAGGTCACTGCAAATGTTAACTCACTCTTTTTTATGGCTGAGTAGTATTTCATCATATATATATATATATTTCATTATATATCTCTATCTATCTATCTATCTATCTATCTATCTATCTATCTATCTATCTATATATATATATATATATATCTCACGGTTTCTTTATCCACTCATTGATTGATGGGCATTTGTGTTGGTTCCACGATTTAACAATTGTGAATTGTGCTGCTATAAACATGCACGTGCAAGTGTCTTTTTCGAATAATGACTTCTTTTCCTCTAGGTAGATACCCAGTAGTGGGATTGCTGGATCAAATAGTAGTTCTACTTTTAGTTCTTTAAGGAATCTCCACACTGTTTTCCATAATGGCTGTACTAGCTTACATTCTCACCAGCAGTGTAGAGGTGTTCCCTGTTCACCGCATCCACGCCAACATCTACTGTTTTTTGATTTTTTCATTGTGGCCATTCTCACAGGGAAAAGGTGGTTTTGAACTGTGGTTTTGATTTGCATTTCCCTGATCATTAGTGATGTTGAACAGTTTTTCATATGTTTGTTGGTCATTTGCATATCTTCTTTTGAGAATTGTCTATTCGTGTCCTTAGCCCACTTTTTGATGGGATTTTTTTTTTCTTACTGATTTGTTTGGGTTTGTTGTAAATCCTGGATATTAGTCTTTTGTCAGATATATAGATTGTGAAGTCTATTTACTCTGCTGACTGTTCCTTTTGCTATGGAAAAGCTCTTTAGTTTAATTAGGTCCTAGCTGTTTATCTTTGTTTTTATTGCACTTGCTTTTGGGTTCTTAGTCATGAAATCCTTGCCTAAGCCAATGTCTAGAAGGGTTTTTCCAAGGTTATCTTCTAGAATTTTTATAGTTTCAGGTTTTAAGTCCTTAATCTATCTCGAGTTGATTTTTGTGTAAGGTGAGAAATGAGGATCCGGTTTTATTCTCCTACATGTGGCTAGCCAATTATCCCAGCACCATTTGTTGAAAAGGATATTCTTTCCCCACTCTGTGTTTTTGTTTGCTTTGTTGAAGATCAGTTGGTTGTAAGTATTTCGGTTTATTTCTGGGTTCTCTTTTCTGTTCCATTGGTCTATGTGCCTATTTTTATACCAGTATCTCGCTGTTCTGGTGACTATGGCATTAAACTATAACTTGAAATCAGGTAGAGTGATGCCTCCAAATTTATTCTTTTTGCTTAGTCTTGCTTTGGCTATTGAGGCTCTTTTTTGGAAAGATGTGAATTTTATAATTGTTTTTTCTAATTCTGTGAAGAATGATGGTGGTATTCGGTTGGGGATTGCATTGAACCTGCAGATTGCTTTTAGCAGTATGGTCATTTTCGCAATATTGATTCTACCCATCCATGAGCATGGGATGTGTTTCCATTTGTTTGTGTCATGAAAAGAATATGATTTGTAGTTTTCCTTGTAGAGGTCTTTTGACTCCTTTGTTAAGTATATTCCTAAGTATTTTTTTTCTTTTTCTTTTTCTTTTTTTTTTTTTTGCAGCTATTGTAAAAGTGGTTGAGTTCTTGATTTGATTCACTGCTTGGTCACTGTTGGTGTATAGAAGAACTACTGATATGTGTACATTAATCTCGTGTCCAGAAACTTTGCTGAATTCTTTTATCAGTCCTGGGAGCTTTCTAGAGAAGTCTTTAGGGTTTTCAAGGTAAACGATCATATTGTCAGCAAACAGTGACAGTTTGACTTCCTCTTTACCAATTTGGATGTCCTTTATTTCTTTCTCTTATCTGATTATTCTGGCTAGGACTTCCAGTACTATGTTGAAGAGGAGTGGTGAGAGTGGGCATCCTTGTCTTGTTCCAGTTCTCAGAGGGAATGCTTTCAACTTTTCCCCATTCAGTATTATGTTGGCTGTGGGTTTGTCATAGATGGCTTTTATTACATTCAGGTATGTCCCTTGTATGCCGATTTTTCTGAGAGTTTTAATCATAAAGCAATGCTGGATTTTGCCCAATGCTTTTTCTCCATCTATTGAGATGATCATGTGATTTTTTTTAATTTCTGTTTATATCACATTCATTGACTTGCATATGTTAAACCATCCCTGCATCCCTGGTATGAAACCCACTTGATCATGGTGGATTATCTTTTTGATATGTTGTTGGATTCGGTTAGCTAGTATTTTGTTAAACATTTTAGCATCTATGTTCATCAAGGATATTGGTCTGTAGTTTTCTCTTTTGATTATGTCCTTTCCTGGTTTTGGTATTATAGTGATGCTGGCTTCATAGAATGAATTAGAGAGGGTTCCTTCTTTCTCTATCTTGTGGAATAGTGTCAAAAGGATTGGTACCAATTCTTTGAATGTCTGTTAGATTTCTGCTGTGAATCTGTCTGGTCCTGGACTTTTTTTGTTGGTAATTTTTAAATTACAATTTCAATCTCACTAACTTGTTATTGGTCTGTTCAGGTTATTTAATTCTTCCTGATTTAAGCTAGCAGGGTTTTATCTTTCCAGGAATTTATCCATCTCTTCTAGATTTTCTAGTTTATGTGCATAAAGGTGTTCATAGTAGGCTCGAATGATCTTTTGTATTTCAGTGCTGTCAATTGTAATATCTCCTGTTTCGTTTCTTAGCGAGTTTATTTGGATTTCCTCTGCTTTTCTTGGTTAATTTTGCTCATAGTATATCAATTTTATTTATCTTTTTAAAGAATCAGTTTTGTTTCATTTATATTTTGTATTTTTTTTGTTTCAATTTCATTTAGTTCTGCTCTGATCTTGGTTATTTCCTTTCTTCTGCTGGATTTGGGTTTGGTTTGTTCTTGTTTCTCTAGTTCCTTGAGGTGTGACCTTAGATTGTCTGTTTGTGCTCTTTCAGACTTTTTGATGCAGGCATTTAGGGTTATGAACTTTCCTCTTAGCAACACCTTTGCTATATCCCAAAGGTTTTGATAGGTTGTGTCATTATTGTCATTCAGTTCAAAGAATTTTTTAATTTCCATGTTGATTTTATTTTTGATCCAATGCTCATTCAGGAGCAAGTTATTTAATTTCCATGTATTTGCATGGTTTTGAAGGTTCCTTTTGGAGTTGATTTCCAGTTTTATTCCACTGTGGTCTGAGAGAGTGCTTGATATAATATCAATTTTCTTAAATTTACTGAGGCTCGTTTTATGGCCTATCATATGGTCTATCTTGGAGAAAGTTCCATGTGCTGTTGAATAGAATGTGTATTCTGGGGTTGTTAGATGAAAGGTTCTATATAAATCTGTTAAGTCAATTTGTTCCAAGGTATAGTTTAAATCCATTGTTTCTTTGTTGACTTTCTGTCTTGATGACCTGTCTAGTGCTGTCAGTGAAGTATTAAAGTCCCCCACTATTACAGTGTTGCTGTCTATCTCATTTCTTAGGTCTATTAGTAATTGTTTTTATCAATTTGGGAGCTCCAGTGTTAGGTGCATATATGTTTAGGATTGTGGAATTTTTTTGTCAGACAAGACCTTTTACCATTATATACTGTCTGTCCCTCTTTGTCTCTTTTAACTGCTCTTGCTTTAAAGTTTGTTTTGTCTGATATAAGAATAGCTACCCCTGTTCGCTTTGGGTGTCCATTTTCACCCCTTTACTTTATGTGAGTCCTTATGTGTTATGTGAGTCTCCTGAAGGCAGCGGATAGTCGGTTGGTGAGTTCTTCTCCATTCTGCAGTTCTGTATCTTTTAAGTGGAGCATTTAGGCTATTTACATTCAATGTTAGTATTGAAATGTGAGGTACTGTTGCTTCCACCATGCTCTTTGTTGCCTGTGTACTTTGGTTTTGTTTTTATTGTTTGTTTTTGCTTTTTAACTTGTATTTTTGTTTTATAGGTCCTGCATGATTTATGCTTTAAAGAGGCTCTGTTTTCATGTTCCCAGGATTTGTTTCAAGATTTAGAGCTCCTTTTGTAGTGGTGGTTTGGTAATGGTGAATTCTCTCAGCATTTGTTTGTCTGAAAACAACTGTATCTTTCCTTCATATATGATGCTTAGTTTCGCTGGATACAAAATTCTTGGCTGATAATTGTTTTGTTTGAGGAGGCTGAAGATAGGTCCCGAATCCCTTCAAGCTTGTAGGGTTTCTGCTGAGAAATTTGCTGTTAATCTGTTAAGTTTTCCTTTATAAGTTACCTGGTGCTTCTGTCTCATAGCTCATAAGATTCTTTCCTGTCTTGACTTTGGATAACCTGATGACAATGTGCCTAGGCAAAGATCTTTTTGCGATGAATTTCCTGGGTGTTTTTTATCCTTCTTGTATTTGGAAGTCTAGGTCTCTCTCAAGGCTGGGGAAGCTTTCCTTGATTATTCCCCCAAATATGTTTTTCCAGGCTTTTAGAATTATCTTCTTCCTCAGAAGAAGATTATTCTTAGGTTTGGTGGTTTAGCATAATCCCAGACTTCTTTGTGGCTTTGTTCATATTTTCTTATTCTTTTTTCTTTGTCTTTGTTGGATTGGTTTAATTAGAAGACCTTGTCTTTGAGCTCTGATTTTCTTTCTTCTAGTTATCCAATTCTATTGCTAAGACTTTCCAGAGCACTTTGCATTTCTAAAAGTGTGTCCAAAGTTTCCTGAATTTTTGATCATTTTTCTTTAAGATATCTATTTCCATGAATATTTCTCCCCTCACTTCTTGTATCATTTTTTGGATTTCTTTGCATTGGGCTTTGCCTGTCTCTGGTCCTTCCCTTATTATCTTAATAACTAACCTCCTGAATTCTTTTTCTGGTAGATCAGGGATTTCTTCTTGGTTTGGATCCATTGCTGGTGAACTAGTGTAATTTTTGGCAGGGTGCTGAAGAGCCTTGTTTTGTTGTACTACCAGGGTTGGTTTTCTGGTTCCTTCTTCTGACAAGTAGGTTCTGTCAGAGGGAAGATCTAGGGCTGAAGGCTGTTGTTCAGATTCTTTTGGCCCATGGGGTGTTCCCTTCATGTAGTACTCTCCCCCTTTTCCTATGGATGTGGCTTCCTGTGAGCCAAACTGCAGTGATTGTTGTCTCGCTTCTGTGTCTAGCCACCCAGCATGTCTCCCTGGCTCTGGGCTGCTACTGGGGGTTGTCTGCACAGATTCCTGTGATGTGAACTGTCTATGTGTCTCTCAGACATGGATACCAGCTCCTTTCCAGTGGAGGTGGCGGCGGGTGCAATGGATTCTGGGAAGGCCCTTAGCTTTGATGGTTTAATGTTCTATTTTTGTGCTGGTTGGTCACCTGCCAGGAGGTGGTACTTTCCAGAAAGCACCAGCTGTAGTAGTGTGGAGAAGGACTGGTGGTGTGCAGGGCCCTAGAACTCCCAAGATTATACGCCATTTATCTTTCACTACCAGGGTGGATAGAGAAAGACCATCAGGTGGGGATGAGGCTAGGCGTGTCTGAGCTCCGACTCTCCTTGGGCATGTCTGGCTGAGGCTGCTGTGGGGTATGGGGGTAAGATTCCCAGGTCACTGGAGTTGTGTAGGGGAGGATTATGGTTGTCTTTGCTGAGTCATGCAGGTTGTCAGGAAAGTGGGGGAAAGCTGCAGTCACAGGCATCACCCAGCTCCCATGCAATCCAAAAGGCCTTTCTTACTCACACTGTGCCCCTTACCAACAGCCCGGAGTCTGTTTCCAGGTGGAGGGTGATGGGCTTAAAAACTTGCCTGAGGCTATCTGACTCCCAGCTGTGAGAAAAAAGGGCTTCAGTTCTTCCCCTGCCTGTGAAATCTGCATGCCTGATTTGATTTGCACCCTTCCCCTGGTTCTGGCCAGGCTTCTTGCCCCTGAACAGGAGATTTTATAGCCACTATCTTATGGGAATGCCATGATTCTATTTGGGTGTGAGTAGAAGAAATAACTTAAGTTTTAGTTCACAGGTCTTCAGCTTGAGAGAAACCATATGCGAGGAAATGTTCTTAAGGAGTACCCTAGAAGCCCCATTCACATCTGGACAATTTAAATGATAAGGAGATTCTGGACTTTGTGTAATATTGTAGTAGGGTGAGATTTTTTGGAGCCTTGTAAGAGGGTGAGTATATTTTGCACGTGTGAGGGTTGTGAATCACTGGGAACCAGAATGAAGACTATGGTTGTCAGGCTTTGACATGACCCTGAATGATTATTACCTTGTAGTGTTCATGCATTTATATAATCCTTACCACACTGAATAAGGATGAGTCGTGTAACCAATAGAAGATTGCAAAAATTATGGAACAATAACTTCAAGACTAGGTCACAAAAGATATTGTGGCTTTCTCCTTATGCTTTCTTAATTCACTCTTCTTCCCAAATGCACATGGAGAATTCACCAGGAAAGACTATATTTTAGGCAATAAAATTAGTCTCAATAAATTTTAAAAGATTGAAATAATATGAAGCCTTCTTTAATGACAATGGAATGCAGTTAAAAATGAATAACAAAAGAAAATCTGGAAAATTCATGAATATATAAAAATTAAACAACACATTCTTAATCGACCAATGTGTCAAAGAAGAAATCAAAGGAAAATTTCAAATATATGAAAATAAAAACACAGCATACCAAAACTGGAATGCAGTGAAAGTAGTGCTCAGAGAGAAATATGTAGCTATAAATGACTCAATTTAAAAAGAAGATTTGAAGTCAATAGCCTAGCCTTCTACCTTAAGAAACTAGAAAAGCAATAGCAAAGTAAGCCCAAAGCCAGCATAAAGAAGGAAATAATAAAGATTACAGTGGAGATAAACAAAATAAAGAGTAAAAAAGAATACAGAATCAACAAAACAAAAATTTAGTTCTTTCCAAACATCAACAGAATTAACAAAGCTTTACCTAAAATGACCAAGAAAAAAAGAGAATACTCAAATTCCTAAAATTAGGAATGCAAGTGGGGACATTACTACAGACCTTATAGAAATGAAAAGATAATAAGAAATCGAATAACCCAAATGATATTGGCAAATCCTAGAAACACACAAACTGCCAAAACAGACTCCAAAAGAAATAGAAAATATAAATAGACCTATAACAACAATAAAAAGATTGAATTAGTAATCAAAATTTCCATTTATCACTGGAAATTCCAGTGAAGATGGCGTCACTGGTGAATTTCACCAAACACAGAAAGAAGAATTAAAACTAATCCTTCACAAATTCTTCCAAAAAAATGGAAGTGGAAGAAACACTTTCTCACTTATTATATCAGGCTACTATTAATACCAAAGCTAGACAAAAACACTGCAAGAAAAGGAAACCACCAATTAATATCTCATCTGAATATAGATGCAAAAGTCTTCAACAAAATATGAGCAAACAAAATTCAGCAGCATATTGAAATGATTATAAATCATGACTCAGTGAGAATGCAAAGTTGGTTTAACATCTAAAAATAAATTAATATAATACTCCATGTCAATAGAATAAAAGCAAAATCCATATAATTATCTCAGAAAATGGAGAAAAAGCATTTGACAAAAACCAACATCCTTTCATAATAAAAAACATTCAACTAACTAGGAACAGAAATAAACTTCATCAACCTGATAAAAGACATCTATGAAAAACCTCCAGCTGACATCATACTTAATGTTAAAAACTTTGGTCCTAAAATCAAGAACAAGACAAGGATGCCCACTCTCCCCATTTCTGTTCAACATTTCACTGACAGTTCCAGTCAGGGTAGTTGGGGGCAGGGAGGAAGGAGGGAAGGTAGGTTGGCGGGCAGGGTAAGCACCTAAATGGGAAAGGAAGAAAGTAAGACTAGCTCTATCTCCATATGAATGACATGAAAATGGACAAGCTGAAACAAAAATTCATATGGAATTACAAGAGCGCTTGAATAGCCAACTGAATTGTAAAAAAGAACTAAGTTGAAAGATATACACTGCCCAACTCCAAAACTTATTACAAAGTCACAATAGTCAAGATAGTATGTTACTGGTGTAATGATAGATATATAGATCAATGAAACAGAATTGGGAGACCAAAAATAAACTCATAGCTCTAGGGTCAGTTGGGTTTTGACAGAGGCACCGATACATTCAATAGAGAAAGAACAGTCTTTTCAACAAATGTTACTGAGACAACTGGATATCTACATACAAAAGAATGAATTTAGACTCCAACCACATGCCATATACAAATATTAACCCAAAAGAATCAAAAGCCTAAATTTAAGAGATAAACTCAAACTCTTGGAAGAAAATATAGGGTTAAATATTTTTAACCTTAGGTTAGATAGTGTTTCTTTAAAGTGACACCAAGAACACAAGCAACAAAATAAAAGGATAAATTAAACTTCATCAAAAATAAAAACTTATGTATATTAAAGGACACTACCAAGAAAGTGAAAAGACAATTTACATAATGGGAGAAAATTTTTGCAAACCATAGGGCCTAGTATAAAGAATATATAAAGAACTCAACAACAAAAATCCAATAACCCTGTTAAAACTTGGATACAGAACCTAAATAGACATTTCCCTAAAGTAGATAAATAATTAGTCAATAAGGACATGAAAATATCCTCAAAATCATTGTCATTAGGGAAATGCAAATTAAAACCATAATGAGATGTCATTTTGCACCCATCATTATGGCTAGAATTTTCTTTTTAAATGGAAAATAACAAGTGTTAGTGAGAATGTAGTGAAATTGGAACTCATACATTGTTGGTGGTCTGTAAAATAGTGCAATATAGAGTATGACTATAAATACGTAAAAATGCCTCTGTCCCAGGTAAGATGGGTTTGACATAAGAATGGTCTGTTTCATGACAGGCCAGACAGCCTCATAAGTAACATAATATCTGTGCCTACTGTCCCAGCATAATTGTTAGGCATACTCCCTCTTCTCTCAAGAAGGTCCTAGAATGGACAACAAATTGTATTGCCTTCCTCCTCATGGAAAGAAACTTTACCCTAAGGAAAGAGAGGATGAAGGCCCATTCCCTTTGTAAACGGTTATGAATCATTAAAGCAGGGAAAGAGTAAATTTGAGGACAAGAGGCAGTGGACTTCTCAAATTGCCTTTCATCCTATACCTTATGATGTCCTCCAAGCTGTTGAAGATATTACACAAATACATTTAAAAATTAAAAATGTATATCACTAATAAATTGAGCTCCCAAGGAATGTTATGTTTTTTCTATAACAGAGCACAGCACAAGACGCTATAACAGAGCATAGTACAAGAGTGTGTAAGAAGTATTTTCCCCATTTCAATGTTGGATGTTAAAGCGAGGAATAGAGATACCAATGTCCATCTCACTGGCAGCAGAGAACACTGGATATGAATATGATAGAAGTGAGGAAGCTAAGGCAAAAAATAAATTGATACCTAGAGATGCACATGTTTTCATTTATACGACATTGCTTTTTTGTTTTAGTGTATACCTGTGGAAAGAGGAAGGCGATTACAGAACTGAATAGTAGTTATTTTAAGATGAGGGGATTATAAGTGGCTTTTTTACTTTATTCAAAACTTTTTATGTAGTTATTAATTTATGACTTTCTCATAATAATAACTTTTATCAAAAATGTTACCAGTTATATCAAGGCGCAATCAGAGAAGCAAAACCACATATATATATGGGTGTGTGTGTGTCTGTATGTGTGTGTCTGTCTATATGCACATACACACACATATATTTGCTACAGCGATTTCACTTTCTACAGTTGTGAGAGCTGCTTAAGCAGTCACTGAGGGATGGTTGTCATCCTGTCTGATGGTGAAACTTCAAGTCCGGAGGGCAGACATTCGGAAAGAGAAGATGAATGTTATGTGGGAGTAAGCAAGATCAAGCTAGAACCACAGTCACAAGCTGGAGCCCACAAGCACAGACGGAAACCCCTGTCTGTTCTTGTTATAGTGGGTGTCCTACAGAAGCTAGGCCTTTCCCTCACAGAACTACACACACATCTGACCCAAGAGTTGCAAGAACTGGAGGCAGATCCAAGGGAAAGTGAAATGGTTGTGGGCTGGCTCCGACCTCACACCAAAGGTGAGCCTGCAAGTCAGTGACAATACGTGTGAACTACAAAACGGCAGATGCATCATGTCTGCCCCACATATTTCACCCAAAAATATCTCTTTTGTTCAATCCTATCCGGAAACATGCAAAAAATAAGGATTTGGGGAAATGTAGGTCACTGTAGCCAAGTTGACATGTTACAAAGCCACCACAAAGTCAAATTGTGCTTTTTGTCAAAAAACACCAATAGTTTCCTTAACAAAAGATCATTAAAATCTGGCTAACATCAATCTCTCCTTTACCAGGCTATCTTTAGTATTTATTCCTAAACATTTTATTTAATCTAATTCAATCTCTTCCCTCATTGTAAAATACAGTTAATAATACCACCTATTTTAGAAAAGTTATTAATTATGAGCCATAGAAACTGACTCTAGTGTAGGATTTCTCAGCCTCCCAACTGTAGACACTTTGGGATAGACTCCTTTGTGACACAGGCTGCTCTGAGCACTGTAGAATGTCTCACACCATCCCTGGCCAAGGCCAGATATATCTATATCACCTCTGCTATTCATGGGCAGTCTTGCCTCCACAACAGCTGCAAGGCCATAGCAAGTACCCGGCTATGGTTATGGAACATCTGCTGCTCACCTAGCAGGATGCCAAGTACTGTGTTAGATCCAAAGAAGTCAGAGTTCCTCAGCTTCAAGAGGTTACAATTAGCCCTATAAATAAGCAAGATTTGACCGTTCTATGAGGCCAAGTCCTTTAGAACGGTCCTGTGTCCAGGGAGAGCACAGGACACAGGACGGTGCTGGACTTTGGAAGACCTTTTGGCTTTGGAAGACCTTATCACTGTTATTGAAAAGAACATTTTGGTCAGAGATAAACAATGGAATGTTTCCACTTTCTCATCTGGAAAGCTACTTAGAAAAGAAGGAAGTGAGTGAGCAAGGGTTGATGGTGATGTGATGGATGAGAAAAGGCTTCTCTCTATGCTGCAGTGGCCCAGAAAAGGCAACAGTCACACACGTAGTGCTCGTTAGTGCTAATGGGAGTTGGGTCTGGCATCCAGAAAAGAACATGCCCTTGGAGTTGTACTTCCCTCTGTGGACAAATTGACATTGAGGAAACCTTTGCCATAAATAATCCCTGCTATTCAAGAGAACATTTATCCCTTTGCTGCAGGGTAAAGACAAAAAAGTCAACAAAGTTTTCAGGAGGAGATCACAGACTCTGGGACCTCTCTTTAGGAAGATTAAGAGAGGCACAATAGGCATCAGAACCATAATGATAGATAAAACAAATAAAGAGGTGTTGAGTTGCTGAAACTTGCAATGGCTGTGTAATAGTCCGTTCACACACTGCTATAAAGAAATGTCTGAGATTGGGTAGTTTATAATGAAAAAAAGTTTAATTGGCTCCCGGTGCTGCAGGCTGTACAGAAAGTATAGTAGCTTCTGCTTCTGAGGAAGCCTCAGGAAATTTACAATCATGGCAGACAGAGTGGGAGCAGGCATCTTACTTGGCAGGAGCAGGACCGAGGGAGAAGAGGGAGGTGCTACACACTTTCAAACAACCAGATCTCGCAATAACTCACTCACTCACTATCACGAGAACAGCACTGAGGGGATGATGCTAACCCACTCATAAGAACTCAGCCCCCGTGATCCAGTTGTCTCCCACCAGGCCGCATGTCCAACATTGGGGATTACAAGTCCACATGAGATTTGGGCAAGGACACAGATCCATACCATATCAGGCTGTAACAGGTACATAATGCTAAATGTCTGGGTACAGAATGAAAAAATCAGTTACTGTCCCTGAAACCTGTATTCTACTGCTTCATGTTACATTTTATTTAAATAGAAAAAAATAAAAATAAGACAATGAGTCAGGGTCAGAGTCCATTCAACTGAGCATTCTGTCCTTGGCAGTGCTATTAGAGTTATTTTGGTGAAGGGTAATGTTGGCCCATGTTACATAAATGAATAAATAAGTGAGATAAGGAAGGATACATAAATCAATGAAGAAAAAGACTCATGGCTTTGCTCCATGCAGTCATTCATGGACCCAGGCTCTTTCCATTTATCCTGACAGCCTTTGGAGTCCACCACTGGATCCTCTGCATTCAATCAGTAGAGAAAAGAAAAGAATGAATGTAGAGGACTTAGTGAGAAGTTTAGGGTCCAGACCTACAGGTGGTGTACATCATTTATTCTAATATCTTATTGGCAATAACTCATTCACAAGGCCACACCTCACTGCAATCATAGCCAGAAATATAATCTAGTATGTTCTCAGAAGCCAAAGGGAAAATGGTTTGGTGAACCACAAAGTACATTTAATCTTATTGATCTGGTCCTTCTCAAACTATTTTCCAATTTGAAGAATCCTTTGCTTTTGTGTTTTTCTTATCTTGATTACTTGACCACCCTTCCTTGTAAATTCTCCAGCTCAGTTATGCCTCTCATGACTTGAGATATCAGAATTACACACCATAGTGGAAGAAAAAGCAGAGATGAGAGGAGAGGGGATGAGAGGAGGAGAGCTTCTGAACTGAAAAGATCCATAGGGCAACAAATCCCAAACACCTCATTTCACAGAAGAGGACGCTAAGTCCCGGGGAAAAGCCACCTACCCATGGCAGCACACCTTTGAATATAAAACTGAGACTTCAGCCCAGTTCTCTTAATTTTCTTTTCAGGATTCTTACCAACAGTACCATTATTTCAAATGTGCACATGCTAAAATCTGTTACAAATAGGCAATAACTTTTCCAAGTAGTTTTTAATTACCTGTGGCTTTATAATAATGTCTCATATTTTGTTGGTAGCTTTGACCAACAAAGCTACCAAGAAGTACATATTTGATAAGCATGCCTCTAGTCCAAACTAACAACCCAGAGCTCTTTGTTTGAACTACTATCATTATAATTATTTTTCACTATTCATCAAAATGCGTGTATGCACTGAACAAGCCTCCAAAAAGAATTATTTGGAAACAGCTTTGTTTTTGGTTTTAACTTCCCTTTTATTTGCTATATTAGGATCATTTCAATTGCTAACATTGGAAAACAATTCAAAAAGCTTAATTTTCAAAATGGAATCACTGAATCATGTGTACACTGCAGGATTCAGGGATACAACCAGTATCATCAGAGTTATTCATGTATATCCACTTTTAATTCTCTTTCTTGGTCAGCCTGACTCCATCTTCTTGCAGGCAAGCTACTTCCACCTGCTGGGAATGATGGCCACTGGCAAGGTCAGCTCTACAAGTTTTAACTTGAGATTCAAAGGGAAGAGAGAATCTTTCCCTCCAACTGCAGCAAAAAATTTTGTCCCAGAGTGGGCTTTAATTGGCCTAGCTCAGTCACCTGCTTTTCAATGAGTGGATTTAGGTAGAGGAGCAGACACTATGATTGACAGCTCCATCAGAACTACAAGGAGTGGCTTAGGATTTCCTCCAGAAACCAGAAACAGGGCTACAAAACATGCTGAGCAGAGAAAAATAGCTGTCATAGTCCATTCTGCTTGTTGGCTATGAAAATGATATTAAACATTCAAGAAATGGAATGCATTTTTAATGCACAACTAAAATTTCAGCCACCTGATACATGAAGTATACACCACTAACCTAAGAGTCAACATAAAAATTCAGGACATTTTCCTTCCTCTCTTTAAGTTAAAAATATAGAACAGTAGATAGACAGTAAAAGATATTATCTCTCTGCCCAATACCTCCTGTTATTCATGAATATTCAATGGAAAATGACAGATTTGTAGTTAATTTGGTTACTTATGCAAAAATTAATCACTAAGATATCTCTTCCCACCCAGAAAATAATAGAGCTAAATATTGGGTTTGGAAAAGGGCTATAAACATTGTCTATTCCATCTCTTTCATTTTGTGCATCGTGATATCAAAGACCAGAGAAGTAATATAATCTAGCTAAAGTTACACAGCTTCCTATTGAATAAATTCTGGGTTAAAACTCAAATTTCCGGAGAGGAGCCAAGATGGCTGAGTAGGAACAGCTCTGGTCTACAGCTCCCAGCGCGAGGGACGCAGAAGACGGGTGATTTCTGCATTTCCATCTGAGGTACCGTGTTCATCTCACTAGGGAGTGCCAGACAGTGGGCGCAGGTCAGTGGGTGAGTGCACCGTGCGCCAGCCAAAGCAGGGGCGAGGCATTGCCTCACTCGGGAAGCCCAAGGGGTCAGGGAGTTCCCTTTCCAGGGGTGACAGACGGCACCTGGAAAATCGGGCCACTCCCACCCGAATACTGTGCTTTTCCGACGGGCTTAGGAAACGGTGCCCCAGGAGAGTATAGCCTGCACCTGGCTCAGAGGGTCCTATGCCCACGGAGTCTCCCTGATTGCTAGCACAGCAGTCTGAGATCAAACAGCAAGTCGGCAGCGAGGCTGGGGGAGGGGCGCCCGCCATTGCCCAGGCTCGCTTAGGTAAACAAAGCAGCCAGGAAGCTTGAACTGGGTGGAGCCCACCACAGCTCAAGGAGGCCTGCCTGCCTCTGTAGGCTCCACCTCTGGGGGCAGGGCACAGACAAACAAAAAGACAGCAGTAACCTCTGCAGACTTAAATGTCCCTGTCTGACAGCTTTGAGGAGAGCAGTGGTTCTCCCAGCACGCAACTGGAGATCTGAGAACGGGCTGACTGCCTCCTCAAGTGGGTCCCTGACCCCTGACCCCCGAGCAGCCTAACTGGGAGGCACCCCCCAGCAGGGGCAGACTGACACCTCACACGGCCGGCCAGGTACTCCAACAGACCTGCAGCTGAGGGTCCTGTCTGTTAGAAGGAAAACTAACAGAAAGGACATCCACACCAAAAGCCCATCTGTACATCACCATCATCAAAGACCAAAAGTAGATAAAACCACAAAGATGGGGAAAAAACAGAGCAGAAAAACTGGAAACTCTAAAAAGCAGAGTACCTCTCCTCCTCCAAAGGAACACAGTTCCTCACCAGCAACGGAACAAAGCTGGACGGAGAATGACTTTGACAAGCTGAGAGAAGAAGGCTTCAGACGATCAAATTACTCCGAGCTACGGGAGGATATTCAAACCAAAGGCAAAGAAGTTGAAAACTTTGAAAAAAATTTAGAAGAATGTATAACTAGAATAACCAATACAGAGAAGTGCTTAAAGGAGCTGATGGAGCTGAAAACCAAGGCTCGAGAACTACGTGAAGAATGCAGAAGCCTCAGGAGCCGATGCGATCAAATGGAAGAAAGGGTATCAGCCCTGGAAGATGAAATGAATGAAATGAAGCGAGAAGGGAAGTTTAGAGAAAAAAGAATAAAAAGAAACGAGCAAAGCCTCCAAGAAATGTGGGACTATGTGAAAAGACCAAATCTACGTCTGATTGGTGTACCTGAAAGTGACGGGGAGAATAGAAACAAGTTGGAAAACACTCTGCAGGATATTATCCAGGAGAACTTCCCCAATCTAGCAAGGCAGGCCAACATTCAGATTCAGGAAATACAGAGAACGCCACAAAGATACTCCTCGAGAAGAGCAACTCCAAGACACATAATTGTCAGATTCACCAAAGTTGAAATGAAGGAAAAAATGTTAAGGGCAGCCAGAGAGAAAGGTCGGGTTACCATCAAAGGGAAGCCCATCAGACTAACAGTGGATCTCTCGGCAGAAACCCTACAAGCCAGAAGAGAGTGGGGGCCAATATTCAACATTCTTAAAGAAAAGAATTTTCAACCCAGAATTTCATATCCTGCCAAACTAAGCTTCATAAGTGAAGGAGAAATAAAATACTTTACAGACAAGCAAATGCTGAGAGATTTTGTCACCACCAGGCCTGCCCTAAAAGAGCTCCTGAAGGAAGCGCTAAACATGGAAAGGCACAACTGGTACCAGCCACTGCAAAATCATACCGAAATGTAAAGACCATCAAGACTAGGAAGAGACTGCATCAACTAATGAGCAAAATAACCAGCTAACATCATAATGACAGGATCAGATTCACACATAACAATATTAACTTTAAATGTAAATGGACTAAATGCTCCAATTAAAAGACACAGACTGGCAAATTGGATAAAGAGTCAAGACCCATCAGTGTGCTGTATTCAGGAAACCCATCTCACGTGCAGAGACACACATAGGCTCAAAATAAAAGGATGGAGGAAGATCTACCAAGCAAATGGAAAACAAAAAAAGGCAGGGGTTGCAATCCTAGTCTCTGATAAAACAGACTTTAAACCAACAAAGATCAAAAGAGACAAAGAAGGCCATTACATAATGGTAAAGGGATTAATTCAACAAGAAGAGCTAACTATCCTAAATATATATGCACCCAATACAGAAGCACCCAGATTCATAAAGCAAGTCCTGAGTGACCTACAAAGAGACTTAGACTCCCACACATTAATAATGGGAGACTTTAACACCCCACTGTCAACATTAGACAGATCAACGAAACAGAAAATCAACAAGGATACCCAGGAATTGAACTCAGCTCTGCACCAAGCAGACCTAATAGACATCTACAGAACTCTCCACCCCAAGTCAACAGAATATACTTTTTTTTCAGCACCACACCACACCTATTCCAAAATTGACCACATACTTGGAAGTAAAGCTCTCCTCAGCAAATGTAAAAGAACAGAAATTATAACAAACTATCTCTCAGATCACAGTGCAATCAAGCTAGAACTCAGGATTAAGAATCTCACTCAAAACCGCTCAACTACGTGGAAACTGAACAACCTGCTCCTGAATGACTACTGGGTACATAACGAAATGAAGGCAGAAATAAAGATGTTCTTTGAAACCAACGAGAACCAAGACACAACATACCAGAATCTCTGGGATGCATTCAAAGCAGTGTGTAGAGGGAAATTTATAGCACTAAATGCCCACAAGAGAAAGCAGGAAAGATCCAAAATTGACACTCTAACATCACAATTAAAAGAACTAGAAAAGCAAGAGCAAACACATTCAAAAGCTAGCAGAAGGCAAGAAATAACTAAAATCAGAGCAGAACTGAAGGAAATAGAGACACAAAAAACCCTTCAAAAAATAAATGAATCCAGGAGCTGGTTTTTTGAAAGGATCAACAAAATTGATAGACTGCTAGCAAGATTCATAAAGAAAAAAAGAGAGAAGAATCAAATAGATGCAATAAAAAATGATAAAGGGGATATCACCACCGATCCCACAGAAATACAAACTACCATCAGAGAATATTACAAACACCTCTACGCAAATAAACTAGAAAATCTAGAAGAAATGGATAAATTCCTCGACACATACACCCTCCCAAGACTAAACCAGGAAGAAGTTGAATCTCTGAATAGACCAATAACAGGAGCTGAAATTGTGGCAATAATCAATAGCTTACCAACCAAAAAAAGTCCAGGACCAGATGGGTTCACAGCCGAATTCTACCAGAGGTACAAGGATGAGCTGGTACCATTCCTTCTGAAACTATTCCAATCAATAGAAAAAGAGGGAATCCTCCCTAACTCATTTTATGAGGCCAGCATCATCCTGATACCAAAGCCTGGCAGAGACACAACAAAAAAAGAAAATTTTAGACCAATATCCTTGATGAACATTGATGCAAAAATCCTCAATAAAATACTGGCAAACAGAATCCAGCAGCACATCAAAAAGCTTATCCACCATGATCAAGTGGGCTTCATCCCTGGGATGCAAGGCTGGTTCAATATACGCAAATCAATAAATGTAATCCAGCATATAAACAGAACCAAAGTCAAAAACCACATGATTATCTCAATAGATGCAGAAAAGGCCTTTGACAAAATTCAACAACCCTTCATGCTAAAAACTCTCAATAAATTAGGTATTGATGAGTCGTATCTCAAAATAATAAGAGCTATTTATGACAAACCCACAGCCAATATCATACTGAATGGGCAAAAACTGGAAGCATTCCCTTTGAAAACTGGCACAAGACAGGGATGCCCTCTCTCACCACTTCTATTCAACATAGTGTTGGAAGTTCTGGCCAGGGCAATTAGGCAAGAGAAGGAAATAAAGGGTATTCAATTAGGAAAAGAGGAAGTCAAATTGTCCCTGTTTGCAGATGACATGATAGTATATCTAGAAAACCCCATTGTCTCAGCCCAAAATCTCCTTAAGCTGATAAGCAACTTCAGCAAAGTCTCAGGATACAAAATCAATGTACAAAAATCACAAGCATTCTTATACATCAATAACAGACAAACAGAGAGCCAAATCATGAGTGAACTCCCATTCACAATTGCTTCAAAGAGAATAAAATACCTAGGAATCCAACTTACAAGGGATGTGAAGGACCTCTTCAAGGAGAACTACAAACCACTGCTCAAGGAAATAAAAGAGGATACAAACAAATGGAAGAACATTCCATGCTCATGGGTAGGAAGAATCAATATCATGAAAATGGCCATCCTTCCCAAGGTAATTTACAGATTCAATGCCATCCCCATCAAGTTACCAATGACTTTCTTCACAGAATTGGAAAAAACTACTTTAAAGTTCATATGGAACCAAAAAAGAGCCCGCATCACCAAGTCAATCCTAAGCCAAAAGAACAAAGCTGGAGGCATCAGGCTACCTGACTTCAAACTATACTACAAGGCTACAGTAACGAAAACAGCATGGTACTGGTACCAAAACAGAGATATAGATCAATGGAACAGAACAGAGCCGTCAGAAATAATGCCACATATCTACAACTATCTGATCTTTGACAAACCTGACAAAAACAAGAAATGGGGAAAGGATTCCCTATTTAATAAATGGTGCTGGGAAAACTGGCTAGCCATATGTAGAAAGCTGAAACTGGATCCCTTCCTTACACCTTATACAAAAATCAATTCAAGATGGATTAAAGACTTAAATGTTAGACCTAAAACCATAAAAACCCTAGAAGAAAACCTAGGCAATACCATTCAGGACATAGGCATGGGCAAGGACTTCATGTCTAAAACACAAAAAGCAATGGCAACAAAAGCCAAAATTGACAAATGGGATCTAATTAAACTAAAGAGTTTCTGCACAGCAAAGGAAACTACCATCAGAGTGAACAGGCAGCCTACAAAATGGGAGAAAATTTTCGCAACCTACTCATCTGACAAAGGGCTAATATCCAGAATCTACAATGAACTCCAACAAATTTACAAGAAAAAAACAAACAACCCCATCAAAAAGTGGGCGAAGGATATGAACAGACACTTCTCAAAAGAAGACATTTATGCAGCCAAAAAACACATGAAAAAATGCTCACCATCACTGGCCATCAGAGAAATGCAAATCAAAACCACAATGAGATACCATCTCACACCAGTTAGAATGGCAATCATTAAAAAGTCAGGAAACAACAGGTGCTGGAGAGGATGTGGAGAAATAGGAACACTTTTACACTGTTGGTTGGACTGTAAACTAGTTCAACCCTTGTGGAAGTCAGTGTGGCGATTCCTCAGGGATCTAGAACTAGAAATTCCATTTGACCCAGCCATCCCATTACTGGGTATATACCCAAAGGACTATAAATCATGCTGCTATAAAGACACATGCACACGTATGTTTATTGCAGCATTATTCACAATAGCAAAGACTTGGAACCAACCCAAATGCCCAACAATGATAGACTGGATTAAGAAAATGTGGCACATATACACCATGGAATACTATGCAGCCATAAAAAATGATGAGTTCACGTCCTTTGTAGGGACATGGATGAAATTGGAAATCATCATTCTCAGTAAACTATCGCAAGAACAAAAAACCAAACACCGCATATTCTCACTCATAGGTGGGAATTGAACAATGAGAACACATGGACACAGGAAGGGGAACATCACACTTCGGGGACTGTTGTGGGGTGGGGGGAGGGGGGAGAAAAAAAATAAACAAATAAATAAATAAATAAATAAATAAATAAAAACTCAAATTTCCTTCCAGGTAGTATAGTACTTTTTTCATTGTATACCATTATCCAAATTGTGTACATATTACATCCTAAGATTTTTTTAATGTAGAAGCAAATAGACGATTGTAAACTAAAAAGAGATATTTTCAGGTCTTGTAATCTTCCAATTTTTATGCAGCAACTCAAAAATCCTCCTCCATTCATATTTTCCAGTGCATAGTTCTATGATATCCAGAAAAAAAAAATGGTGGCTTCTATGAAGTTTCAAACTGAGTGGAAATGCTTGCAAAATAATTACTGATAAAGTCAGAAGGACGTGAATCATGAGGGCTGCCTTTCCAATTTGGCTTCTGAATTTTTTTCAAAAACATCTATCTCCTGCTGTGTCTTTATGCGATTATACACAACATGATTCAATAGGGAAAAAGAGTCCCTAAATACCATGAACAGCCAAAATAATGTTCTAATCAACTCTCTTGAGTTTTAAATTGTTTCAAAATACATCCTAGGTGCTAACATGACAATCCTTAACTTTTCTTATTTTAGTAGAAATTAGTTCTGTTTTTCTCGACCAATAAAGTTTACTTGGGATAAACTCTAATCAGAAAATTCAACTTAAAATGAAATATTATCTTTTGCCCATCAGGTTAATAAATTAGGATTGAAATTACCTAGTTTAGCAAGGATGTGGGAAAGGGACCATCTCATATACTTCTACGGCAGATGTAAGGCATTAATAATTCTTCTTCAGGCCAACTTGGAAATAGGTATTAAGTGTCATTAAAAATATTCATGCCTTTTAATCTAGTAATTTTACTTCTAGTAATTTACCATAAGAAAATTATCAAATACATACAAAAAGTGACCACAATAGTGTGTCACAATATTATTTGAGTTGGAATAAAAGGATATTACTAAATGTAAAAAAAGCTGTGGTTAAATAAATCAGTGATAGCACATATGATGGAATATTTTCCAACCTAAATAACCAAGAATATAAGATTCGAAGTAACCTAAATAACCACAATGTAAGATTGGAAAATAAACTTTGGTGTGTTAGGATGATGAAATACTATGATGCCATTTTTTAAGCAGAAAGATTTTACAACAATATAATCCAATTCATGCAAATTTTGCAAATATTTTTCAACATACCTGTACACACACACACAAAAAAAAAACAGAAAAAGATACTTTAGAAGTACATATACCACACAATTATTAGTACATATACCAAAAATATTAGCTCTGTCCAGAGATAATATCTACTTCAAAATGTTACTGTCAGGATTCAATTTGTGCGTGTGTGTGTGTGTATCCCTATCAGAAGGCCTGGGAAATAGTAGATCTTCAGATAATACTGGTCACCTTCTTGCCTGTACAACCTTTTCTGTATGCGACACTACTATACACTATTCTACATCTAACATGATTTGGAAGGAGAACAGGGATGGAGAAGAATCTTAGGAAGGAGAATAAATCAGGCAGAAAACTTAGAAGCTTCTGAAACTCTTGGCAGCATCCCTGCATTTACCCTGTAAAACCAAAGCCTTACGTTGACGTCAGCTTTCACATGACAGCAGAATGACAGGGCCTCATCTAGCAGTGCATGATCTGAAAGTCTACCTTTAGTGATGAACATAGACTAAGGGTAACCTCTTTCTCAGAAAGTGTTCTCTCATTGCCTTTTAAAAGCATGAATCAGACCCAGGAAAGGCTTAGGTTCATTACTTTAAAATAACCATGTGAAGGAACCCACAGTCACATGTGCAGGCCTAATGGATTCTGCCCCCTGAAAGAGGCATAATTTTGGACTCTTCTTCCTGTTCCCTGTTGGGTTTCCATGGAAACAAGTGTCAGAGGGGAGTGGGTCAACTCTACTCATCTTGGGTTGGGGAGCTATATGAGTGGGTAAGAGAGACAAAAATCTGTCCTCTCTGGGAGCTAATTGGGTCTAACTACGGATGTACACTTGGCCATAACAGAAAAGTGGAGGGCCCTGAGGTGATGAGGGATTTTAAGGCCAGAGCAGCAAAAGCTTCACAGAAGTCTGACATAATTTTCAACTTCTCCAATTTGCTACCTGGAAAGCTGTTCTCTGACCATCTTTAGTCTGCTTTCCCTTTTGTTAAAAAAAAAAAAAAAGGGTAGATGGTATGTTCTCAGACTATTAACACAAAGGGAGAAAGGACTCCCAAACCCAATGCTACAATCTGATTTAATGAAAATAAAAGACAAACGAGTGAAACATCAAAGTATTACTTCTCCGTGAAATGAATTAAACTTCAAAATGCACAATCACCTCAACTACTGGTTAATTCATTGTGGCAAATGTGCATATTCCAGTATGGACCTCCATTCTCCTACAAAGCAACATTCATTATAATGGTAGGAGTTGGCTGGACCATAATAAATAGAAATACAGACTCCAAAGTAATTTCTTTGACTTCAATGTGGACGTTTTGGCCTCAGTAGCAGATGTCACACACATCTACCAAATTCCAGGGAGATACCAAAAACATCATTGGAGATGCTAGGCATAAGTAAGACAGAGGGACATTTCAAGACAGACCAAATTCCAGCTAGAATTTTCTGGCGTAAATGCCAGTGAAATGTTTGACTGAATCAAGTCCTAATCGTACTATACATTTATGTATCATTACCGCATGACCACTCTTTTTATACTGGGCCAATACAAATAAACCCTTCTTATCACTATGATATACAGCCTCTCAGGAAGAAGGTGTTTGGATGAGAGAGAACAGCGTTTCTCCTACTATTTCACCTATGAAAAGACCCTTGGGTTCTATTGTCAAGTTTCCTTATGTCAACTTCTAGGAAGAAAGAAAGAGAGAAAGAAAGGAGAGAAACAGAGAAAGAAAGAAAAAAGAAAGAAAGAAAGGAGAAAAGGAAGGAAGGAAGGAGAAAGAAAGAAAGAAAAGAAAGAAAGAAAGAGAGCGAGAGAGAGAGAGAAAGAAAGAAAGAAAGAAAGAGAAAGAAAGAAAGGAGAAAAGGAAGGAAAGAAAGAAAGACTCTTTTGTTAGCATCTACATGTGTCCATCAGTAACGATAAGTATATCATGGTTATAAAGTCTCCGAAAATGAAGAAAACAATCTTCAGTGGCCAGCTTGCATTTTAAGAGAAAGAAAACAAGAGTGGAAGGGATTAATATGTCAAGCCACTCCCTTAAAGATATGAAAAAGTGACTTGGGAAGTTTTTCTTAGTCATTCTAGCCAAGCTCTTCCTATTCTGAATAAGAGTTACATTCACAATTTCTACCTTTGACCTTCATTCATTCAACAAGAATTCACTGTATAACTGTGATGGGTCAAAGCTAAGGATTGGTACTTATTGACTGGTGACATATTTTTCCTTATTATGTAATCAAATATCCATTATGTTCTTTCTTCCAACAAGAGTCTATGTCTCTTGAGGGCTTGAATGATGGCACACCTTTGTCTATAAAATAAAGATCTGAGTCTTCTCCCTGCATGATGTTGTAACAACCCATCTTTCCAGCCCTATCCCCACCTTTCTCTTTCATTTCTCTCTATGACAAACCAGCCATGTTATGCCCCATTATGATATGAAGTCAGCACATTCTTGTTGGAATGCATTGGCTCGGGCAACCCCTCTACATGAATGCCCTTCTTCAAACTCTTTCCTTTAAAACGATACCCATTCTTTGGTGTCATTATCAGAGGCTATCCTGTCTACTAAGCCTCTGGAGGACCTCCAAAACCATAATCACTCTCTTCTTCCTCTGTGTTCCTGTAACACTTTGGTTTTGATCCTCTCTTTAGAAACGTCTCACATTCTTCTTATTTCAGAGCCAATAATGTCACATATTCTATTAAATTTGAAGCTCATTACTTTAATAATGTCTTACTTATCACTGTATCCTCTATATTAGACATAGAAGACAATTAATAAACATTTTAAATAAATGTATTGATACTAGCCATTGCAATGAATGATAATAGCTAAGCAAACTCAGCCTGGAGATCCACTAACAAATCATGGCTGAAATAATTATTTTACATCCACAAAATAGAATACTATGCAGCCATGAAAAATGGTGACTTAGAAGAGATTTCCAGGCTGTCACTCTTCTTTTCTCCTTAGTAGCTGTTTCAAGCTACTTATATCATCTCAAACCCCCAAACTCATGTTTCTTTTTAGTCTCAGCAGATGACTTTACCTCCTAATTCACAGAGCAGATAAAACAACCAGATTTAGGTTTTTTTAAAACAAAACTTTTTAACATGAAGCATACAAACTCATCTGTGTGTGTATCCATCCGGTCCTTCCATACAGTTACCCTGAAAGAGGTTTTACTCATCTTGCTTTAAGACTAATTTCCCCCTCCATGTGCTCAGTGTTATCCCCCACTGTCTTTCTTCTTATACCCTTGCTGTATTGATTACGCCTTCAAATTTCTTTA
Source organism: Pongo abelii (assembly GCF_028885655.2). Classification (NCBI taxonomy): domain Eukaryota; kingdom Metazoa; phylum Chordata; class Mammalia; order Primates; family Hominidae; genus Pongo; species Pongo abelii. Next base: position 137,150,016 of record NC_071992.2, on the reverse strand, counting down.
TCTTCAGTCACTTCCTCTCTATTGAGTCCTTCCCAAGGGCATTTTTGAGTGTTCATGTATTTGTACTTAAAAAAATAATCACCTCACATGACCCTGGATCCTGTGCATAAAAAACTTGATGGGGCCAGTTCTCTCTCTGTTCCCTGAATTTCATCTACTGTGCATTCCCCTAACACTGAAATCTAGCTTCCTTCTCCACCACCAAATAAAAATAATAATAATTCATCAAAATCATCACTTACCTATTTCTCACTAGAGCCTTTGAGTACTTCAACCTTTCAGCAGTTGCTTGATCATTTGGACAAAGCTCCTCTTTACAGTACATTTTTCTCCAGTTGTCAACTACACTTCACATGGCTCTGCTTCTGCCTTCCTTGGTTCCCCCTTGTGAGCTTCCCTTCCTCTGACATCCCTTAAATTTACATATTTCTCAGAGGCTGCATCTAGGTCCTCTTCTCTTCTCATTCAAAACATTACTTATGAACATTTGCATCCACTGTAACTTCAATTACCATCTTGGTGCTGATGACTCAGAGGTGGGACTTATGGTTTCTATCCAGATCACTCTCTCCAGCTCCCATCTCATACACCTGACTGCTTCACAGGCATCTCCATTAGGCTGTCCTGCAAGCACCATTTCCCAGCATTTCTCTGAAGTGCTCCATTCCACCACACCCAGAATTCTCCTCTTCTGCTTCCTTTCTCACTGGACAGCCCCACCGCCATCCAAGTAAAAAACTCAGATGGCATTCTTATTACCTCCCTCTCCTCACCTTCCACATCCACCCAGTCACCTTATCACGTAGAATCCACCTTCCAATATTTCTCAGGTTTACCAACTTCTCTCCAGGTCCACTGACACTACCCTACTCCAGGCCACTATCACCTCTTGCCAGGATTTCTGAAACAACCTCACAACTCATTTTTCCTGCCTCAGTCATGCTACACTCTAATCTTTCCCTAGATTACAACAACCATGTCATTTCTAAAATACACTGTGTTTTTAGTGCGTATTAGATAGATACAGAGCCTGTGTCAAAGCTCTGGGGAAGATTATGTCCCTACTGAAAACTCTTTCAGTGCTATGCCATTGCCCTCAGAATAAACTATAATATTATAATGAACTCCCCATTCCAGATTGCTATAATATCTGCTTAGCTCCATGATTTTTGTCTCTTACATGCTACCTTTCTTCTTTCTGTATGCCCCTGCCATCCTGAAAATCTCTGAGCTCATCAAGTGAACCTTCTATTTCACATTGCTTGGTCTTTGCTTACTCTGTTCACCTTACCTGTAACATTCTCCTTTTCTCCAAGACCACACTCTCATACCTGTCAATCACACCTGGCTAATGTCTACTCATACCTCAGATATTAGATTAGACATTGATTCATTCAGGTATCCTTCTCATGCCTACAAGTCCAGTTTGAGTGCCTCTTCTTTGATCTCACAGCATCTAGTAATCTTATTGTAACACCTAATCCAAGACATTGTAATTTCTGTTACTTGCCTGTATCCTGCATTATAAAATTCTTGAGGATAGACATTGTGTCAATGTTCATCATTTATTGATTCAACAAATAGTATTGCAATACTAATTCTAGAATTGCAATGGTGAGGAAAAACAGACATGTAGGTTCATTCATATTTCTTACAGCTAATTGAAAAACAGCAGACATTAATCCAATGATCATGCATAAAATTAACTCTGGTAAATGCCACAAAGGAAAGTTAGGTTTTATGAGAGCCTGCAATGAAGGGATTGACTTATTCAAGACAGCCAGGGCAAAGAAGGCTTCCTTGCTTCTGGAAGATGTGATAACTAATGGGAGATCTGATACTGAAGGTAATTAAAGGACAGAAAGAAAGGGATATGCTCCAGTTTAAGGAACAGCCTGTGTCAAAGCTCTAGAAGAGATTAAAGGAACTGAAGGAGATTCAATGTGATTGAAGCACTAAGAGAAAAAATTTAGGAGATTAACTGAAGACTGTACAAGTAGCTAAAAGTCCAGACATTCAGATTTGAATACTTATTCCACAGTCTTTGAAGGATTTCACACAAAAATATGATATAAGCAGATTTTTGCTCTGAAACAAATCACTCTGACTGCAGAGCAGACAATGGATTGGGTGGACCCAGAAATGAATGTTTGTATATCTGTGAGGAGACTGCTGCCATCATCTCAATGGCGGATGATAGTGATTTGGACTAGGTTGGTGCCATTGGACGAGGAGAGAAAGGGAAGAATTTGGGAGATATTTAAGAGATAAAATTAATAGTACTTAGTGATGGATTTGATGTAGTAGTTAAGGAGAAATTCCCTAGAGCAGTAGGGATTTAGTAGCATTATAACAAATATCTATTTAATTAAATATCACTATGTAGTGTATAATATTTTGATTCTTAAAAATATGTACCTATGGACTAAGTTACAAATTTCAGTTCTTACACTTACTGAGTAACTTTGATCAAGTAACTTAATTTATTTTGTTTCTATAACTCATTTTATTTTTATAATTTATCTTATTTTATTTTATTTTTTATAAACAGGGTCTTGCTCTATCACACAGACTGGAGTGCAGTGGTGCGATTATAGCTCACTGCTGCCTTGAACTCCTGGGCTCAAGTCATTCTCCCACCTCAGCCTTCCTAGTAGCTGGGACTATAGGCATGGGCCACCACACCCAGCTAATTTTTTTTTTTTTTTAGAGACAGGGTCTTGCTATGTTGCCCAGGCTGATCTCAAACTCCTGGGCTCAAGTGACCCACCTGCCTCAGCCTTCCAAAGTGTTGGGATTACAGTCATGAGCCACTGTACCCAGCCAAATAATTTAATTTCTATGTGACTAAATTTCTTCATCCATGTAATGGAGGCAGGGGAGGGAGCAGAAATATAACACAAATGTCATAGGGCATTTTTATGGAAATGAAATATAAAAATTGATATAAAGCATTTATCACAATACTTATATACTGTAAATGTTGAATATATGTGAGCTTTTAAAATATGTATATAACTGTTCTATAATATTATTACACAAGCATGAAGAAAGGTTAGGAATCCTAACTTTAGCCATAATAGAGATTAAGGAGGTAAAAGTTCTGTACACTGAAAACTATAAAACAATAAAAAAATTGAAACAGATACAAATAAATGGAAAGACATCCTGTGTTCATGGATTGAAATAATCAATGTTAAAATTTTCATACTACCCAAAGCTATCTACAGATTCAATGTAATCCTTACCAAAATTCTAATGACATTTTAACAGAAATATAAAAACAATCCTAAAATTAATATGGAACCACAAAAAACCTGAATAGCCAAGGTACTCTTCATCAAAAAGAACAAAGTTGGAGGCAACACACGACCTGACTTTAAATTATTACAAAGCTGTAGCAATTAAAACAGAATGTATAGGCATATAAATAGAAACATCCACCAATGAACAAAATATCCCAGAAATGAACCCACACATTTACAGTTAATTGATTTTGTAAAGGTGCCAAGAGCATACAGTGGGAAAATAACACTCTATTCAATAAATGATTTTGGAAAAACTGTATATTCATATGAAGAAGAATGAAATTGGAGCTTTTATCTCATACTGTATATAAAAATCAACTCAAAACATATTAAATACTTAAATATAAGACCTGAAACTATAAAAAGACTGGAAAAAATAGGAGAAAAACTACACAATGTTGATCTGAGCAATGGTTTTTTGGATTTGGCACTAAGAGCTCAGGCAATAAAAGCAAAAATAGACAAATGGGATTATTTCAAACTGAAAAGCTTCTACACAGTGGAGGGAACAATTAATAGAGTGAAGAAACCTATAGATTGAGAGAAAATATATATGTATATATGATCCTTATAATAAGAAAAAATTGGTGGGGCACAGTGGCTCACGCCTGTAATCCCAGCACTCTGGGAGGCCGAGGCGGGAGGATCACGAGGTCAGGAGACTGAGACCATCCTGGCTAACACGGTGAAACCCCATCCCTACTAAAAATACAAAAAATTAGCCGGGCGTGGTGGTGGGCGCCTGTAATCCCAGCTACTCGGGAGGCTGAGGCAGGAGAATGGTGTGAACCTGGGAGGCGGAGCTTGCAGTGAGCCGAGATCACGCCACTGCACTCCAGCCTGGGCGACAGAGCGAGACTCAGTCTCAAAAAAAAAAAAAAAAAATTTAATTTTGAACTATATGTCTCACTTTCTGAAAGTACGAAGTGATTCTGAAGCTTTATTCTCTTAAAACCTAATTCAGGGCTGGGCGCAGTGGCTCATGCTTGTAATCTCAGCACTTTGGGAGGCCAAGGAGGGCAGATCACCTGAGGTCAGGAGTTCAACACCAGCCTGACCACCATGGCGAAACCCTGTCTCTACTAAAAATACAAAAATTAGCCAGGTGTGGTGGTTCATGCCTGTAGTCCCAGCTACTCAGGAGGCTGAGGCACAAGAATCACTTGAACCTAGCAGGCAGAGGTTGGAGTGAGCTGAGACGGTGCCACTGCACTCCAGCCTGGGCTACAGAGCGTGACTCTGTCTCAAAAATAAATAAATAAATAAATAAACAAACAAACAAACCTAATTCAGCCATTGATGTCATCTTGTAATTTATAGTTTATTTCCACAGATTTCACGGCACTAAGTTTTCCCTATAATTTTGCTTGTATTTCTGCTTTAAACATTTAAGAGCTGAAATGCGAAAGAAATTTAAATATGTGTATGTGTCCAGCTATAATGAAAGGAATACCAAATTACTGAAGATGATGACCAAGAAAAATTACAAAATAAAGCAGACCTGCGTATTTAAGCAGGGTGAACTCAGATTCAATAGCAGATAATAGTCTCAAGGACTGATTTATGTAACTAAATAAAAAAAAGATAGTCTGTAATAATTACCCCTCTCTTTTAATCAAAAGTACTCAGACAACACTTCCCAAAAGCACAGTGGACACTTGCTTTAATACTGTATTGTAGAAATAAATGAACAAGCAGAGGGAGGAGAAAATTAGAAAACATACACTATTGAACACTTTGCATTATATCCCAAAGCAGAGAAGTTTTAGGTTCATTAAGGCACATCTAAAGATTATGCATGCAAACAAGCTATCTGATTACAGAAACAATTTAGAAGAAAGAAAGTAAAAGGATCTAACCTAAACTAAATGAAGGTCAAGAGAGACTAGAATAAAATCATCAGGCTTTTGAACTAAAAGGTTCTCTAAATGACAATAGTCATATTCTAGACATTATAGCAAATGCATTACAAATGTTCTCTCACTTAATGCCCACAAACAACCCTTTCCATTATACTACAGAGAAATACAGAGGCAAAGAAAGGTTGAATAACACTCCAATTAGTCCAAATTTCTGAATTCTCTCTTTGCTCAAATAGTATAGAGGGCTGGGGAAGAGGAAGCAAATTGCAGGTTTTGCTTGACAAAATCTATGCTTGAGTATAAAGGTAGAGGAATAAAGTAGTATTTAGAAGTATCCACCTATCCCTTAAGACCAGATAACTTTTGAGTATTTTTTAATGAACAGATTTAGATAATAACTATAGCATAGTAAGTCTTGAATCCTCACTGATATTTGATTATGTTGATTGTATCAGTCAATGGACAGGCAGGCTCAAAAAGTTTAACTGAAGACAGTTTAATGAAAATTGTGAGTTGAGAGTAGGTTTAAAGAAAACCAAGTAGGTTTTGGTGATGACCAAAGGGTGACCTCAGCCTTGACTAGTGTTCTAAAAAGCAGCCTGTCAAAGTCAAGTAAAGGATTTGGGGGAATGGGACAGAATACATTAGCTATATTTTCACTGCAAATGTTTGGAGGGCTAGAGATGTCATCTGAATGGAAACAAATTTGGATTTGTTCCAAAAAGAATATCAAATTTAAAGCAGAAAGGCCAAAGGCTGTCCTTCTGGATTTTGGTAGAGACTGGTATGATAACAAGTTTTCCATGGAAACATGATGTCTACCATTAACTCCAAATGGCTATTGGAAGAGTGAAATGCAAGTACAATCTGTGTTTGGGAATAACTGTTAAGCAGAAACATCTCAGAGACTGGATGATCTGAAGATGTTAAGGGAACAGGAGCAAAACCAAGGCGATATTGAACTGGAACCTTTTCTCCACTGAAATATTCGCCTACAATTTCTCATTTTGTGAATGAGTAAACTGAGGCCGAGAGAAGCAATTCTAAAATAAAGCTAAAGACACATTCATAAAGCATGATTAGGACAAAAGTATAGCTACCAGTCCACTATCTTTCCCATTAAACCATACTGACATGACTGCTGGGTGTCATTTTTTCCATTGCTTAGGTACTAACATAATATTATTATTTATGATTGTCTTAATTGTCTCTAAACACACATATTATAATTACATTGAATAAGAATTTGATCCATGAAGCTGCAGCCCTTACATATTGCCTTCATCCTCATTCTCAACTACCAGAAAAGTAGCCTACTAATAAGAATACTAATAAAGATACAAAACAAAGAGGTACACCTAATAAGCCAATTGTGGAAATATGATAAAATTATGAAACATGTAATGACTCCAAAAGAAGGTGAAAAGAGAGTAAAAAAAAAACCTGGAATGGATAGAACAAGGAGAAAAATATTAACATGGCAGATTAAAATTAAAAATCATGCAATATGTAAACACCGCCCCTCAAAAAAGGAAGATTGTCATATTGTGTTTAAAAATTAAAAATGACAATCCAACTCTATGTTATCTATAACTAATACTCTTTAAACATAGGTAAAAAGAGTAAAAGAATGAGAAAGATATGTTACATAAACACTGATTAAGAAAGCTGAAGTGGCTATATTAATATTTCAGGACAAGAACTATTACCAGGAATATAAAATGATGTTATCTAATGATAAATTAACAAATTCATTAAGAAGGCATAACAATTCTAAATGTGTATACACCTAATAACAGATTCAATATACACAAAGAAAGGTTGTTAGACCAAAAGCATAAATAGACAAATCCACAATTATAGTTGGAAATTTTGAGATATTTCATTCAATATTTGATAGAACAAATATGCAGGAAATTATAAGGATTTAGAAGACCTGTACAGTATATTGGTCTTAACTGGAATTTCTCCAACACCCCACCCAATCAAAGCATACTACACATTCTTCATAAGTACATATGAAACATTAACCAATGTATATCATATGCTGAACCAGAAAAGAAATCTCAACAGATTAATAAGAATTCAAATCATGTAAATTATGTTTTCTGATTATAACAAATTAAATTTGAAATCAATAATTGAAAGGTATCTGAAAAGTCTCTGTTATTTGAAATCAAGCAACACACTTCCGAATAAACTATGGATCAAAAAGAACATAAGAAAGTACCTTGAACTGAATAAAAATAAAAATACAACACATAAAAATGTGTGGATATAGCTAAGACAGTGCTTAGAGGGAAGTTTATAACTTTAAGTGCTTATATTAAAAAAGAGGAAAGGTCGCAAATCAGTGATGTAAGTTTCCACCTTAAGAAACTAGAAAATGAAAAAAAAAAATCGTAAATTAAACAGAGAAATAAATAATAAAGGGAATGTTTAAACTATTGAAATATAAAATATAAAAATAATACAGACCATCAATGAAACCAAGAACTGGTTCTTTGATAGGATAAATGAAATTGATAAACCTCTGGCCAGATTCATAAAAAAAAAAATAAAAAAGAGACAGAGACAGAAGACACAATTTGCCAATATCAGTAATAGAAGCGAGAACAACACAAAAGACCCTACAGATATTTAAAAATAAGTGAAAACTGTGAACATCTTTATGCTAGTAAATTTAACAATTTAGATGAAACAGGAAAATAAATTGAAATACACATACTACCCAAAAGAAATTGATAATTCAAATACCTTATATTCAAAAAATTAAATTTTTTCTTAAGAAACTTTTCATACAAAATTATCCAGCTCTACGTGGCTTCACTGGAGAATTCTACTAACTCTTAAGGAAGAAATAATAACAATTCTACATGATCTTTTATAAGATAAGAAAGGAACATTTCCCAACTCATTCTATGAGGTCAGCATTACCCCGAAAATCAAATCAGACAAACACACTATAAGAAAACTAGGTATCAATATCCTTTAAGAATAGTGATGTGAATATTCTTTTAAAAATTTTAGCAAGTAGAATTCAGCAATATATGAAAAACATAATACATCATGGCCTAGTATTTATTCCAGGAATGCAAAGTTGATTTACTATTTGAAAATCAATTAATATAATTTATCCTATGACTAGACTGAAAAAGAAAAGCACATCATCTCAATATATGTGAAAAAGCATTGGATAAAATTGAACGCAAATTCATAATAAAAATAAAAATAAACTCTCAGCAAACTAGGAATACAAGGAAGCATTCTCAAACTAATAATGAGTATCTACAAAACACCTAAAACTAACATCATCATTCATGGTAAAGGACAGATACTTCACCCTGAAGATTACAGCAAGACAAAAATGCCTTCTCTCACTATATCAATTCTACATGTAATGGTGGTGCCAGCTTATGCAATAAAACGAGAAATAAAAATAAAATGCTTACAAATTGGAAAGGAAGGAGTAATTTTTTTTTAATTTGCAGAACACATGATTGTCTATGTAGAATACTCCAAAAGAATATGTTAAAACTAACAAGTGAGTTTAGTAAGGTTGTAGATAACAAACTCAGTAAAGAAAAATCAATTACATATCTTATATTCTTTCGACATTGAAAAGTTTAAAATGAGTTATTTGCAAAAGCATAATTTAAAATAATTAGAAATAAATTTTTAAAAAATGCAAGCCTTTTCATATAAAATGGTAAAATATTGCTGAGAAAAATTAAAGATCGAAATAAATGGAAAGATATAGATTAGAAGACTAATTATTGTTGAGGTGTTGATTGTCCCATAATTGATCTATAAATTCATTGCAATCTTATCCAAAATTTCAACACTTTTGTAAAAACTGGCAAGTTTATTCTAAAACGTACATGAAATGACAAAGGAATTAGTATAACCCACGACACTAACAAAGAAGAACAAAGTCAGAGGATTTACGCTGCTTGACTTTAAATCTTACTCCTAAGGCACAGTAATCGAAGCAGTGTGGTATTGGTGCCAAATAGATACACAGATCAATAAAATAGGAGACCTCAGAAATAGACACACACATATATAGTCAACCGATTTTTAACAAAGTAGCTAAGGCAATTGAGTGGGGAAAGAATATTTTTCAAGAAATCATTTTTGAATAATTGAATATCCAAATTCAAAAAAAACCCTAAACCTTGACCCTTACATTATACAATTTTTAACTTTTAATTCAAATCGTAGACCTAAGTAAGCATAAGAGCCAAAACAAGCCTTAAGAAAAAAACATAAAAATCTCAGTGATTCTGAATTTAGTAAGGATTAAATAGAATTAAGTAGAACCCAAAAGAATGGAATATAAAAGAAAAAAATGGACAAATATGACTTCATTAAAATTTTAGCTTTTGCTCTTCAAAAGACACTGTTAATAAAAAGATAATCACAAATGACAGAAAATATTCACAATGCATGTAGCTAATAAAATATTTTCATCTAAAATATACAAGAAATCGCACAATATAATAATGAGGCAATGACCTAATATATATATATGCACATGTGTATATATATATATGCATGTGTATATACATTGCCTATATATGTATCCAAACTAAAACCATGAGATACCGTTATGCATCCATTAGAATAGCTAGAATTAAAAAGATTGGCAATAGCAATTATCAACAAGTACATGGAACAACCAGAGCTCTCTTTCATTGCTAGTGAGAATACACACTTAAAAACAGTGGTAATTTCTATATAAGTTATACATATACTTTAACCATATACCCTGAAATTCCATTCTTAGGTATTCATCCAAGTTATGGAAATATTAGTACACACTTGTACTCAAAAAGCAGATTTATTCATAATAGCCTCAAATTTGAAAGAATTCAAATTTCCATCAACATCTGAATGGTTTAACAAAATGTGGTATATACATACAATGAAATACAACTCAGCAATAAAAAGGAATAAACCACTATAAAAGCAATAACATGGATAATATCAAGAACATTTTGCTAAGTGAAGGAAAAGACTGCACACTATGTGATTTCATTCATGGAAAATTCTTTAAAAGTAAAATAAATAAATAAATAAATAAAAATTAAAAAGCGATCAATATTTTCCAAAAATCAGGAGTTGGGGAGAGGGTATTGACTTTGTTAAAGCTAACTAACTATGGCCTGAGAATGACTCCGTATTTCTGTATTTGAGTCCTTGTAGAAAAACCGCAACCTAACTTAATAGGCAGACAAACTTGAAAACGTAACTTAGGAGTATGTAACAATAGCTGAGTCTTGGCCAATCCCAGCAGCCATCCATCAACCACTCACACACTGCGGAGTGTTTGAATGGGGCAAACGCCAACCTGTAACCAATAAAGCTATTTCTGTACCTCACTTCCGATTTCTGTACCTCACTTCCTTTTTTTTTTTTTTTTTCTTTTTTTGTTTGTCTATAAATCTCCCACCACTTGGCTGCGCTGGAGTCTCTCTGAATCTGCTGTGATTCTGGGCGCTGCCTGTTTCCCGAATAGTTCGCTGCTCACCTAAACTCTTTTAAGTTTAATTCCGCTGAAGTTTTTCTTTTAGCAACTTAAAGAGACATAAGGAACTTCTTAGGATGATGAAAATATTCCATTTTATGATTACTATGGAGACGACACAATTGTAATTTTATACAGTTGCATATCCATATACAATTATCAAAACACAACAAATTATTGCACTGAAAATGGGCGTATTTTGTTGTGTGTGAATTTTACTTTAATAATTCTGATTTTAAAAATACACTACAGACGAAAACACCTACGGCCCTAATGCTGTAATTGTCAGTGGGAATTTCTTAAACTATGAGAATTTAATCTTTTGCTAATTAATTAATTATATATAATCTAACACATGGTATAAAAATGAAACAGAATATTCAAAATACAGATTATTCTGAAGAGTTATGGTAGCAATGCCAACTGTTGAGGATATAAAGCAGTTAAAACCTTTATACACACTGAAGAACTGTAAATTAGTACAACTTCTTTGAAAAACTCTTTGCATTAACTTTTAATCCTAATCATATACATACCCTGTGACGCAGCAGTTCCATGAGTGAGTATGTATCCAATAAAAATAAGGTCTTGTGTCCATTAAATAAAATATATAAGAACTTCATAGGTGCCTTATTTAGAATACTTCCAACCGGAAACTAATAAGTGTCCAAAAACAAAAAATGGAGAAATCACTTGTGGTATAGTCACAAAATATACTGTTCAACAATAAAAAACTAACTACTGCGACCCACAACAATACAGATGAACTTCGTAGACATCATGTGAAATAAACAACAACAACAAAAAGCCAGACCCCAAATTCCTTTCAAAGAATAGGTAAAATGAATCTAAGTTGATAGAAGTCAGAATGGTGTTATTTTTGGTGGGAGTATTGTCAAGGAAGGGACATGAGAGAGCCTTCTGAAGTGCTGGCAATATTCTAAATCTTTTTGTTTTTTCTTTTTTTTCTTTTTGAGATAAGGTCTTGCTATGTCTCCCGGACTGGAGTGCATCGGTGTGATCATAGCTTACTGCCACCTCCAATTCCTGGGCTCCAGTGATCCTCCCGCCTCAGCCTCCTTAGTAACTGGGACTACAGGCACAAGTCACTGCACCATGCAAATATTCTGTCTTGATGTGGGTGGTAGTGACATGGCTGCATACACATTTTTGTGTAAATCCATTGAATTGCACACTTAAAATTTGTGCGCTTTATGTAAATTTCACCATAATTTTAAAATTTTTGAAAGTTTAAATCATGCTTTAAAAATATATAGAAACATTTAAGTGTGAATAAAGATTAAAAGATCATGACATATAATAGCCTTAAAATATTAAATACTATTCTTGCTCTGTGGGTAAGAAGCTGGGGCAGGGAAAGGATGCTTTTAGAATATTCTCTTTATAAAAATCCTTGTGGAGTGTATGAGTGAATTCCCAGGATCAGCTAGAATAAGACTTCAAACCACACAAGAAGAAACCAAACTCTCCATGTATTTAATTAAAATGTCGACACTTTTTCTTTACTCCTCCAGTGGTTATTTCTTCTGAGTTTCCCATAAGGGTTAACAGTGGACAGACGTGGCATGACTGGAAATCAGCAGGTAATATACTCTAAGCCCTGTCTGCTTCTGAATAGTGGTGTACACTTGGTGTGCTAGTTACCCTCCCTGTGATTTCAGATTCTCAGCCAATAAAAATATTATTAATAGTTATAATAAAAATAGCTCCTGTCCACTGAATACCTGTTGTGGGCTGGACACTATGCTGGCTACTTTCCATTCAGTATTGGTAGGTCTTATTATGGAGAGGCAATATAAGAGTGCGTTCTCTGGAGTCAGACTTCCTGAGTTAAAAACCTGGCTCTGCTTCTTCCCAGCTGTGTAAATTTGGGCCTCTGTTTCCTCATCTATAAAATGGGAATAGAAAAACTGCTTTTCTCCCAGAATTGTTGCTAGAATTAAACAGAGATAGAGATAGAGATAGACATATAGATAGATATATAGATATATATAGACACACACACATATGTTTGTGTGTGTGTATCTGTGTGTATGTGTGTGTGTGTGTGTGTATCATTGAGAATTTCCTGGCATATAATAAGGGCAATAAAATATTTTCTAGATAAAATGACAAAAATAATTTTAAAGGTGAGAAAATGCAAGCCCACAGAGGCAGTAGCCCATCAAGGATGAGGCAATGACAGTGGTACACTCAAGCGCAGACAAGGGGTGGGGGTGCATTGTCTGTTGGGAATTTTTAAAATAATAACAACAAGACTTTTTATTATCATCATGCCCCAGCAACTCAAAACAATGTCAGAGATTAAAAAAAAAAAAACAAAAAAACAAAAAAACCCTCCTGGGACCAATTGCTTTCAGGTCCTATCCACTTTAGACAACCCCGAATCAAGGTTAAAACATTTGCCTAAGGCCACACAACTGCAGGTGATAGAGCTGAGATTTAAACCTACAGCCATCAAATGTGAAAGTCTGTACTGACTAAACCTCCTTTAAGAACCATTCTAGCTCCGAAAACATATATCTTATAATTTCTATCTGCTGTATACAGTATCCATGTCTTCTTCCTTGAAACGTTTTTAATCCAAGAAATAAATAATAGTACCTACCATGTCCTAGGTTCTGTTCTAGCTACAGAGGCTACAGGTGTGCACAAGAAAACGTAACTGCTGTTTCAGAGCTTCCATTCTAGTGGAGTAAGACAAAGTAAATAACGCGAATACAAACACATTATTTTCAGATGACTAATCCCTTAGCTACACATGGCTACTGAATACTTAAAATATGGCTAGTTCAAACTGAAAAGTGATATAATAAGTGTAAAACACATGGATTTCAAAAATTTAATAGGAAAAACAGAGCGTAAAAGACCTCATAAATTTTTTTTTTTTTTTTTTTTTTTTTTTTTTTTTTTTTTTTTTTTTTGAGACGGAGTCTTGCTGTCTCCCAGGCTGGAGTGCAGTGGCACGATCTCAGCTCACTGCAACCTCCGGTCCCGGGTTCACGCCATTCTCCTGCCTCAGCCTCCCGAGTAGCTGGGACTACAGACGCCCACCACGACGCCCGGCTAATTTTTTTTTTTTTTTTTTTTTTTGTATTTTTAGTAGAGACGGGGTTTCACCATGTTAGCCAGGATGGTCTCGATCTACTGACCTCGTAATCCACCCGCCTCAGCCTCCCAAAGTGCTGGGATTACAGGCGTGAGCCACCGCTCCTGGCCAAATATTTTTATATATTTATTACATGTTGGTAAAGAAAACAGTGATAATATATAAAACAGCATATTTACCATTTCCACTGTTCTTTATTCTCTTAATTTCAAGTTTTCAGCTGGTATTGTTTTCCTTCCAGATGAAAAACTTCTTTTAATATATTTTATAGTGCAACTCTGCTGTCAGTGAATTCTCTTAGCTTTTGCTCATTTGAAAAAGTCTATTTTGCCTTTGTTTTTAAAGCTATTTCCACTGAATAGAGAATTCTAGGTTGGGCCAGGCATAGTGGCTCACGCCTGTAATCCCAGCACTTTGGGAGACCGCGGCGGGCTGATCACGAGGTCAGGAGTTAGAGACCAGCCTGACCAACATGGTGAAACCCTGTATCTACTAAAAATACAAAAATTAGCTGGGTGTGGTGACGCGCACCTGTAATCCCAGCTACTCAAGAGGCTGAGGCAGGAGAATCCCTTGAACCTGGGAGGCAGAGGTTGCAATGAGCCGAGATCACGCCACTGCACTCCAGCCTGGGCGACAGAGCGAGACTCTGCCTCAAAATAATAATAATAATCATCATCATCATAAATAAAAAAAGAATTCTAGGCTGATAGCTTTTTTATTTTATTTTTTCTTTCAGGGCTTTAAAGACGCCATTCTATAGTCTTCTGGCCTAAAATATGTCAGACTAGAAGTCTGCCTATTATTATGATTCACTCTGTATACAGTGTCTGGCTGCTTTCAAGATTTATTTTTATCATAGGTTTCCAACAATTTTATTATAATATGCCTTGATATGGTTTTCATTGTGTTTATCCTGCTTGAGGTTCTGTTGAGCATCTTGGATATATAGATTTACCATTTTCATCAAATTTGCAAAAATTTTTGCCATTATTTCTTCAAATAATTTTATGTGTTAACTTATTTTTCTCCTTTTATTAAGCTTAAATCACACATACGTTGACATTCAATATTGTCCCCTGAGTCACTAAGGCTCTGTTTATTTTGTTCAATTTTTTCTCCCTCTGTCCTTCAGTTTGCATGGTTTCTATTGCTATGCTTTCAAATTCAGTAATTCTTTTTCTTGCTTTCTTGGTGTTAATCAGTTGTTAATCTCCTCCAGTGAAATTTTTCATTCACATATTATCCCATTTCTAGAAGTTCCAGTTTTAATCCTTCATCCCGCTCCTTGTTAGGCTATGTTTCCCTTTAAATTTTAAAGTTATTTGTAAAGCTCTTTTAAGGTTCTTTTCTGTCAATTCCATTGCCTTTGCAATTTTTTAGAATCTGTTTCTGGTGACTGATGCTTTCTGTAATAGAATAGACTTTAATTTACATTTTAATTAAATATATATTTGTATAATATGTAATATAATATTTATGTTATTTGATTATAATATAAATTGTGATGCTTCTGTAATCAATTGAATTGTTCTACTTCTTCAAATGCCTACTATTCTTAATTAGATTTTGGACATTGTACATGTTACACTGGTAAGAATACGTTTGCACAACCTCAGATATCACCATTGCCTGCATTACCCTGGCTAACAAGGAGGTCTTGAGTCTGTCCACATATCCAGTGCATTACTACTACAATCCTATTTATAACCAAGAAATCTCAGAGTCTATGGCACTACCCTCTAACCCGCATCAGAGCTGATGCTGGTACCCACTACTAAGAGCCTAGAGGGAACATCACATCCCTGGATTCCCTGCACACACACACACACTTATCAAATGTTCCTTTAATTTTTTTTTATTCTAGCAAACTTTTAAGTTACTTGTTGATCAGCTTGAGCTTTTCAAAGTTTTCCTATAAGCTTTGTTACAGCAGGTTTCAAGTGTCCTTTACTGTAGAGCTAGTTTTTTCACTCTTGCAAGGCATGACCGTCTAGTGTTTCCCCTGAATACCTCGAAGCTTTAACAAGGGCTCTTTACTATGGTTGACCAGAACACAAACATCTCCCAGCCCTGCGTGTACTCTAGAAACTCTTCAACTTATGATTTCTTGTTTGTTCTTTACCCAGCCTCATGGAGTCTCACCCTTCACAACTGTGGTTTAGTATTCAAGGGGGTCTTCATACAGATTTTGGAGCTCTTTCTCTGGGCAGCTTCCCAATCTCTGGTTTTACTCGTTAAATTCCAGATGTCTCACTCTTTCTAAATTCCAATTGCTCTCCTTCTATGTGCTATCTGGAAAGTGCTTCTGGACAGAAAGTCAGATGAACATAATGTTCACTGATTTGGTTTAGCTGGGTCCCCACTAAAATACCATCTTGAATTGTTGTTCCCATAATCCCCACGTGTCATGAGAGAAACCCGGTGGGAGGTAATTGAATCATGGTAGCGGTTTCCCTCATACTATTCTTGGGATAGTGAGTAAGTTCTCACGAAATCTGATGGTTTTATAAGGGGCTTCCTCCTTCACTCGGTTCTCATTATTCTCCTTCCTGCCACCATGTAAAGAAGGATGTGTTTGCTTCCCCTTCTGCTATGATTGTAAGGTTCATGAGGCCTCCCCAGCCCTGCAGAACTGTGAATCAATTAAATCTCTTTTCTTTATACATTACCCAATCTTGGGTATTTCTTCATAGCAGTGTGAGAAGGAACTAATGCATTCACCTTGCTTATTTCCCGTCTCTCATAAATTACAGCCCTGCACTGCCTGTTGTCTACTGTCCAGAAATAGTCGCCTTGTGTATTTCATCCAGTTATCTAGTTGTTTACTATGAGAGGATTAAGTCCCATCACGGTTACCCCATTATAGTCAGAAGCTGAGGTAAGCATGTATGAAATTTGGCAACTTATACAAATAAAAATTTTCTTCTTAAAAAGTAAATGGGGTTTTTTTTTTCAAGATGATAGATTGAAGGCATTGTTAGCATGCCTCTCCCACTTGGAAAGACAAAATAGTGTGTCAAGATTCATGCTCTGAAATTTTTTCCAAGAAGCAACACAGGAACTTAATAGAAAAGCCTAAAGGAACTACAGACTCTTGGAAAGAAGCAGGAGGCAGTAGCCTCCACCATGAACCAGGTGAAAAACTGTGGGTTTGCATAGTGTGAGAAGGGGAGAGACTGCCTCTGTGACACATTCCCACTGGGGAGCCAGGCAGTCCAGGCCCTGGAGAAAAGTTTTGACCCTACCCAGTGCTGGAGCTGATTTAATGAGTGGTGGGGAGTATATAAGAAGGAGCAGCATGAAGATATGCTTTGTGTGCAGTCCCAGGCTCCAGCAGAGTGGAGGGAAGCCATTCCTGATCCTGTCACAGGGGACCTTGCAGAAGTCTGCCAGCTAACTCAGGCAGTGGTCACAGGTTGACAGAAGCTCCCAATTGATATTTGTGATATAATCTCAAGGGGGATGAACCCTGATGGCCAGAACCAAGGGGAGAGCAGGAAGTGTGCTAAGAAATGGGCACAGGAGCTGGGTGCCTGCTTTGTGGATGGAGTGGAAGGGGTATAACCTGAAAGCCATTGTTTCTGTCTCAGTTGGATAGGCTTAGAGCCTGGGGCAGTTTTGAGTTCTGAGTACAGGCTGCCTGGAACCCAAGTGTGAGACCTGTATTGCCAGATAAGTAGGAGCTGAGTAGCTGAGTGGGGCTTATTGCCACCTGCTATCCCCTGCTTCCTGCATGGATCTTTTTGTGCAGCAGAGGCAGCTGTGCTCCTCCCAGCAGCCAGGGAACGGCCCTCTGATCTTCAGTGTGGCCACTGCTTGTGTCTACACATGGGAAGCCGGAGTACAAACTTGCCTGACCTAGGCCCTACCAGGCTCTGCCCTTCCACCTACCCTGGTAGTGTAACACAATGAAGAGGAATATTTGGAAGCTCCATGGCCTTACCCATCACCTGAGATACCAGAGTACCTGCAGTGGGTAACATAAGGCAAGCACAAATTCCACTGCTACCACTGCAGCTGGTGCTCTTTGGCAAGCACCACCTCCTGGCTGGAGGCCAGCTGGCACAGCCCATTACAACATCTGCAGACACAATAACGCAGCACTCAGGAAGGAGAACACTTTTATGTAACCTCAGCGATCACCATTGCTTGCATCACTCAGGCTAACCAGGAGGCCTTGAGTCTATCCACATATTTAGTATATTACTATGACAAGCCTATTTATAACCAGGAAATCCCAGAGTCTGTGGCACTACCCTCTGACCCCCCTCAGGAATGATGCTGTTACCCACTACTAGGAACATCACATCACTGGATCCCCTGCAGACATTCCCCAGCACCAGACTGGAGTACAGCAGCCCCACTGGGTGGCTAGACCCAGAGGAGCAGCAGGATTCACAGTAGTCTGGCCCCTGCAGGGACTGCTACTCCTAGGGAAGAGGGAATGCACCATGGACATCTCATGGGATGTCACATGGGACATCTCAAGGGAGCATCCCATGAGACAAAAGAAATCAGGCTGCAAGCCCTGAGTCCCCGAGCTTTCCACTTGTGGGCAGTTTCTTTCAGCAGAGGCACAGGTAGACTGCTAGGCTCACTGGGGAAAGTCTAGTCTCAGATCTACCCTGACAGTCAGGCAGCCTTCACACTCATGAAGGGTCTTGGAGAAGGGAACAAATGGAGGATATGAATGAAAAAAAAATTTAAGGAGATACATATTTTAAAGAAAAATCAATCGGTATTTCTGGAAATGAAAGATATATTTAGGGAATTAAAATATGCAGTGTAAAAGTTTAACAATAGACTAGACCAAGTAGAAGAACGAACTTCAGACTTCAAAGACAAGGCTTTCAAATTAACCCAATCAGAAAAAAATAAAGAAAAATTAGAATCCTAAATATATATGCACCTAACTCCAGAGCTCTCAGATTCATAAAGCAGTTAGTACGAGACCTAAGAAAAGAGATATACAGCAACACAACAATAGCGGGAAACTTCAGCACTCCACTGATTGAACTAGACAGATCATTGAGGCAAAAAGTCAACAAAGAATCACTGAACTTAAAGTGCACCCTAGAACAAATGGATGGAGCTAGTAGATATTTACAGAAAATTCTACCAGGAATGGCAGAATTTACATTCTTCTCATCAGCACATGGAACATTCTCCAAGATAGGACCATCTCATTGGCCATAAAACAAGTCTTAAAACATTTTTTAAAATTGAAATTGTATCAAGCATCTTTGCAGACTACAGCAGAATTAAACTAGAACTCAATTCCAAATGAAACCCTCAAAAATATACAAACATGAAAATAAAACAATCTGCCCCTGAATGACTTTTGGATTAACTATGAAATCAAGATGAAAATTTAAAAATTTGTCAAAATGAATAACTGTTACCTTTGACCAAAACCTTTTTGAAGGTAACTTGACCAAAAGTCAAACTTTCCTGTTAGCACTGCTTTTGTTTTATAGCAAAAGCTATATAAAGTTTATAGTGCTAAATGCCTATGTCAAAAAGTCTGAAAGATCACAAATTGACAACATAATGTCATACCTCTACAAGGAGAGGTATCTACAAGGAGAACTACAAAATGCTGCTGGAAGAAATCATAGATGGTAAAAAACAAATGGAAATGCATCCCATGTTCATGGATTGGAACAATCAATATTGTGAAAATGGCTGTACTGCCCAAAACAATCTACAGATTCAAAGCAATCTTTATCAAAATACCAACATCATTTTTTACAAAATTAGAAAAAAGTCCTCAAATTCTTATGTAACTTAAAAAGAGCCCAAATAGCCAAAGCAATTTTAAGCAAAAAGAACAAATCTGAAGGCATCACATTACCTGACTTCAAGTTATACTACAAAGCTATAGAAACTAAGACAGCATGGTGCTGGTATAAAAGTAGATACATAGACCATTGAAAGAGAATAGAGCACCCATACATAAAGCCAAATACTTACAACCAGCTGATCTTCAACAAAATAGATCAAAACATAAATTAGGGAATGGACACCCCATTTAATAAATGGTGCTAGGAAAATCGGATAACCACATGTAGAAGAATGAAACTGGATCCTTATCTCTCACCATATACAAAAATTAACTCAACATGGATTAGATTGTTCAATCTAACTTAAAACCATAAAAATTCTAGAAAAAGAAAAACTAGGAAAAACTCTTCTGGACATTGTCCTAGGCAAAGGATTTATGACTAAGATTCTCAAAACAAATGCAACAAAAACAATAATAAATACGTGGGATCTAATTAAACTAAAAATCTTCTGAACAGTAAAAGAAATATCCATCAGAATAAACAAACAGCCTACAGAATGGAAAAAAATATTTGCAAATTATGCATCCAACAAACGACTAATACACAGAATCTACAAGGAATTCAAGCAAATCAGCAAGAAAAAAACAAATAATTCCATTAAAAAGTGGGCAAAGGACATGAATAGACATTTCTCACAAGAAGATATGCAAAGGGCCAAGAAACATATGGAAAAACGCTCAGCATCACTAATCATCAGGGAAATGCAAACTAAAACCACAATGAGACACCACCTTACCCCAGTCAGAATGTCCACTATTAGAAAGTCAGAAAACAATAAACGTCAGTGCAGATGTGGTGAAGAGGGAACCCTTATACAGTGCTAGTGGGAATGTAAATTAGTACAACCTCTGTAAAAAACAGTATGGAGATTTCTTTTTTTTTCTGTATATGGCTTAATTTAATTATGAATATTTTTGTTTAGATATGTCTTACCACTTTCAACTGTTTCCTTTGGATAAATTCCTTTTTTTAATTTTATTATTATTATACTTTAAGTTTTAGGGTACATGTGCGCAATGTGCAGGTTAGTTACATATGTATACATGTGCCATGCTGGTGCGCTGCACCATTAACTAGTCATTTAGCATTAGGTATATCTCCTAAGGCTATCCCTCCCCCCTCCCCCCACCCCACAACAGTCCCCAGAGTGTGATGTTACCCTTCCTGTGTCCACGTATTCTTATTGTTCAATTCCCACCTATGAGTGAGAATATGTGGTGTTTGGTTTTTTGTTCTTGCGATAGTTTACTGAGAATGATAATTTCCAATTTCATCCATGTCCCTACAAAGGACATGAACTCATCATTTTTTATGGCTGCATAGTATTCCATGGTGTATATGTGCCACATTTTCTTAATCCAGTCTATCATTGTTGGACATTTTGGTTGGTTCCAAGTCTTTGCTATTGTGAATAGTGCTGCAGTAAACATACGTGTGCATGTGTCTTTATAGCAGCATGATTTATAGTCCTTTGGGTATATACCCAGTAATGGGATGGCTGGGTCAAATGGTATTTCTAGTTCTAGATCCCTGAGGAATCGCCACACTGACTTCCACAAGGGTTGAACTAGTTTACAGTCCCACCAACAGTGTAAAAGTGTTCCTATTTCTCCACATCCTCTCCAGCATCTGTTGTTTCCTGACTTTTTAATGATTGCCATTCTAACTAGTGTGAGATGGTATCTCATTGTGGTTTTGATTTGCATTTCTCTGATGGCCAGTGATGGTGAGCATTTTTTCATGTGTTTTTTGGCTGATAAATGTCTTCTTTTGAGAAGTGTCTGTTCATGTCCTTCACCCACTTTTCCAAAAGTAGATCTACCATTCCATCCAACAATCCCACTACTGGGTATCTCCTCAATGGAAAATAATTGGCTATATTAGAAAGACACCTACATATATATGTTTATCGCAGCACAATTCACAATTGCAAAGATATGGAATCAACTTATGTGCCCATCAACCAATGAGTGAATAAAGAAAATGTGGTATGTATATACCATGGAATACTACTCAGCAGTAAAAAAATAAAATAAAATAATGTCATTTGCAGCAACTTGGATAAAACTGGAGGCTATTATTCTAAATGTAGTAACTCAATAATTGAAAACCAAATACTGCATGTTCTCACTTATAAATGCAAACTAAGCTATGGGTACGCAAATGCATACAGAGTGTTATAATGGACACTGGATACTCAGAAGGAGTGAGGGTGGGAGTGGGGTAAGAAATGAAAAAGTACCTCTTGGGTACAATGTACACTACTCAGGTGATAGGTGCACTAAAATCCTCGACTTCATCACTATATAATTCACTTATGTAATCGAAAACCGCTGTACCCCTAAAGCTATTGAAATGCATTTTTTTAAAAGTAAATTAATTTCAAGAGCATCTCATTATAACGAAGACCTAGTTTAGTACACTGATTTTCAAACATCTTTGCACAATGCAATAACCTGGAGCCCACTCTCAGAGTTTTTGATTTAAATGGTCTGCAATGTCACTTGAGCATCAGAAATTTTAAAAGATTCCTTAGTGAGTTTATTATGCAGCCAAGTTTGAGAAAACCACTGGCTTGGTATACTGAAGTACTTACTGACTGATATTACACTAAAAACAGATGCATGCAGTGTGGATGTAGGGGTGTGTGTGGCGGGGGGTGTTTGTGTACACACACAACTGGGTATACATATATATGTGGAGTATACCCTCTACCTAGGTCTCTAGATCAGTACTTCTCAAACATTATTATTGGAGAAGAAATATTCAGGATAAAATCTAACAAAGAATATTTTCTAACTGTGAATGTGCCTAGCCAACTCTAAGGACAGAGCAGAGAATTCTGTTCAAGTAACTGACAGCCATTAGGAACAGCTGTGTGTAAGTGGATAAGGGACTATATTTTATGGATTAACCATTTGATTATGTGCTCATTAATTTGATCCAGAATGGTTAGCAATGAATTCTACCAGGGAAGGCACCTGTTTGACATTCCAGGGCTTAGAGTAGAGCTCATGTCCCTTTTTTCAACCCATCGGTTGTTACAGTTTTTCAGACCAAAGCCACACCTAAAGAGGTATTCATGGATAATCTATGTCTACTAAATCAGGGATTGAATTGAAACACTTCATAGCCTAAACTGGATTTTTCTTCTCTGGATGTACTAAAAAAGAACAGAAATATGAAGGAAACATACACTTATTGAGAACCAGGTTTTTTATATATGCTATCTGAACAATAGCACCAACAATCCTATGGGATAAGATAGTCTCATTTTAAGAAGAAATCAAGGAAAATCTTAGGACCTTAGTTCTCAAGATTTTCTTTGGTGAACACGAAGAAAAAAGAATGAAAAAATGAATTAAAGTATATCAGCTCTTGATGAAGTAGATGAGGAAATCTAAAGCCATCCCAATATCTCATTTGCTCCTCATACAAATTCCAGAGGCTTTTATGTGGAACTGCTAGGACTCCCTTAAGCACAATGTGAAAACTACTTGCCAAGAAGGGCCATTCCAGGTCTATTATCTCATCATCCTATAGTTTCAGCATCTTGCCCAGGGTAGGCAGTCAATGAGTGTCTATAGAATCTAATTTTTTTCTTTCTTTATCCCATAGTGGTATTCTTCTCAGCTAAGAACACTAGTTCTCTAACTTTCCCGTAAATATTCACACAGATTAGTGTTATGCAAAAGAAATAGGCACTGGAGCACTGGACGAATCTGGGTTAAAAATCCCAGAACCAACTATTACTAGTTGTATGACAGTGAGTATGTTACATAAAAATCTCTACAACTCACTTATTCCATTTACAAAAAAATAAATGGTGCTTGGATCAGTCACGGTAACAGCAGGATACTGACGACACCACCAAGTTTGCTGGTTGAAGAGAATTCGATACAAGACCAATTTACAAAGACGAGGGTAGTTTTGTGGAACCAACAATGTGTAGCAATTACATCAAGGCCTGAAGGAACAGGTGAAAGAACAATGACTAGAAAAGAGCTGTATGGGGAAGATGGCTCAACAGGAGCTGGACATTTTGAGAGACGAATGCAGCCAACCTACAGTGAGCCAGAGAAATAGATATTTCTGCCGTATTTGTGGACTTCACTCTCCTCCCACCTTCCAGTTGCCTTCCAGTGCCATTAACTGAACCCCACAGGAAGCTAGAGAACAAGACGAAGAAAAAAGAAGGGTAGAGAGTAGAATGTGGATGGGGCATGAGGATGTATAAATGGCACAGTAACTACAAAACTTTACTCTGAAGACTACATGAAACAGTCAGCTATAGCAGATGCATAACATGAGGCAGTTCCTTTTCCTTTCCCTCCTGGCATTTACTCTTTCTTCCTCTCAGGCATTGCCTCCTGTCATTCTCCTTCTCTTTCCAATCTCTAGAATTCCCTGATCTAATACTTCCAGAGGCCTGGCTCCAGCCCTGACCACCCAGCCTTTACTACCTCCATCTATTCTTAAATACTTGCCACTCTTGAAGAAGTGAGTATCACATTCACTTACCTGGAGTTGAGTTTGTCCCTGGTTAAGCTCTCTTTCTAGTTCCCTAAAATACCACAATTGAAGTAAATGGGAAAAGACATGAATTTGGGCAAAAGAGGAATAGATAACACCTTTATTAAAACTTGTTCTTTACTTCGTGGATACAAGACCTTGGCTAAAGTGTTAACTCATTCAGATGTCTGATTTTTAGGCCAAAAGTATTAGCATCAGCAAACAGGAAAGAAGAAATCAAGAAGGGAAAAGAAAGGAATGAGAGACAGAAAGGGGGAAGAAATGATGTCAAACACAGCAGAAAGGATGGTTGACATCTAGACTTAGAGGAAAGAGAGAGAGACAGAAACACTGAAGTCCGAGAAGGACATAGCAAAGAAAGGATGCCCAGACGCTTGAACAAAGGTAAAATATGTTTAGAGTTATCTGGTTAAAAGTGCAGAAAATAATATAATGTTCTAGGATATGATTTCTCAGAAAAGATTATGAGAATCAAAATTATATTAAGCTTTGCAAAGTATTACCTCAATTCTCTAGAAAATTTAGTTATGCAATGTGCCTCATTCTTATAAGGAGAGATACTTAGGAATCAATATACTGTCTTACATTAGTCACTGTTATTTCTTACATTTGGTATTGTCCCCTCTGCTTTTTGAGTGTAGAGCTCATAAGACATTTACTGAGTCCCTTCTGAGGCTGCCATAAATGTGGAGGCATGGTAAGTCTTTACAGTAAAAGAAGAAACAGATATGGTGCCAGGGAAACTTGAGTTCAAATCGTAGGACTAATAATATCAGTTGAATCTGAATAAGATTGTTTATAAATTGGTCCAAACTGAAGGGCAGAAAGAGGAAGAAAATAAGATAAAACCTGTTTTCACAACATGCCCTTACAATGTGCACAAATCACCCCCTCTATTCACAGATTCATTTGACAAGCCATTATTTTCATAAGGGCATCACTCATATTTAGAAGGGTTTTGGCACATATTAGTCACTCAGTAAATGCTTGGGTACTTGAGGTTCAAAGACAAATATGGTGGGTCACTGTTGTGTAAAAGTCTTTGAAAAGCAATGAGTACACTGTTGGGTTACCTCCATTCTTTTTTCCAACCAGACTCCTATATCCCCGTCTCTCTATTTATGCAAGGCTAAGTGCTAAGCCAGATTCTCTGAGACCCAGAGTTTGAAGTATCTCTGGGAGATGAAGCTGTTTCTCAGGAGAATCCTCAGCAAGGGTTTAAGTCTTCTCAGTAGTGAGTCAGGTTTCTCCTACTAATTTGAGATGTGTAATTTCTACCAGTTGCTCCTACCAGTGGACAGTGCTACACATGTGTGATTATATTTAATGAGATTAAAATATCCTGTAAGAGATAAAATGGATTCTCTCAATTTTACTGATCATAAACCTAAGGCTAAGAGAGGTTAGGAATTTTTCAGAAGTCACACAACTAGGATTGATGGAACAAAGATTCCAACCAAAATGTCTGCTTTTCAGATACTCAAAGGTTCATACTGCAGGCACACCAGAACAAACCAACTAACTTCCCAGATAACCTCTGGACTTGGGATCCTGGCCAGACCCTTAGAGTCTGGACAAAGTCTCCAATACCTCTGTAGCTTACCTGAGTCTGGATGCTACACAAGACAATAAGACAGTTATGGCAAGGGCAGATTCACTAGAGTATGTGCAGCCAAGCAAATCCCAAGGGTGGATCATGATGTAACAGAAAGAACATTGGCCATGGAGTTCAGACACCTGGTGTCTAGCCCCAACTCAATTAACGTTAAAGGGTGGTATTACTGCTGCTTCTTTTATATTTGTTAGAAAACTCACAAGAGATAACCCAAAAAACAATCCCAATAACCTCATAATTCCTTTATTTAAAAAAGTAATTGAAATTGAAGGCATTTTAAGAGAAGATTTGATGGAAGAAGAAGTTGAACCATTGATTAGAGTGAGAGTTTTGATCGATCTTTGTTTTTCACTTACCTCAGTTTTTTATTTTCTGTCACTCATTGATATGAATCATTAAGGTCTAGTTTAAGGTCCTACACAAACTTGTATATTCAGTATGTTAACAACTATATAAAAAATAAACTGTTCATTTTTTAAAAGAAAGTGAAAGGTCATCTACTCATATATTAATAGTTAACAGTGATCATCACTTGAGTAATGTGAATATAGGTGATTTTTAGAACCTTCTTTCATAATGAATGTGTATTATTTTCCAAATGAAAAAAAATAATATGTGCTCATTTTAAGTCCTGTGAGTACCAAATGTGTATTACCTTGAAACAAACAAGAATGGAGAAATTGAACAAGTAAGGGGTGTCTCAAAAAATGTTCTTATCCATAAACACATGATTTACTTGGAGATAAGTCAAAGATGAAAGATGGTTACCTAACCATCACTGTAATTTTGCAAGCAATATAACCCAGGGTTGCTACAATACTTAACTGTAAAGACACAGAACTCTCCACAGGCTACTTCAACAGTGTAAAATGTCTTGAACTATTACCCACACAGAGCTGTGGCCGCAGAACAGAATAAGAAGCACGAGTTAGGTCTATATAGCATAAACAGCTGAAAGTCCATCTGAGCCTGGATTTTCTCATGGCTATTCATTGAGCTGAGTGATATCAAGTTGGAAGAGCACATATCTGAACATTCCATGTAGATATTCCTGTTTCTTGGAATACAGGAAAGTATTCACAATTCAATTACGTGGACCAAGTTAAAAGGGTAGCCCATCCTGCATTCCCACACACACCTTTGTTTTAAATATACGCACATCGACTGCTGCCCTAACAATCTTGTTGAAGGCTAGAGGAGTTTCCTCATCTACTCACCACCTTTTCATCAGCTTCAAATATTTGTTCAGCTGCTGCCTTCCAGCTCAAGCTACTTTTCCAGAGGAAAAAACAAATCAGTACTATATTTAAAACTAACTGCCAAACATTCTGAATGCTGAAGGTGGCCTAAAGAAAGTTCAAAAAACAGATAGTCACGAGGAACTGGAAACAAGTTTCAGTGATGCCACCACATTTGTAGACATCTCACCTTTCAATTGGAAATTTAATAACAACTTATCATTACTTTATGAGATATAAAACAGTGTCACAATCAGTTGTCATTTTTTCAATTTGACAATTGGCTTATTACTTTTCCTCTGAGTTGTGTTCTTCCTGATTGAGTATCCTTTCTCAGCAATTGTTTTGAACAAAGCACTGTCATCTGTTGTGGGAAAGAGAATTAAAAAAAAAAATCTGTTGACGCTTTCATGTTTAATTCACCCTCCTAAAAGAATGTGAAGTGTGTGTGAGGCTCTTTTAGAAGGTCAGCTTTATAGTAACTGCCACAGTTCACCCCTGTCATTCCTTAATGATATTAAAAAATTGTTTTAAGTTTCACATAACATTCTCATTTAATACACATAGGATTATAAAAGGTTATGTTTTAAATAATGTAAAGTTACTGTAGATGCTCAAACCAGGCCTATTTTTTTTCATTTATTCTACAAATGTGTGAAATACTGGGGAGTTAAAGTCCTGGAAGTGAGGCTTGACCAGTCAAAGACAGGAGACATGAAGGAACCAGCAGATAAATTCATTCCACAAACATGTGAACACTGTATGCACCATATGTGCCCGTATATATTGCTCGGTGATATTACATGTAGCTTTGACATAGACCACATAGTTTTGTTTTTTTTAATGGTGAAAAGGAAGTTTTCTTTCCTTTATCCTGGGAGCTACTAAAACTTGAAGTTAACTAGAATATTAATAAAATAAAAGGGCTTGCATGTACAATATCTTTCATGAACAGCCATTTCATTTAATGATAGCAAGTTTTGGAAATTTTTGTTTAATTTTTTTTACTTTACTTTAAGTTCTGGGATACATGTGCAGAACGTGTAGCTTTGTTACATAAGTATACATGTGCCATGGTGGTTTGCTGCACCTATGAACTCATCATTTAGGTTTTAAGCTCCGCATGCATTAGGTATTTGTCCTAATGCTCTCTCTCCCCTTGCTTCCCACCCTCCAACAGGTCCCCGTGTGTGATGTTCCCCTCCCTGTGTCCATGTTCTCATTGTTCAACTCCCACTTATGAGTGAGAACATGCAGTGTTTGGTTTTCTGTTCCTGCGTTAGTTTGCTGAGAATGATGGTTTCCAGCTTCATCCATATCCCTGCAAAGGACATGAACTTATTCTTTTTAATGACTGCATAGTATTCCATGGTGTATATGTGCCACATTTTCTTTATCCAGTCTATCATTGATGGGCATTTGGGTTCCAAGTCTTTGCTATTGTGAATAGTGCTGCACTAAACATACGTGTGCATGTGTCTTTATAGTAGGCCGCCTCAGCCTGAAACTTATTGTTCATATCACTATCAGCATTTTTGTCAAAGCCATTCAACAAGCCTTTAGGAGGTTCCAAACTTTTCCACATTTCCTGTCTTCTTCTGAGCCCTCCAAACTGTTCCAACCTCTGCCCCTTACCCAGTTCCAAAGTCGCTTCCACATTTTCGGGTATATTTTCAGTAATGCCCCACTCTACTGGTACCAATTTACTATATTAGTCCACTTTCATGCTGCTGATAAAGACATACCTGAAACTGGGAAGAAAAAGAGGTTTAATTCGACTTACAGTTCCACATGGCTGGGGAGGCCTCAGAATCATGGCAGGAGGCAAAAGACACTTCTTACATGGCGGTGGCAAGAGAAAAATGAGGAAGAAGCAAAAGCGGAAAGAACTTGATAAACCCTGATAAATCCATCAGATCTCATGAGACTTATTCACTATCATGAGAATAGTACGGGAAAGACTGGCCTCCATGATTCAATTACCTCCCCCTGGGTCTCTCCCACAACATGTGGGAATTCTAGGAGGTACAATTCAAGTTGAGATTTAGGTGGGGACACAGCCCAACCATATCAGGTATATACCCAGTAATAGGATTTCTGGGTTGAATGGTAGTTCTGTTTTAAGTTTTTTGAGGAATCACCACACTGCTTTCCACAATGGTTAAACTAATTTACACTCCCACCAGCAGTATATAAGTGTTCCCTTTTCTCCTTAACTCTTCCAGCATGTGTTATTTTTAAATTTTTTTAGTAATAGCCATTCTGACTGGTGTGAAATGGTATCTCATTGTGGTTTTGCTTTGCATTTCTCTAATAATTAGCGATATTGAGTATTTTTTCATGTTTGTTAGCCACGTATATGTCTTCTTTTGAAAAGTGTCTGTTCATGTCCTTTGCCCACTCTTTAATGGGGTTGTTTGTTTTTTGCTTGGGTCTTTTAAATTAAACAAAGGTCTCATCTCCCTATAATTATAATATTAGGTAGAGAAGAAATCTTAGAGATCAAGTCAAGACATTTCTAAAAACTAGGAAGCAACACATGAAACACAGAGATATCAATTTTCCTTTTTTTGTTAATGAGAGGATTAAAAAGTAAACTCAAACTATGATTACCATAATTTCATAACATAAAGAACATTTTAACCCCAGTAGGAAAGAAATTATCTCAGAATTCTAATGCTCTGTTACAAATTTATGAAACCTCATTAAATATTCTAACTCTTCTCATTTCACTCCTATTCTAACTGCCCTCACATTGACCCTCCAAAAAGCCTTAATATGTGAGCTCTGTCATAGACTCTGTTTTCTAAGAAACCCATGCCTAGACATTGCTATTCTTTTATTCCCATTTTAGAGATTAAGATAAATGATATTTAATCAAATTTGTCCAATGTCACATAGCCTGTAAACTGCATGGTTAGGATTCAACTCCCATTTGCGTAATATGTCTGAATGTCTGATTGTTATGTTATTTCTCAATGCCCCAATTTATCCATTCTGACAGTGTCAAGTCATTTGACTTAAAACAATGGCATAAAGAATATTTCTTTCTTTCTCACGTAATTGTAAATTTTGAGAGATATCCCAGACAGAGGGCCAAAATAAAATGTATTAAAATAAATATAAAAAATTTATGGTGAACATTAGTAGATACCCACCCTAAATTTAGTTTGCCCTTTTTCCTTAGTAAGAGAACCAAGGTTTGGTTCAGGGTAGCTGGCTTTGTCCCATCTTCCACTGTGGCTAAGGGTAGCTACATCACACAGTGTGGCTGAGGAGATGGAACTGGAAATCACTAGGAGGGGATTCAGGGAAAGCTCCGTAAAAAAAGACACACTTAACTAAAATAAGTGCTGTGCCCTTCACCTCTGTCCCTTATTCTATGTAGATTGTGAACTTAATACTGGAAAAGGAGCATTCATTTTACAATCACCAAACATTTTTGAAAATAAAAACCCCATGCCAAGGGAGTCTCCATGGAAACACGGAAGAAACCTGGGTTGCTGGGAGTGTTGTTCAGCTACAAAATTAAGTCCGAACTGCCCCTCTCAGCACTTCTATTTATAGGAAAGAGAAATAGATCCCTGAATTATTAAGGAACCGTACTTTCGAGTTCTCATGACATGGAGCAGAACACAATCCCTAATGAATCACTGATACAAACATATCTTTTTTAAAAACATAAAAATAAAAAATTGAAAATGTGGCTATACATGAAGAAATTATGAGAGTGTCAAGTAAAGAGTTTAAATGCTCAAATGTAGGCACTAGGAATTGTCGAAAGAAGCATGTAGGATACCCTCCAAGGTGGAAACATAGAGCAAAAAGTAGAGATAGATGGACCAGGTGCTAGGTATTAAATAGTTGAAAACACAGAGCTTCAGCCATCAATGCCTAGACTGAATTAACATCAGCGGCTGCATCCAAGGGCAGATGGAGGCTTCCCATCCAAGCTAAGCATCGTAGAACAGCATGAACTCTGCTGATAGTACACTCCACTGTGTAGAGTGCACCCAACTTCCCTTCATACTGACATAACATTTAGGTTTAAACCAAACTTTCTGTGCAGCTGGTATGAAGTGGAAAGACTGGGTCTGAAGTTGCCAATGAAGCTTCTAGAGAGGAGGTGGGGTCCAAAGCTAACAGTACTCAGGGCTCACTTAGCCTTCCTTTTGTGGCTCATGCTTTCATGTATTCATTCGCTCATTTTTTTCAACAAACTTTTTGAAGTTGAGTATCTAGTATGCATAGGTGTTGCTAGCAAAAAATGGAAATCGCTAAGTACTAGCAAAGTATAATATTCAAAAAGATAAAAACATGACTCACATACAATATATAATGATTAATTTATATTAACTTCAGAAGGAATCAGTGAAATCATAAAATATTATCAAAGAGCATTGAAGCAACAGAGAATTTATAAGGATTAAAGAAAGAATATTCAAGTAAAATTTCTGGAAAGAAAGGAGGGAATAAAGAAAGAATATTCAAATAAAATATTCTATATAAAACTAGTAAGCTGTCCTCTGCAGTTACATTTTCTACTAGACAGAAATTATTTGCATCTCTACTGGACAAAAACCTACAAGTTAAAATGTGGCATTACAAAGTCAGGGCTCTGATTTGCTATCTAACAAACAGGATAGCAAACACAGGCATATTTGTCTCAATTATTAAGTAGTCTTTGGGTAAGTCTGTTATACAGTGCTTCAGAATGACACTGAAGACACAGAAAGACACAACTGTCTTTGCCTTATTTCTAAGTATTGAATAATTTTGGGAATAAGAAGCGTATTCTGTGGGTTGTTCTTTTGCAACTACACTTCCCCAACTCCAGGAAAAGAAATAAAGAACTCAAGAGAATTAAGTCCTCAACGTAACATATACCTGGAACTGCAATATGATACTTCATTTGATTCTCACCCAACCAAGCAAGGTGGTTATTATTAAACACATCTAAAATACTTTTAAAATTGAGGCTAAAAGCATTGAGATCACACACAAAGAGAAGGAGCTAATCTCAAATTTGTAAATGTCTGTTTCCAGCCTTCAAGCTCTTTCCACTTAGGCCATGTGGACTGTCATGAAATTTATAGATGTATTGAGCCATTCACTGATTTGGTTAATTCAACAATACTTAATGAGTACCACCTACACACCCAGCAATCTTACAGGCCCTGGTATTGCAGGAACGAACAATCTTTTCCTTCACATAGCTCACACCCTGAGGGACTCCAGGCCTTCATTTTGGACAGCCATCATCGCAAGCATTTCCCCCAGCTATACATATATATACGTGTGTGTATCTATATATATTTATATATATATAAATATATAATATATAATATATAAATATATAAATATATATATTTTTATATAAATATATAAATATAATATATATATTTATATATTTATATATTATATATTATATATTTATATATTATATATTATATATTTATATATAATATATATTATTTACTTATTTATATATAAATATATATTATTTACTTATTTATATATAAATATATATTACATACTTATATATAGTTATGTATATATATTTATATATAAATATATACATATGTATATATAAATATATACATATGTATTTATATATAAATATATACATATGTATTTATATATTTATATTTTTATATATTTATATATTAATATATATTTATATATTTATATATATTTATATATATTTATTTATATATATAAATATATATTTATATTTAGATTTTTTAATATATATATTATATTATATATATTATATAATATATATTATATATAATATATTATATAATATATATTATATATATTTATATATAAATATATACGTATGTATTTATATATTTATATTTATATATAAATATTTATATTTATATTTATATATAAATATTTATATATATATTTATATATAAATATATACGTATGTATTTATATATTTATATTTATATATTTATATGTAAATATATATAAATATATGTATATTTAATACTAATTTGAAGTGGTTCTATTAAAAAAGATGTTGTCCTCTTTCTGTTATCTCAGCCCACAGATGCCTGCTCCTTCTCTCTAGTGGCCTCTGCCATCTCTTGCTCCCTTCCCAAGCCATTTCATTCCCTGAGTTCAGAGCTGCAGAGCTTTTCTTGTAAGTCAGACAGACATCTCACATACTCCATTTAAAGGTTTCAGATGCCTACATGACAAGCAGCTGCTGTTGGGAAACCTGAGCCAGGAGCCCTTTCAAGCAGACTGCTCCATGAATGACCCTCCCCTGTGACTGCTGGTACAGGCTGGGCCTCGGATGGACAGTCAGCCCAGGATGAGGGTGGCTTTCACTTAGGACACATGACTCAGGAAGCTGCTCCTTACTACAACATGTTGCAGCTTCATCCTGTATGAGCATAATTCAGGCTGGCCCTCTCAGTGGTCATTCACAATGGAGTGTGTCACTGGCAAAACAGAATTAAAAGCCCCCCTCCTCCTCTACCAGTGGTCCATGCTTGAGAAGGCTCCCTTAGGCATTCAGCAAGAATGCAAAACAGCAAGAGCACAGTTCATTGCAGCCCATGCAGACCATTTCCTTACTTGCTTGGAAATTGTGGTAAAACTCATTTCCTGCCTTTGAGCTGCAGTTATGTGTGATTGTGTAATGATTAAACAGCAGGCCATGAAATCCTAACCTTCTAGAGCTCTAAGGACAATATATCATTGTATGCCCCACTCCTCCATTGTATGCCCCACTCCTTTCAGACAAGGCTACACCTGGATCATTACATTCATATTGGAGAAATCCAGCTGTAGCCCAAAGGAAGAGAAGGCAGAGGCTCTCACTATTTTCCTCAATCAACCATTGCAAGGTTTAAGAATAATCTGCTGCCAAACACATGTTTCCTGGTGTGTCAATGAAATCCCTCAAACCACAGCTTAATGGTCCCTCCTTCTCCTGTTCTGTATTTGTAGAGATGTTATGAGACTGGTCAGTATCCACTAAATTACAGTATAACACATTGCAAACACAGTCTTCCCTTCTCTAAATATTTCCAACTCCCAAATGTCTGGGACTATGTGGCTGTGGTGAGTGAGCCATAAAGTTGAACTAGAATCCACGCATTCATCTCAGTGGACTCCCTGAGGGCCAGAAATAGGAGATTCTAACTACCCTGTGTAAAAAGTAATGCTTACTTCCTCTAGAAGGATACCCAGGTCAGGTCTACTCTTATCATTCCTAGACCAAAGGTGACAAATTGAGGCCCATTTATCATATTTTAAATAGTTTACCATATATTTTAAAGGAATAAACCAAGCTAACACACTGCTCATTAAAATATGTTCTATTGTCCTTCCTTGAAAAGTATACCTTCATAATGACAAAATTTGGAAAATATTTCTAATATCATTTATTTTAAATGACTGGAAGCCAGCATGATATCAATGAACACATGAAAACTGAAATTTAATTCAAGTTGGGGTGTTCTATTGGAAAGATGTCAATGTTCGGATGAGTTCTAAAGACATAAAATTTTTTAACTATTATATATTCCATCCAAATAAATTTTTTCTTACCTATGTTTCAGCACATAACTATGTTGTTAAAGAGCTTCTCATAATTTGTGTGCTACCGAGAGTAAAGCCAAATTACATACACTTCTCTTGAGTCATTGTAGTTCTTAGTTTTTAAAAATTAATTTCAATTAGGAGAAATTCTGAGGCAATAAGCAATCGGAATTTTCAATGAACTCTTTACACAATATTTAGATTCAGAAATTAATTATTATTTTACATATCATGTTAAAACATTTAATGAGGTCACAAACTATAACCACAGAAATGTCATTAAAAATCTTCATTTTATCACATAAATAAGGCACAATTGCATTTTAATTTTATCACCTCTTTAAAAAATATTCAAATTGTATAGTATTTCTTAAGATAAATGTGTTTCATTTTTCTCTTCTAGTGAATCTTATGTCCTGTTGGAACTTAATTTAGTTGATGGCATTTAGTCAGTATTCTCAGTGGGTATCTGAGAGTGGTTATGATATCAGACTTGATATGTTTCATTAAGACATCTCTCCTTTGCCTAAATCCAGAAAAAAAATATATGATCTCTGAATTGATCCCAATGTCATTTCTATAGGCATAGTTGAGAAAATGAATTGAAAGTATGTATCCTTCAGAGTACAGAAAATGTTTCTGTATTTCAGCCAACATTCTACTTTGACAATTTTTTTAATCTACCAAGTTTGTGCCATTATCCTAGGCCTGCTGTCAGTGGTCTCTTAATTACTTCAATAAAGTTGAATATTTTTTATTTAGTTTTTTGAGAATTTGTTAAATTGTATTAAATATTTTTGTGAAAATAAAATTATTTACAATTTCAGCTTTAGTGCCAATGTAATGGCTGTTGTAAAGTATTGGTATCATGCTTCACACTTGTTACATCCAGATCAGTGTTGTCCAGTAAAATTTTCTTCAATGATGGAAATGTTCTATATTTGAACTGTCTAATACAGTAGTTTCTCTCCACATGTGGCAGTTAAGCATTCGAAATGTGGTATGACCAAGGACCTGAATGTTTTATTTTGTTTAATTTTAGTTAATTTAAATTTAATTAGACACTTTTGACTAGTGGCTACTATATTGGACAGCAGAGATCTCAACTTACATTTGAATATATTTAAAAGTAATATGAATTTATCATATTGCAAAATATTTCTCTGAATTTATCCCAATGTTGCCAATATTGTAAGAATTTCTGAATATTACCTTGTCCCTACTTGGAAACCATGTTTCACTATGCAAAATCTGTTGACTTCATGCTATCTGTAAAGCTCATTAATTTATCTTATTCTTACATAAGAGTTCTACCGGTCAATTTCTTTCCATATTCTAATATCCATCTCCAATATTCTCCCACCCAGGACCGAGATACGGAGAAGTGTTTGGCTGGGGCCTGAACTGTTTTTGTGCTAGGTGAAACTTTCTGAAATGGAGTCCTATGACCAGCATCCCTCTTATCCAAATCTAGGGTAAGGTATGCGGGGAAAACAAAAAAAATCTTGAATTTAGAGAGGAAGTAAGGAGAAGAGGAAAGGAAGTAGGATACAGTGATTTATCCTGCCCTCCTCCTTACTGTCTGTACTCAGGATGCCCAAATGTGGGGATATATGATAGTTGGCAGCTTCTGACTACAAATTTCTTACCATTAAAGTGTTCACTATTCTGAAGAGGAGGCAAGACCTTATATAATCAATATGTTCAAAAAGTTCGATAAGCAATAATTGAGTGAATGAACAAGGCACATATCTGTATGTCACTTGAAGGGGCTTTCAATCAGCTACTCTTTGGAGCCCAATAATTTGACACATTTAACTATCATCCTTAGAGGACCTTGAAAAATGATATTACATCCCTAATATTCATCTGTAAAAATTAAGAAGTTTGCATATTTAAAAAAAGAAGCTTTCTTCCCGATCTTTACTAGGATGTTTATATGATCACTATCTAGATTTTTAACAGAATTGTTGAATCTCCCTCGTGAAATGACGAAAAAGTGGTACATCCAGGTATTCCTCATTACAGGAACACCATTTCAGGGACACTATATATTAGTTTGTTAGGGCTGCCGTAACAAAGGTCCACAAACTGAGTGGCTTCAACAGTAGGAATTTATTGTCTTATACCTTTGGAGTGTAGAAGCTCAAGGTCAAGTATTGTCAAGGCCATGCTCTTTCTGCAGGATCTAGGGAATGATTTTCTGCAGTCCTGTTTTCTAGTGTCTGGTAGTTCGTTGTCTTACGGCAGCGTAAATCCAACCTTACAAAGCTTTCTTCTTGTGTGTGTGTTTGTGTCCAAATTTCCCTGTTTTTATGAGGACACTAGTCATATTGGATTAGGGGCTCACCCTATCCCAGTAGGACCCCATCTTAACTAACTACATCTGCAGAGACCCTGTTTCCAAATGACCCTTTCAAATAAGGTCATATTCTGAGGTGCTGGGGATTTAAGACTTCAATATATATACTTGGGGGTGCGAGACATAATTCAACCCATCACACATACATTCCGGATTCCTTTATTTTAAAATATACTGCTACATTGCATTCACATCATACTAGTCTCCTTTTCTATATTCTTTATATATTTTCCTAGTAGATTATGTATCATTTCCATTTTATAGATGTGAGGTAAGAAGAGCAGAAAGAACATAAGTGATATTCCTAAATTCACAATTGTGTTTGTATAGCCTCATAGGTGGAAAGTTAATACTGAGTGTCAACTTGATTGGACTGAAGGATACAAAGTATTGTTCCTGGGAATGTCTGTGAGGGTGTTACCAATGGAGATTAACATTTGAGTCAGTGGACCGGGAAAGGTAGACCCACCCTCAATCTGGATGGGCACAATCTAATCAGCTGCCAGTGCAGCCAGAATAGAAACAGGCAGAAGAACGTGGAGAGATTAAACTGTTTTAGTCTTCTGGCCTACATCTTTCTCCTATGCTGGATGCTTCCTGCCCTCGAACATCAGACTCAAAGTTCTTCAGCTTTGAGACTCGGACTGGCTTCCTTGCTCCTCAGCTTGTAGATGGTCTATTGGGGGACCTCACCTTATAATTGTGTGAGTCAATACACCTTAATAAATTCCCCTTATATATACATCTTTCCTATTAGTTCGGTCCCTCTAGAGAACCCTGACTAATATGTCTTGTCTCAAATGAGACTTTGGACTTGGACTTTTGGGTTAATGCTGGAATGAGTTAAGACTTTGAGGGACTGTTGGGAAGGTATGGTTGTGTTTTGAAATATGAGGACATGAGATTTGTACTGTATTCGTTCATTCTCATGCTGCTAATAAAGACATATCCAAGACTAGGTAATTTATCAAGGAAAGAGGTTTCATTGACTCATAGTTCAGCATGGCTGTGGAAGCCTCAGGAAACTTACAATCATGGCAGAAGGGGAGGCAAACATGTCCCTCTTCACATGGCAGCAGGAAGAAGAAGAATGAGGACCAAGCAAAGGGGGTAGCCCCTTATAAAACCATCAGCTCTCATGAGAACTCATTCACTATCATGAGAATAGCATGGGGGAAACTGCCTCCATGATTCAATTACCTCCCACTAGGTCCCTCCCACAACACATGGGGATTATGGGAACTACAATTCAAGATATGATTTGGGTGGGAACACAGCCAAACCATATCAGTTACCAACGCTAGTTTCAAAGTATCCTACTGTCAAGGACAGTGATTTTATTCCAAGACTATATTTTATTGCTTCTTCTGCATACATGATTTATTTTTCTAAAGATGTCTTTATTACCATTACTCTAATTCCTATGTAAACTGAATATTTAAAAGCTACTCAATCTTGCCTGCTTTCTCTGCCCATAAAAATTCTAACTTGATCCTTTGTTATTGTATTTGGTCTGAAGAACAAGATAAACCCTTAACAGAAATTGACCCTGGGTTCTGAGTCTTCTTGGAGACAAATTGAAAGGCTGTTGACCCTGGACTTCAAGCTCTGAATTACTCACAGTCACAGGAATATCCCAGGACATCTAGCCGATGGAATCTCTGCACTTCCACAGGGGCAAACAAGAGAGTTGGTAGGTAAAACTGAGAATCACAGGCTCCACTTGGCCATGTACTAGCTGTAAGTAATATCTCAGATTTAATAACGTAAACTCATAATATAGTGGGACTCATCAAAATGCATATAAAACATTTTATAAATTGTAAAGCACTATACAAATACTAGTTTTTTGTGTAATGGGAAGTATATTTCACCACTCTCCCACTGGGCAATTTAGCTACCACTTCTGGCCCTGCCACTGCCTCCAACCATTTAGGCATTCAGGACACTCTCCTCTGTTCCTCCATATCCTTCTCATGGAAACTGTGTTGTCCACATAGAATGGGTTAGAGGAAGACTGACTAAATGTGAGGCACACTTACGTCACATTCTACTGGATGACCAATATAAGTAGAGAAGGCTGAGGATGGGAGGACCTGTCCAGAGTAGATGGTCTGGGAACAGTGACTGGTCCCCATCCTGCTTCCTGATGCAAGCTCGAGATGTTCCTTGCTCAGGCCTGCATTGTTACTTTAATTTATCCATGCCACTCCTCCCTCCTCTTTCTTCTATACTATGGAATCTTCATCTATTCTCAAGCAGGGAAGTTCTGGAGAAGTTACACTGGACCAAATAATCTTCCAGTTATTTCCAAGTTTTCAAAGCTAAAGAGTCAAGAGTTTGAGTGCGCTCTTCTCTGATCCTCTATGTTGACATTCCTCGAGTTAATGGATAATGCATATTTAGATGCCTGGTAATAGGAAGGGCTTCAGACCTCAGGTTCAAGGGAAATGGACTGGGGGAAACATATATGTTGACACTTCAAAGTATTATAACAACTTGAAGTTCTGGTCGATACTTAATTCACAGTGGAGAAACTTTTGCTACATTATAAGGCAAAAATCACAAGGTGAAACTCACTCTGCATAGGTCATTTAATGTAAAATTAGGCAAACAGGCTTCCAGTGGGGAGCAGAAACCTGGTATCATCTTGCCTTGCTAGTATCAGCTGTGTAATCTGGGGCTGATCCCTGAACACCAGTAGGTGGCTGAATAATAGCCCCCTAAGATATCAGATCCTAATCTCTTGAATCTGTAAGTGTTACCTTACATGAAAAAAAGATCTTTGTAGGTATGATTATATTAAGGTTCTTGAGATGAGGAGTTTATCTTAGATTATCTAGGAGGACCCTAAATGCAATCACAAGTGTCTTAGTCCATTTGTGCGGAGACTAGGTAGTTTACAAAGAACAGAATTTTATTTCTCATATTTATAGAGGATGGAAAGTCCTTGATAAAATTGTTGGCAGGTTTGATGTCTGGTTAGGGCTGCTCTCCGCCTTCAAGAAAGTGCCTGTTGCTGCAACCTCCAGAGGGGACAAATGCTGTATCTTCACATGGTAGAAGGAATGGACAGGTGTGTACCCACTCTGTAAAGCCCTTTTATAAGGGCCCTTACCCCATCCATGAAGGCTCTGCCCTCATGACTTAATCACCTGCTAAAGGTTCCACATCTTAATACTATCACATTGGTGATTAAGTTTTAACTTATGAACTTTAGGAGACACAAACCATGGCAACACATACATTTACAAAACAGAGGCAGAGGGAGATTTCAGACACATGGAGAGAAGACGATGATGTGAAAATGGAGCAGAAAGTGATTCAAAGATGCTTACACTGCTGGCCATGAGATGAAGGAAGGGGCCATGAGACAATCAACAGTAGGAATGCTCACAGCCAGCAGAAGCTGGAAAAGGCAAGGACCCAAGTTGTCCCCTAGAGCATCCAGAGGGAGTGTAGCTGTGTAAATGCCTTGATTTTGGCCCAGTTCTGCTGATTTCAGACTTCTGGCCTCCAGAACTGTGAGAGAATAAATTTCTGTTGTTTTAAGTTTGTGGTAATTTGTTATAGCAGCCCTAAGAAACTAATACATACTTTTGAGTCCAAGTTTCCCATTTGCTGAATTGGAGGTGGAAGGGAGAATAGATCAGTAATTCTCAACTCTGTATACACAAGAGACTCAGTGGGAGAGCTTATGAAATATTCTGATAGGGGCCACTTCCAGAGACTCTGATTTAATACTCTGGGGTGAGGCCTGAGTATCAGTACTTATAAAAGTTCTCCAAGTGATTATAACGGTGCAGCCAGGCTTAGGAGTCACTAGACTATATGGTCCTTCCCACATCTAACATGCTTAGCGGTCTGAATATGAGATAAGAGATTACTAGAGAAGACAAGACAAAAGAAAAAGCACCCAGGATAAACCAAGAGAAGACTGAGCGGTATGTAAGAAAGCTAGAGGGCACCAGAGCAAATCTAGCTTTTCTCCTTGGTGTTTGCTAGCCTTCCTCTCCTGGGGAGGGTGTGATCATCTCCTCCAACAGGAAGGAAACCCTTTAGATGTACGTGACTTTCAGAAAAACTGTATCAAATGGCCAGCCAATTTACTTTTGTGCTCTGCCAGAATAGAAACGAAAGGACCAGCAGAAATTCAAAGAACTTTCTTTCTTAATAATTCATTCATCCATTCATGAAATATTTATTAGAGGGCTGTTCAACATTCAATAATTCAACAAATATGTATGAGGCATATACTGTGTATCAGGCACCATTCTAGGTGCTTGAGATCTAATAGTAAACAAAATCCAGAAAGATTCTATTTTTCACAGGGTTTTGGGAAGAAACATTCTGCGATGAAAAATACATCGGGAGTGTGGAATAAGAAACGAGGTTGGGGGAGGGCATGGTAGTGCCCATGCTTGGACAAGAAGGCCTCACTGAAGGTAAATTTCAGCACAGCCCTTAAGTGGGGAAGGGCAAGAGCTATGGACATCTGGTTAGAGAGCTTCCCAAGCACAGGGAACAGCAGCACTGACAGCCAATATTTTCAGTAAATCTAGAGAATCTGCTATTCACGAAATTTGATTAAAGAATCTCTGTATTTCCTTCTGCTTTGCTCTATTTCAAAATGCTTTGGAAATGGAAAATGGAGTTTGTTTAACTCCAAGTAGAATGGAGCATGGGGAATACTGCTTTGATGAGGAATTGGTTCTACCAATAAGATTCTTCTTTACCCTTTTTTTTTTTTTTAACCAATAAAGACAGGAAAGGGAAACTTTTCAAACAAATACCCCAAAACTAAAAGTTAAGCTATTGTGGGGCTTTGGTCTCCAAAGGGCAAATTCCTCAACAAGAAGCTCAAGGGAGGAACAGTGACCAGGGTGGCCGAAGCCCTTGAGCTCCACACTGTTTTTCCTTACTGTGATGTGATTTTCCTTTTACATTTTTGGACCAGTCCCCTTTCCAATTAGGGATCACAGCGGCTAAGAATAAAGTGGTGTCTGTTTAACTGGCAGAAGGCACAATGGCCCACTCAGGCCATCAATGGGAGTCATTGTTCGAGAAATATTGCCATTGAGATTTTCAAAATGCTAATGAAATTAATTTCTCTTTCAATGTTGATTGTCACCCAGCTCCTTTTAGAAAAATGAAGGAGAGGTTTTAATTTTAATTATAGTGGACCAAAAACATTTCTCATGAAAATACAGATTCAGAATTTTAAAACTGCCGGGAACTTTTGATATTATTTATTTAACCAACTCATGTATAGAGAAGAATGCAGCCCAGGAGGCTGAGACACTTGGTAACAGCAACACTGCTGCTGAATGGCAGAGTTGGAACTAAGACCCAGTTTCTTCCATCTCCATCCTGCTTTCTTTCCACTATAGCAGGCTGTGCCATCAGAAATATTTGTTAGCGACATCTGTAATTCACCATCAAATTTTCTTTGCCATGAATGAGTGCCAAGTAAGTATCTTCCTCCAGCAAATTTTCTTAGTGCTCAAACATGAAATCTAGGAAAATTTCTCATGGCCTTCTCCTCACTGAATCAACACTACCTTTTCCACTCAAGCAAGGGATGTCCTTCTGCACTGGACAGCCTAGGGGAAATCAAAGGAATGCATTCCTTTAGGTAGAGGCATGTTTCCTGATGGAGCATGTTCTGTGGCTTATGTGGACTTTAGGTCTCAAGACTAAAGACTCATGAGTTCATCCTTTTCAGGTAACCTGATTAGCAGTTTGTTGCTGGTAAATCACTCCTTCCAGATAGCTGAGTGTGCTCCAGCCATCTGAATGAAGTGCCCTGAAGACTGCACACACAATAAGCCTCTTTTTAAAAGAGGATCCCAGGCCAGGCCTGGTGCCTCACACCCGTAATCCCAGCACTTTGGGAGGCCGAGGTGGGAGGATCTCTTGAGTCCAGGAGTTCAAGAACAGCCTGGGCAACTTAGCAAGCTCTGTCTCTATAAAAGAAAAAAAATTAAAGAGAATTCCTCTAACAATCCGGAAAATAAAAGTATGATTCAGTCCCCACTTAGATTAAGCAAACTCTACTTTATCTAAATGCCCATAATTCTGCTGTGATTACCAGTAAACATGACCCTGGTTTAGACAGGCAGCTTTAGCACATAAAAAATTGCAATGAACTTGAAATGTTTAAGTACTTCCATTCAGTCATTTATTCAACAAAAACATTATGACCTACTAAAAGCCAAGCCCTATACTAGGCAATAAGGAATAATCTTCAGCTAAAATAGATTTCCAGTTCTGCCATGATTTACAGTGTGACTTTTGAAAAATTCATTTTCTATCTCTTTGCTTCAGTTTCCTCATCTTTAAAGTGAGAAATTTTAATACTTGCCTCGAGATCTTCACACATAAAATGTTAATACTTTACAAACTGTAAAAGTTTCAAATCAAAACAAAGATATGTAAATACTGTATAATCAATCCTTTTTGAGGATTTTTATTAATAATAGTAAAGTGCCAGGCACTTGTACTAGTGTCTCAGCTCGCACTACTGTAATAAAATGCCTCAGACTGGGTGGCTTAAATAATAGACATTTATTTCTAATCTGGGGTCTGCAAAATTCAACGTCAAGGTGCAACCAATTTGACTCCTGGTTAGGGATCTCCTCCTGGCTTACAAAAGGCCACCTTCCTTCTGTGTCTTCATATGGTGAAGAAAGTGAGAGAGCAGGGGTCTCTCTTTGTCTTCCAATGAGGACACTAATCCTATCCTGAGTCCCCACCCTCACCACCTCATCTAAACTTAATTACCTCTCAAGGACATCACTTCCAAATACTATCACACTGGGGCTTAGGGCTTCAACATATAAATTTGGGGGGCATGCTAGGATCATTTACCCCTCCTGAATCCTCCCAGGTAGGCAATATTATTTTCGTAAAATTAGCAGTAACTGAGACGTACCAAGGGAAAGTGTTTGCCCAAATTCCTAACGCTAGGAGATGGAGGATCTGGGAATCAAGTCATATCTGTTCACTGTTGACTCTGAAGGCTCTAATGGGAAAGTCACACATATATGACTTCTACAAAACAGTCCTGACTACCACTGAGCAGGAGGGAATAAATGGCTATGAAACTCTTGGAGTAAACTAACCCAAATGGTTCATAAAATTTCATGCACTTACAATGATGTACATCCCCGCTCCCAGCAATAGAAATTGTCCCCCAAGGCCAAATGCCTTATCTCTTGATATAAATTCCAGAACCATCAAAAGCAATAATGGAATTTATATCTCCAGGTCAATCAGTCTACAACTTTGACAGCTTCATCAAGATATGTGTGGTCTCTACTATCAAAAAGAATTTTTTGTCTAGGGCCAGGACATTTTAGCATGATAAACTCAGATAAATAAAGTTTACCTGAGGCTCCTACAAAGAATTTCATGAATTGACCTTATTTTCAGGCCTAGACACTTGTATTTTTTTTCTATCAAAAGCAAAAAAATGAAAACAAAAGCCTGAAACACTAACACAATTTCTAATTCAATAACTTCTTTAGAATATTAAACATCCAAGAAGAATATGAGGACCCAAAACTTTCTGGGGTTTTCTCCTTTTTTTTTAAGGTATCATCAGTGGTCCTATATGCAAAAGCTGAAATCAACCTCTCAAGCACCTTTGACTTTTAAGTGAGTAGGACATTTTGTTCCTTACTTGCCTGACAAATTCATGGCCATACTCTTGTTCCCAAGTAATAATCTAAATCCTAACCTGCGTCCACCTTGAAATGTTAGTTCCATTATGTCTTAGGTAGCAGAGAGAGGTTAAGGGAGATAAATCAACCTCTCAAATGTGATTTTCTGGCCACTGGCATTCTCCTGGAGCCTGAAACAAGGTCATCAAGTTAGGAACACA
This sequence comes from Pongo abelii, assembly GCF_028885655.2. Lineage (NCBI taxonomy): Eukaryota > Metazoa > Chordata > Mammalia > Primates > Hominidae > Pongo > Pongo abelii. The sequence continues at coordinate 137,105,141 of NC_071992.2, read as the reverse complement.
CCAACTGAAAAGAGCAAAAAAGCAAACAAAGACTGAAGCAAAGGGCCAAGGCCACAGAGCAATAGTTGAACTCGGTTCCAAATAACTGTTCAGAACCAGCGTTAACAACACTCTTTCGCAATTCTGAGAGTGACTTTGATTTAATTCATTAGAATAATTCAATTATGCCATTTCTATTTTTCAGATTTTTTTTCTTTGCTTTGTGTAGTCCATCTGCCAAACTGCAGAGAGCCTCATTCAGGCTCGCATCCGCACTTGGCCCCCACATATGCAGCATGTGTGTCATATTTATCACGTCACATAGTCCCAAGTTGGATTTATACATGTTCATTACTGTGTTGTGAAATGTGTAAAGACATTTGTATTGCTTCTTACTCATAGTGAACCCTGTATATGTTCTATCTTTTTCTGTTTAGCCTTAAAACAACCTTGCAAAATAGCTGAAAAAGATACCATCACTCCCATTTTACAGATAAAAAACTATTAACAAGATTCAAGAGATTCAGTGATTTGCATGATAAAGGCTAGTAGGTTCAGTGAGGTGTTACAGGAAGAAGATGGACTCTGTAGCTGAGTGGACCTTGTACTTACCGCCTACTTTTTCTTTCTCTCTTTTTCCATTCCTCTATTCTCCACTTTTCCCCAGTAGTCAATAACTACCAACTGTTTGAATTAAGCCAGGCAGACATTAGGTTCTGGCAAATCTGTGGTACTACTTCTTTTCCAATAATCCAAAAACAATAATCCCAAACCTGACCTGTGTCAAACTTGAAATTTTAGCTCCATTTCATCTTACCCAAAACCTGATCTTATCCTACATCTTAGCTACTACAGGTATTTTGCTGGCTATTATAAATAAATGTGTATGCTGTTCAATAGTATGGTACACGTAATTTGTACCATAACTGTGACTGTCATAATCACTTAAGTATTCTTTGTCTCCAAGTAACCTTGAGAACAATGATTTAAGGAAACAATGTTTGGGGTAAATGAAAAGCTGAGCAGAGTTCCATATATGAGAATGACTCCCTGGAGCCTGTAAAAGGGAAGTGATAGCAGTTTCACCCCCTTGGCTCCAGCAAGCCACCATTTTTTTCAACTCCCTTACAATCCAACTATTGTTTTCTGTTGTTGTTGTCAGCAACAATGCCAAGTCTTAACTGGTGTCCTTAATCACATGGCCCCAAGCAAGCTTCTGACCTCCATATTCTTCGTTCAGGAAGTGAAGAAACATACCCAGTTGCCTCAATGTAAAGGCTGAATAAGACTGTGTCTGAAAACAATCAGCATTTTTATGATTAATATCATTAGCAAAGGTCAGTGGGTGGGGAAGTGGGAGATGTAGAGAGATAGGAGAAGAAGAAGGAGAAGCAGTAGCGTGGGAAACCTACAAAAATATATTTGTAAGTCAATTACTGATTTCCACATGTAGTTCCTCCTAGAGGAGAAAAAAATTAGTCTTTCTTAGGGTATGCAGAAAAACATGCTAGTTCTGCCAGATGTTAACAAGTGTTACTAGAAAAAAAAATGGGACCTATAATCCTAGCACTTTGGGAGGCCAAGGTGGGCAATTGCTTGAGCCCAGGAGTTTGAAACAGCCTGAGCAATATGGCCAAACCCCATCTCTACAAAAAAAAATTACCCAGGCATGGTGGTGCATGCCTGTAGTCCCAGCTACTATGGAGGCTGAGGTGGGAAGATCCCTCGAGCCTGGGGAGGTCAAGGCTGCAATGAGCCATGATCACGCCACTGCACTCCAGCCTGGGAGACAGAATGAGAACTTCTCTCAAAAAAAAAAAGGAAAAGAAAAAAAAGGGGGAGTGGGACAGGAGAGAGAGAGGGGGTTGGAAGGTCCAATGGTCAATACTGGACTAAATAAAATTTAAGAATTTCTATATATATGACCTTTAATATGTGAATAAGAATGGATAGACAAGATGACTACAGATATGTTCGATTTACCCAATGGATATGATTGTGGAAACATTTTCTCAGAATCTATTTCACAGAATGTTCTGTAGAACACAGTTTGCTCAGTTACATCTGTAAAGAAACAAAAAAGACAAGAACTTGGGACAAAATGTAGTTGAATTTCTCACATTTATGTAGTAACTTACAGTTTATCAAATACTTCACTGATACAATCTCAATATATGATGTTTTAGTCTCACTGTCCTTTGAATTTTACCTAATTCCATATGGTTCTCAGTTAAAGTAGCTCATGAGCTATGTAAGAAACAGCAGAATCCTTTCTCAGTCTCCCCTCAATTTTTCTCATTCTTTCCATTCCTACTTTTTCTCCTTTTTCTTAAAGACTGGATACAGGGCTGAAGGGAAAGCCACCTCCATTCTAGACTCCACACAGGTCTTGCACTTTTTCCTCTTCCAGTAGGATCCTAAGTAAGGGGAGTACAGGGAGTGCTAGGAGTGCAGCTAGTTATTAGTTCAATGTATGTTTATTGAGAATGCAGCATGATTGGAAATGCTGGGAAGAAAAGACAACAAACTAGGACTATGTATAAAGGTAAATCCAAGTTAGATTAACATCTCAGTTTCACTCCTGCTACTGGACAAGAGATAGAGACAAAAGAGGAGTCATCTTCTACTACCTTATATCATAAACATTGCTAGATCTGGTTCCCCTGATTAAGCATAAAGCCAGGTGAAAAAAAAAATCATCTGGTAATCTCTACATCATTTTTACTAAAGTGGCAGCTGTTTGTAGGAAATAGTATCTGTTGTTTGCCACCCAGCCTTTCTTTCTTTTTTTTTTTTTTTGAGAACCATGCCTTTCCTTATTCCCTTAACTCTTGGTTCATATGGTTTGGAAGAACTTCATCCCCTTGGATCAGGGAGGACACACAGGAAGAGAACTCCATCCTTGGGTCAAAGGATCAGCTGAGGGATCAACACTTGATGTCAGCAGGTCACAGAATGTCAACGTTTGCTGAAACTCTCAGGAAAAAGGAATTTATGTTCTCTGTGATTGTGATCTCTGTCTGTGAGAGTGAGGTAAACCTGGAAATTCTGGTGACCATGTTAACCATCAATTAGAAATGGTTTCCTGAGAGTAAATCCTAAACTGAGGAAGACAGAGCTGAGAAAGAGAGAGAACTAGGCAATTTCCTGATGGCATTATTTGCACGACTGGATCTAGCCCTCCTGAAGCTACAAACACTTCTGAAGTTTTAAGGGTTTTTTTTGAAGAGTTCAGGCTTTACACAATGGTCTCAGCCACAATCTTTTGTTTCATGCAAGCCCATTTTCTCCTGAGCCAGTGTGTAAGCCTAGCACCCTAGGTTACTAAGGCAAGAAGCCACCCACTCTAGGACTTGCAGAGTTCGACAATATTGACACACTCTTTTATAGCTCTCTGGGCATCCAGTGTCTTCCCTTACTTACTGTTAATCTAAGTTATGCTTTCAAAAGATATAACTAGCACTATGAGGTGTTTTTGTTAGAAGAGTTTCAGGTTGTCTATTTGACGATGTTTCCAGATATAAAAGTGTAACTATTTTTTAAAAAAATATGTTTTCCATGGTAAAATATAGGTTATCTTCTTTCTAACACAAACAGCCATTGAAAAGCTGTATTGCAACTGGATGACAACTGGCAAAGGGGAAATATAATTTTCCTATTTATCCCTCTTTGTTTCCCAAAGTACTTCTGTTAAGCTAGAAGTCTAAGAGCAGAGAACATATTTTTATTTGAGCATTCTGAGTCATATTAATTAGACCATGTTTTCAAAGTGCTTTTTGAGATGAAATCTTTATTCATCAGCAAACCTGGGTTTTTTTTTTGTTATCATAATGATAACACCTTTTAAAGATGCTAATTGGCCCACCTGCCATGAAAGAACAACTTCACCTTTGCATTTAATGACTAGAAACAACATACCTAGGCATCCTATTTATTAATTCACAAGTTAAAACTTCGTAGGCAAGAAATATACACTGTTACTGTTACAATAGCAACGAAAATTCACTGCAATGAAGGAGGGCATTTTGTCAATGCTGTGTACCTCCTGAAAATAGAATGTTGCTTATGTGGGTGCCACAAGGGAAAATGCATTATTCTCATTGTTTCCATATCATTGTTTCTAAATATATGAGAAATATTTCCATATTTCTCAGCAGAGTAGACCTTATTGAAGTAGTCCATTCTCAACACCTGTCCTAGGAATATTGCTTTATGCCATTTCTTTTCTATTTTTATAGATGGGAAAGATTTGTTTGTATTTTTAGCATTTAAATAAAACCTGGATCGTATTAGATTGGTGCAAAAGTAATTGTGGTCATTGCCATTAAAAGAAATGGCCAAAAGTTCCATAACTTTTGCACCCATCTAATAAAAACACAAATTCAAAAATAATATCAAAAGCCAGACTTAAAGAACATAAGTATTTAGCAATCTGAACAGTAATGAAAAGATTTCTCTCAGGTTCTTTTCCATAACATGCAAAGAGAAAACATTATGTTCTCTGTAATATTACCCAAATATTCTTTGGCATTTTTCCTAAATTATATTTTTATCCAGGCTGTATTTTTTTGGATATCAGATGTTTGATAGGGCATTTGAAATGACTTAATTTTTTTCCCAGGAACTAAAATTATTTTTTATACATTTTTCTTACAGAATCAAAACTATTTGGAAATCAACATTAATAGCCCTGTCATCTGAGAAAACAGAGAGATCTATAAAAAATCTATCATAGAGCACCAAGTGTACTACAGCTCTTTAAGCTTTAAATCTAAAAATAAAATGTTCATGACACTTGTTTGAAAAGTGAGTTATAGAAATAAATTTAATTCAAATGCCTCTTTTAAAAAAATTAGTTTTGAAGCCTTTGTTCCGTAATAGATGGCCCGATACATGTGCAATTCACTAGTCGCAAACATTTGGGGATTCTGGGTTACTTCTTTTGTGGACCAAGGTACCCTTGAATAAACTGAAATACTCATCAGTAAAATGACACCCCAGAGTCAGAAGAGCTAAGTAAGGGAGCACTGAAAAGCACCTAAATTATTATTCTCAACCAGATTCTATCTCAGGCTAATCTATCTGATTCATACATAGAATGAGTCTAACTGAAATCTTTGAAAGTCTGATGATATATAATGTTGAGAATCTGGCTTCTAAAGCAGTCTTATTTCTTAATTTTGAAAATAAAACAGGTTGGTTTACTAGTTTTTATACAATCCTATTATCCGTAGTTTATCCACAATGTCTAAATAAGGAATTTATAATAGCTGGGCAAAGAAACTCTCTACCATCAAGGAAGGTATTTAGAAGTATTTTAGGGGGCTTCACGTATGTCTGTAATTTAAGACTTGGAGTAAGGAAGAGGTGAATGTGACATGCCCTCTGCTCTCAATAGTCCCAGGTCTGAGGAGAGGAGGATGTGAATCTGCAGTTATAAAGCAGTGTAACAAGTGCAGTGACAGGACACTCTTCCAAGTGTCTTGATGGCAGAAAGAAAGGAGTCACCAACTCCACTTGGGAAGCCCCGAGAAGACTTCCAGAGGACATGTTTGCACCAAGATTGAAAGATGAGTAGGAGTTCTCTCCACAGACAAGAAGGACAAGGGGAGTCCCAGCAGAGACATGAAATATAATGGCAGTTTGAGGGAATTGTGTAGTTTCAGTGGGATTGGAGCGTTAAGTGTACTGAAGGAGGTGGTGGGAATTAAGGTTCCAAAGACACACACGTGCATGTATTTACGCTTTAGTATTTCAGTCATTTTTAAAAAATGTACAAATAAAAATAATGGTTTGATATATTGAGTTAAATCACAAATATACAAATAAATATATATATCATTACAATTAATTTCACTTGTTTCATGTGGCTCCCACTTGGGGGTTGCATTATATATTTATATATTTTTATTGGGCAGCACTCTAGACTATGGGCTTCTCGTTTCTGCACCTTCTGTGCCTAATATGGTTCCTGCCACATAGTTTAATACCACACTCATCAAGAAACAACAGAAGGAAACAGAAGAGCTGTGGAAGTTTCTGTAATACAGTGAAGGCAGTTGTTACCAAATGATTTCTCTCTCAACAGTGGTGTTCTTGGACTGATATGGTGTGATCCGCTACTGAACGATAATAATAGTCATCTTTTCTCAGTTTTGGCCAGGGGAGGGGGGGTGTCGAATAAAAGGATTTTCTTTTTTTTTTTTTTTTTGTATTTTTAGTAGAGACAGGGTTTCACTGTGTTAGCCAGGGTGGTCTCGATCTCCTGACCTCATGATCTGCCCACCTCAGCCTCCCAAAGTGCTGGGATTACAGGCATGAGCCACCGCACCTGGCTAGATTTTCTTTAACTAGTATTTTTTGCCCATGAATTTTTATTAAACCTTTATAAAATAAAGTAAATAAGAAGCATAGTCAATAAGAAAAATGGAAAATAGCCCCCCTCTATCAAACACTGGGAGCTTCTTTAGAAGCAGTATTTCGGGTCCTTCTACAATTTATTTCTAAACCTCTTCCATTTCAGTCCAGTTGGCTCTCAGCTTCTGACCTTTGATTGCCTGCCTTGTTTGGGATCTTCTGCCCTTTGAACAGAAGTCAATATTTAGCTTTGCTAGCCTTGATGTTTGATGCTACTCTAGATCTTGATTTTCTTCCCCTTCTGGCCTTGGGTAAGGGAATCATATCCTAATTTTGGCCTCTTGGCCTTCTTAGCAAATTCTAAATTGTACCCACAGAAACATAAGGTGTTAGGCCAAGAAGACTTTATTGCATTAAGCACTTTGCCTTTGAGAAATGTGAATCATTCCTAATGAAATGGGCATCAGTTCCCACTGATCTGGGGATGCCACAGATAACACTGTCATACTTCCTACAAGAAGGCAGAAAAGTTTATGTCCAAAATTCATGGTGGTTAGGAGGTTTGGAGAGTTATTGAGAATCTAAAAAGTAACCTGATTTCTGGTCAGAAGAGTGAGATGCTGAGGAAGAAGATTCACATCATGTGAAATGTATAAACTGAAAACTATAAGAAACATAACTTCCCTTGTCTTTTTTAAATTCAATTTAATTCTGATTCTCTACCCCATCCTACCAGGCTGGCAGAATATTCAATCTCGGACATTATATGGGTCTCCTGTCTCCCAGGTTTCCATCAGGATATAAAATACATAAACAATATCTTTTAAAAAAAGAAAAGATATGGCCTTCTAATCTTTACTGTATGTGATGACCACTGATATCTCAGAGTCCAAGCCACAGTAGTCCTCCAGCCTCTCATGGTTACTAACTCCTGTGCCACTCAAGTGTCAGGAAACAATTTCTAAGGCTGGATACCTTCATGATACAGGTCCCACCTCCCCAGGCACTCATTATAGTCTTAACTTCTGAGTTCTGTATCCTCTTCAGGGGGCCACATAGCAGTATATAGTATACACATCTATACTAGTCTGGAAACACATAAATCTTTCTCCTCTTTTCCATTCAAAGGAATTTCTCTCCATTTCTTTGCCCTCAAAGACTTCACTGTTTCATCTCTCCCTCTGGGACATGATCTTTTTAAATACACATAGGATTTCACAAAAGACAAAAAGAGTTATTGACTCGAGGTTCTTTTAGTAAGGCTCTGGCTTCTACCAGATACCGGAAGCAAGATACGGTACAAGAGGTAAGAATAGAAAATACAAGGAGAAAGAAAGCATAAATGGATGTTTTAACCAATGAAGCTGAAAGAAGCACTATAAAAAACCACAGATTTAGACAATGGCTTCTTTGTTTTTTTACCCAATCTCCAATAGCTAGTGTAGTACTTGGCTCAACAAACACAGATTGTATAAATGAATAATTGAATGAGTGAATGAATATTCAATGAGATTTATATTGACCCACCTTTCCTAAGGCATATCAAATTTTAAGCTATCTCCATCATTTTCTCAGGATGCTCACCTAATTTGGTCTATCAATGTGGCAACTATCTCAATATAAAAGAAATAGACCTTGTTGTTATGGTCTGAACCTTCAGTGATGCATGTGTCAGACTAGCAAGATGCAATCTCAGACACTTCAAACGCCTTTAACAAGCAAAAAGTTTGTGGGCCTATTGTCTTTCCATTTTTGCATGAGGAACTTTGATGGCAAAACTGGTAAATCTCTTTCCAATTTTAATATGAAAAGAGTCTGCAAATGACTGCTAGGCCAAAAGCCCCCGCAAAATCAGCTTCCATGTAGAGAAAAATAAATGAAAAGTTAAGAGAGAGTGTGAGTGAGGCTCTGATGCCTTCAACATGTCCTCAGATTGACAGGACTCAATTTTTGCCTTACCCACTAAAAAATGATCTGCACTCATTACTATCCTTCCCTCCTTCAATCCCTCTTCCATATAAGAAATGTTTCCTCCCTTTTTGTTCTTTTTTTGTTTGTTTAAAACCTTTCCTCTGGTTCTGATTCCCTGTTTTTGAAAGCAAACTCTTCTATGTTTGGGATCTGTATTAGTTAGCTTTGCTATAATGTCAAACCCCAAAATCTTAGTGACCTACAATTTTAAAGTTGTACTTCTCAGTTGTGTGTGTGTCATCAGTGGGCCAGCTATGACTTCCTCTAGGTTACAGCTCTACTGCACAAGTCTTCTCATTCCAGGATGCAGTCAGAGAAAGCAGACTCCAGGTAGAACACATCTTCTTCATGGTAAAAGGGAAGAATAAGAGAACTGATGATGTATGTCAAGTCCACTCATATTCTTCTGAGTAAAGCATGTCAAATGGCCAAGCCCAAAGTCAATGGGATGGAGATATATAATCCTCTTAATTTTGCATAATAATGCAATTTGCCATAGGATCCATCTTGCTTCTTCTGGAATCCCCATCCATCAACGGTATTCTCTATGTTGTATCTCCAACTTGTCTCTCGCCTCACTCTCTTCCCTCCATATGTAAGCAAGCTTGGGTCTTTTACACTAAAATAAACAACAATTAATCCTTCAAATTCAAGTTCCCTCTATCTATTATCCAGTTACTCCTCTTTCCCCCCTCAAGATTCTTTTAAGAGCAATCAAAATCTCCCATCTCTATTCCCTCTTCAGCACACTGCATTGTGGCATTTCCCACCCTACCCACAAAACCCTGAAGTGGCTGTTGCCAAGGTAACCAATACTCTCCTAGTTGCTAAGGCCAGGGAGCACTTTTTCAGTCTTTATCTTCCTTGACCTCTTTGCCAAGACGAAGTGCTGTTGACCACTGCTGAGGCTATCACTCTTAGTGACTTTAATACATGCTCTCCTGGCTTGCTTCGTATTTTTATGGATGCAAACTCTAAGTATCCTTTGAAAACTGTTTCCTCCTGTTGTGGGTTTGTGGGGGCCCAATAAATAATACCTTCTTTTCTTGCAACTGGAAGACAGACAGGAAAGTCAGGCAAGTGGAGATAAAAATGTAAGCTATATTTATTGATGAAAGCTATATTGGAGATGTGGTTTAGTTGTGCAATGATAATGAATTTCCTAAAACTGAAACTCAAGAGTAGACATGTTTACTGAGTTGCAGGCAGTGGTGAACCCTCATAAGCCTCCTTATGGGGGCAGAAAATTTTTAATTGCTTCTCAAAGAGCTCTTTATAGGGAGGCAGATGCCAAATGGGATGGGGAAGAAAGGATCTTCCCAGCTTTGAAAGGACAGTTCCTCCTTTCAAAGGCACCAAACTGATAAGCAACTCCTCTGCCCTCTAATTGACAGGGCAATGAGAGGTCAGGCTTGTTACTCCAACAGAAGTCCTGAAAGTCCCTCAGTGTGGAAATATGAGTCAGGGTAAAGGAGGCTCTGCCCTCACCCCACCCTCTGTCCCCCTCAACATCCATTTCTTTACCACTGGTGTTCTCCACATATATGCCAAGGCTACCATAACAAAATACCACAGACTGGGTGGCTTCAAGCATAGGAATTTACTGTCTCACAATTCTGGAGGCTGGAAGTCCAAGGGCAAGCTGTCCAAAATTCGGTTTGGTTTCTCCTAAAGGTTCTCTCTTTGGCTTGCAGGTGGCTGCCTTCTTGCAGTGTCCCCACATGGCCTTCTCTCTGTGCTTGCACATCCTTGGCAACTCTTCCTCTTCCTTTAAGGACATCAGTCATATTGGGTTACAGATCACCCTAATGGCATCATTTTCACTTACTTACACTTTAAAGACCCTAGCTCCAAATATAGTCAGATGCTGAGGTGCTGAGCATTAAGGCTTCATTATACGCATTTGCAGAGGACACAATCCAGTCCATAACACCAAGATTTTATTCACTACTTTTTTCTTTACTGTAGCTACATGTTCTCTGCAGAATCTAATCTACTCATCTAGATTTAACTCTCACCTGGACACATAACTCAAATAACATGAATTTATTCTCTTTGGGAGTCAGGGATATTTAAGGAAAAATATATACGAGAAGGTGTGTCCAGGAAAGAAGACAACGGAAGAGACAATGAGCTTTTTGAAATCCAATCCAACACCAGGCCCTCGGCCTGAGCACAAAGCAAAAGGGGGCTATAAATGAAAATTAAAGAAGTTTTGAGATTTTTGTTAAACCTCAGGCACAACCAGTTTGGTGCCCACTAGAGAAATGATGGTCCTGGGTTAGGAAAATAGGCAGTCTTTCCATTTCTTCAAGGGACATGCTGTGGCCTGAGGACAGTGAGGAGCATGTTGTCAATGGGTACTGCATAGCTTTGTGGATGCCCCAAGATGTTAGGCAAGCAAGGAAGCAGCATTATCATGATGAGTGCACATAGACATAGAAGATGGAGAGGTAGAACGTGACAGGTTCATCTCTTGTGAGACATTGTGGGGAGTCTTAGACTATGTCACTTGGAGCACAGACCTGAGGTACCACAGAATTGCAAAGGGGTGTCATGACCAGGAAATGTGGGTTTTAATTACAATGTAACGGTTTTTACACTTGTTTGGGATGAGGCCTGGAAGGATGTGGGTTACACTGAAATGGCACACAGACCCCACCTGTCTCTCCTGCATCCTCTAACACCATACCCCTTAGAGTCTACTGCCAGCCAGGACAAGTTATCTGGAACACCCAGAACTCACCTGGCTGCTTCTTGCTTCCATGTCACCGGCAATCTGACTTTTGTAATAAATGCCCTTCCCTGTCTTGCCCCACGATTATTACTCCATTTACTTTTGAAACCCTGCTCAGACATCACTTGGAGTGGGAAAAATTTTCTGAATGACCCTAAATGTAATCTTTCCTTCTGATTAAAGGAAGGAGCATTCCATTCCTTTAATCAGAACTTCTATCTCTTTTCTTCTTTTATTGTTCTTCACTGATACTTGCATGGTCAGGGAGCATCCATGGAAAAGGAAAGACTTTCTGCTCTTAACTCTATGTGGTCTGGTCAGGACCCAGCACTTACACAGCAGTAGAGTTTCCAATCAAGATTTGTTGAAGTGAACTGAAGAGGAATGAACACAAGAATCTAGAAAATTCCCTTTATTTGCCTTTTAAAAAGATATCATGGGAGTAAAAAAATTTTAAGGAAAAACGTAAAAGAATAAAAATGTATGCAGTACAGAAGGAAGTGTTTTTTAAATATGTCTGTGTGTGTATGTGTGACATATATTCATTTATGTTAAGCAAAGCTCTAGCCTTTCAAAAGATAAATGTCGGGATAATATAGAATGACATGAAGCCTTTCCCAGTATTTCCCATAGAACCACATAGCTTAGGAGACAGCCTAAAGGTACCACTGATTTTCACATGGCAATGATGGCAAATTCTAAGGCACAGCGAAAAGACAGTAAGATAATGTTGAGACCTACCCCATAAGAGTCATTCATTTGGCTTTTATATAAGGAGCGCCCACTTGCTAAGAGGGAGCACTATTCTCCACTATTTCACGTTTCCCACTAGAAACACTAAAGTCACCCTCCTGGCTGCCTTCCACACCCTGTGACCTCCTCCCCCGGAAAGAAGTGATGTGTCTAACCAAGGAATTTGGAAGTAGGGACAAGCCTGTTCTATTCCTTAACAGCTACTGGACAAGCTCTGCCTCTGTGAGGGGAGGCCTGTCTCGCCCCAGTAGTACCTGTGACTGAGTGGGAAGTTGTATCTAATTCCGGAGTTCAGCATTAGGAAGCAACGTCCTCAACCTGTGGGACCCCCTAAAACTCCAGCCCTGCTACATCACATTCACTGCGACAGCCGTATGGTCTCCTCCCTCAAGAAACTCATGGTTCACAGTAGGGGCCAGACACACAACTATATAATTACAACATAATGTGGTGAGTAATGATTGAAATAAGCATGGGCACTGTGCAAGCACAGGAGAAAGTCACCTGATCCAGCTTGGGGAGGTCAGGGAATGCACAAGCAGTAAGCTGAGTGTTCAATTATAATTAAAAGTTAGCCACCAAAATAGTAAACAGCAACTGCCATTTATTGACCAATTACCACGTTCCAGGATGCATGGTAAGTCACTTTACATAACCTAGCTCAATGAATCCCACAACAGTCTGTAAAATACGTTCTTACTTGCATCAGAACAATGGGAAAATGAAGACTTGAAAATTATTTTTTGAGCTCACACAACTTTTAAGTGATGACCATGAAGGCATGCATTTTTCTGGTGCTTAAAATCAGGATTTGGCAAACTTTTTCTATAAAAGGTCAGATAATAAATATTTGGGGCTTTGTAGGTTATGTGGTCTTCGCTGCAACTACTCGTAATTCTGGTGCTGTGGTGTGGAAATAGCCATAAACTATACATAAATCAATAAGTATTGCTGTGTTCCAATAATGCTTTATTTACAGATAATTTGAATTTGAATTTCCTATTATTTTCCTGTGTCTTCCTGAAATCTTCTTCTTCTGACTTTTTCCAACTATTTAAAAAGGTAAAAGCCATTCTCAACTGTACAAAAGCAGGCTATATACCAACAGGTAGCAGGTCAGATTTGGCCCATGAGCCAGTGGTTCTCTATCTTTGCCTTGATTCATTTTATGCCCAAGTATCTGATTCTTTCCTGCAGTTTTTCTCCTCAATTGTGATGGTTGAGATCTTTGTTGTCTTTGTTTTTATTAAAGTGCAAGTTACTGGATTTTCTTTGATTTTTTTAAGGTAGAAACTAATTTCTTGTCTGCCTAGATTGCACTTAGCTCAAAGTAAGAATGTTATAGCTTAAGGGGGTGCCAATTAGAACTCATTACAGTAGACCTGCCCTGCCATTAATCTGAAATATTTGGGGAAATTTTACCTCTTGTTCTTTCAACCTTGAACTTTGTTTGGTTTCCATTTGGTTTTCCCCTCACTATTCTCCAGCACATCCCTCTAAGAAAGCCATTATTTTATAGGTACAGATGAGAAAACCAATAAGTAAAATGACGACTTCAGAAAATGACCCTTCAGTTTCATACCACATAGAAGTGCAGTGAATCTGACAACATTCCTTAGTTTCCCAAAGATGAGAAATTAAAAGCCCTCGTAGAGACTGTGGCACGGAAGCCTTCTTATAGGAAAGGCTCTAATAAAGGAAAATTGTCAAAGCTCAAGTTTGACCCTTGTAAAAATTGTGGAGAGAGTGGAACTTATTTTCTTAGCACTTTCCATCCTTGCCTAGAGTCCCTATGCCTGCTCAGTATCTGCTTACCCACTCTGCACCCTTAGGTGCCCAGTGTCCTCAAAGCACCCTTGGCAGCTACTTAGATCAAAGTCATAAGCAGAATAGTATTCTATCTTTCAAATCTATGGGATGAGAACTCTGTCTTTCTTAACACCCAGGAATGGGTCATTTTTGGCAGAACTGCTAGTTGTCTACTCTAAAATCCATTCTCCCCCCTCCCCCGCTTTTTTTTCTTTTCTTTTTTTTTTTTTTTTTTTTTTAGTAATAGAACCTTACATTGTTACCCAGGCAAGTGACGGTCTGAAGTGTATTTTCCCAGCATCCTTACCTGTGAGATTCCTTAGCTGTGAGCAAATGATTAAGTTCTAAACAATGACATTTAAGGGGAACTTCTGTTTAGCAGCTTTCAAGAAGCATATTTAGATATCTGGTAAGTAGCCCCTCTTTCCTCTCCTTTTGCCCCATTCTCCCTGGAGTATGGATGCTGTGGCTGAAGCTCCCAATAGTCATTTCAACCGTGAATATGAAGGACAGATGCAAGGGATGGTGGATGGAGAGCTGGAAGTAAAGTTGGTCTGATTTCATACAGCCACAAGTTAGCTCTGGACTACTCTAGATTTCTTTTATATAGGCAAAAACGTAAAGATAAACCTTTATCTTATTTAAGCAATTTGCAGGAGGTTCCTATTATATGGCTCCACCTAACTCTAACTCTAATTTGATACAATAATCAAATTAGGCAAACCCACCTGGGAAGAAATATTATCTCTCTGGCTTTTTGAGGCAGTTTAACTCATATACCATCAGGTACTCAGCGGCTGGTAAATATGAGCACGGAAACCTCCAAGGCTGTTACAGCAATTTCCTGGCTCTTACTTGTCAGTTCCAGGTCAATCCTCAGCTCAACTCTGGACTTAGGGGTCTTTATCTTACCTAGAGAGACAAGGTAGGATAAAGGTCAAGAACACAAACTCTAGACTTCCCTCGCCCATACCTGCTTAACCACTTCCTAGCTGTGTGTCTTAGAGTATATTAGTTCTAACCTCTTTATGCCTGAGTTCCCCAGCATAAAAAAGATGACATGAATAGTAACTACCTCATAGGATTATTGTAAGTCTTAAATAAGTAAATGTACATAGCATACTTATTATAAAACACCATCTAGCACAAAGAGAGGCTCCCTAAGTGTGTGCTATTATTATTCATGTTATTATCATTAGTACCTTTGACAATTTGACCTTGATGTTGATAACAGTTGATATTCCTACTACAGGGTTTTGTTTTGTTTGTTTGTTTGTTTGTTTGTTTGTTTTTTCAATACAGAGTCTCACTCTATCGCCAGACTAGAGTGCAGTGGCATGATTTTGGCTCACTGCAACCTCCACCTCCTGGGTTCAAGCTATTCTCATGTCTCACCCTCCCATGTAGCTGGGCTTACAGGCGTGCGCCACCACACCTGGCTAATTTTTATACTTTTTTACTAGAGATGGGGTTTTGCCATGTTGGCCAGGCTGGTCTTGGATTCCTGACCTCAGGCAATCCACCCGTCTCGGCTTCTCAAAGTGCTGGGATTACAAGCGTGAGCCACCATGCCCGGCTGGTTTTTCTTGTTTATTTTACTCCTTTAGTAGTTTATTTAAAATATTATTTGAACTATAAAAAATAAACTCTAACTGTTAAAAATATTCAAGTTGGGTATAAGTCATTAAAGTAAAAACTAAAACCACTTCCTACACTGGTCTTCCCACTCTCATTCCCATTGGCAACCACTGTTAACTCTTGCACAGGTATCCTTTCAGATATGTTTCATCCACGGAGAATCATACAGAGACATGTAGAGAGACAGAGAGAAATCCTTTGAGTGAGATATGTCTTTTTGTTGTTTTATACCAAAAAAGTTCCTAGCATATGTACTATTCTACTTCTTGCTTTTTTTGCTCAGTATCATTTGGACATTTTAGAAAATGTTCCCCTGGTGTTAGGGAATACCATAGGCATCATAATTGTTTCCATACTCTTACTATTATTAAAAAATTGTTACAATATACTTCCTTGCACAGTATCTTTGTGCACTTGTGTGAGTACATCTGTCAGAAAAATTCCCCAAAATAGAGTAGCTGGGTCAAAGTGTATGTACATCATAGATGTTGCTATAAAGCTCTCCAAAAAAAGTGTGCAGTCCACTGATAGGGAATTGGAGCTCTATCTCCCCACACTATCTTTAAGATTGGATGTTTTCAAACTTCTTAAATGGTTGCCAACGTGAGAGATGAAAAATAATGTTTTCATTGTTTTAATTTTTATTACAAATGAAGCTGAGAACCTTTCTGAAAATTTATTATCACTTTTATTTCTTTTTTTATGGAATGTGTTTGATTTACGCTTTTCCCGTATTTGAATCTTGCCATTTCCTCAAGGACTCTGGGTTTCTGTGCCTGGGCAGCCTCGCATAGAGACTTCTGCTGCATTTCTGGTTTCTGACATTGGCCATTCAGTTGTCATCTTGGCCTGAGTGTCCTGGCTCCAAATGCCCTGTCCTACATGCGTCAGGGAGGGAATTGAGGGGGCAGATTTAGACACACCAATCCGGGATCTCTAAGCAACAGCACAAAACATTGTAGCTCCTCTTTTCCAAAGCTTTGGCTCATCCATGAGGTGAGAGGATCAGTTATGTGGCTCTAGGCCTCTCTAAGCTGCCACGAGCCCTCACCCAAAGGTCCTGCGTCTCCAACAGCACAACATATCCTGGAGAGAAATGCTTGCTCTTTAGTGAGGACTACACAGAAAGCCCAACAAGTCCTACCATTCTACCGTCATCCCATGTCAGAATTGAATCCCTTTGGGGATGGTTGAGGGGGCCAAAGTCCTCCAGGAAATAAGGTCTCCCAAGCCTGGGGCCATGCTTAGCTCACATGATGGGAAACACCTTCTAGCAGCAACTGCAGCTCCAAAATACTGAGGATGTAACAGAGAAAGTGGAATTCAGGAAACCAGCTCCAGCTCCACCACCTGTTAGTGTCACACTTTGGCACTGGAATTTAAGACTTTGGGCTTAAATTCTCTCATCTTCTACTTCTTCATCTGTGAATGAGAAAAGATTTGTCCTTTCTACTTCTGAGTTATTGTGGAGATCAAATGAAAGTGTATATTGTAAAAATATTTTATAAACTGTAAAGGGCTGTACAATTATGTTTATAGCTATTATATGTTATTATTGTTAATAGTAGTAGTTGTCCTACCAGTAGCGGTAATAGTAGAGAAGTAGTTCTTTACTCCTTCTCTTTAGCGATACCTTCAAAGGCAGAAGAAGTTCCATGGCGGTCCCTCGGGAGCACTTTTGGAGGGGAAGGACTGTATCCTATGCACCTATATATTAACGAGGGTCCAGCCCAGTGTCTTCGCCTCAAAAAATGCTTAATGCTTGTTGAATGACTAATTGAATGCCTGAATGGATGAACATATAAACTGAATGCCACTTGGTTTTCTCTCTGAACTTCTTGGAGCAGCTCTAAGATACCTTTATAGTAGTACCCCTAAGGTTTCTCCTTAGACCTTCTTTTCTGAACAGGAGGGAACATGGACCTCCACCTCTTTATGAGAGGAGCAGGAAACAATCTGTGGCTAATTTGAAAGGTCAGTTTTAAAATTGGCCACATACAAAAGAGCAGATCAGCTCTAGCTCAAACTGGCATGAAAGGTAGTACAATTTTTGATGAATGCTCGGACATTAGAGCCACACTACCTGGGTTCAAATCCTAGCTCGATCACTTCATTTGAGTTAGTCTGCTCCCTCTGCCTCAGTTTTCCAATCTGAAAAATGGGGACAACCATCAATACTACTGTATGTAATTTTTAAGAAAACTAATATCATCAAAACAGTACCTGGAACATAGTAGGCACTGCATACATATAGCAATTATTATAAGTGAATATAGAATCAGTGTTGACAGGCATCTGATTTTTTTTCCAAGAGAAACTAAACAATTAATTTTTAGATGAAATTTCCCAGTTCCTCAAAATATGCCAATCAAATAAAATATATCTGTGGGCCATGATTCTGAAAGGTACAAAATTTGAATCACTCTTTCAAGAATGTGTACAAAGCTTTGAGTTGTGAAACAAGTGTGTGTAACACCCTCAAGAGGCCCTTTAAACTTGCCTTCACAATTCTCAAGAAAAGGCACGGTTCAGCCCACTCTTCCTTACTCAGGTGAGCCCCTTCACTGTCCTCCCATAGATCTTGCAAAACCTTGCTTTTCATCTACCCCAGGAAGTACCTGATCTCAGGAAATGAGGGCATTTTCAAAAGCAACACATTCTCCTTCAGAACAAAGAGCACAGTTATAAATCCAGCTTCAAGAGCTCACCACTGTGCTATCCCTATAGATCTCCACAAGATAAGCCATCTGACCTCTGAGAACAACTGCATTACACAGTACCAACCTACTCTTCCATAATTCCTCATGCTTTTCCCATCCATCCTTGACCTTCTCACCACCACCCGATCTTCACCAATCCATGCCCACCATTGCTTTCAAGATCTAACTCAACAGCTCACTCCTCTGGTCCTGCCCTTCCCTAAGAATGCCCAACTTCCACATTTTTCTGGGTATTTAAGTGTTCAGTCCCCAGCACAATGGGCTTCTGTGTGTGTTCGGTGAGTCAGAATAGCACAGTGACACTCTCCAGAACTTTGACCTCTGGTTGAAGTGGGGTTGAATCCCAGCTCTGTCATTAGGGCAAGTTACTCAATAGTTTCTTCCGCTGTCAGGTGAATAATCACAGTGGCCTGAGAGAGGTGCTGCAAGGATTACATCAGATGGCATATATAAAGTACTTAGTTCTCCATTTGACACATGCTATGAGACCTACTTTCTCAGTTTTACCTCTATTTCCTGGGAGTTTCACCTAAATCTTTTCTTTTAAACTGCAAATTGCCCATTTCTTAACAACAGAAATTGAGACCTATTTTTTAATCCCAGAAAAGTGTCTAGCACAGGCTGTTTATGGATTAGTCAATAATTGTTTCTGAAATTACTGGAATGTTTATATAATATTGAGGTCAAAGTCATGAGGGACCTATGAATCAGGTTTAAAAGTTGATGGCCTCAACAGAATTGGTGCAGTATTGTGTAAAATGGTGATTCTCCAGACACTGAAGAAAAAAAAAAAAACACTGAAGTTTGACTCAGAAAAACTGAGTTATAGTATCCTTGGTAAAGTCCAACACCTTGCTAAGCTTTTATGTCCTTGTTAGAAAACCACCTGACCAGCCTGCATTTCCAAGAATTGTTAAAGATCAATGGCCATCATCATATTACTCTTTGAAATGAAAACATTTTCAAACAGAAATTAATATAAAAACAAAAGACCAGAGAATGGCTGGATAACTTACACTTCTTGTAATTACCTAGGAAAGGAAGAAAGAGGCAGGCTGTTTCTCCTGGAAACTTCCCAGTTTCCCAGCATTGTTAGGATTTGAAGCCTTGAAATGCAGACATAATTTCATCCTCTCCAGGATGACCAGAGGTCAGGCTGTACTTCCCAAGGCTACTATGAGCCAGGTCTTCTTGCTTCCCAAACTCTACCCCTGCACCTGTGTTAAGCCTGCTGTGGCTAAAGTTAATTTCTAAAATACTAGGAACACTTATGGGAGCAAAGCCAGGTGCTTAACCAGAAATGTTTTTCTCTGGGTTGACTATGTTTATAGAAAATTAAAAGTGCATAGATGTATTAGTCCCTTTTCGTGCTGCTGAAAAGGACATGCCTGAGACTGGGTAATTTACAAAGAAAAAGAGGTTTAATGAACTCACAGTTCCACGTGTCTGGAGAGGCCTCACAATCATGGCAGAAGGTGAGGGAAGAACAAAAGCATGACTCTCATGGTGGCAGAAAAGAGAGAGTTTGTGCAGGGAAACTCCCCTTTGTAAAACCATCAGATCTTTTGAGACTTATTCACTATCACAAGAACAGCACAGGAAAGACTCGCCCCCATGATTCAATTACCACCAACCAGGTCCCTTCCATGACACATGGGAATTGTGGGAGCTACAGTTCAAGATGAGAGTTGGGTGGGGACATAGCCAAACCAAATCAGGAGAATTCCAGCATCTCTACAGATTAAAGTAAACCCAAACTTCATCTCTATCCAAGTGCCATTTTTAAAGCTTTTTCCATAATGTTGTTTTGGTTTTTTTACATTTGATTCTACTGCTAGTCTGTGGAAGTCTTTGTCACTTGACAACTGGGAGTTCAGAAAAAGGTGGAAAATTACTATCTGATAGTTGTTTCTTGCCTTTTTGAAAGAACCTAATATAAAAGCAGTTAGTCTCACGTGGAATCATACAGCAGAAAACAAAGTGTCTGCCATCCTTATTTCTGCCGAGCGTTTGAGCACTGGTGCAGGTCAATGGAGCATGCTATCAAGCAGAAGGAAGGCCAATCGGCTCACTGCCAAGAAGCCTCTTTTGCAGGGTTGCAGGGTTGCATTAATTGTATAAGCAGGGGCAGGTGGTCCTTGGAACTCAGGGCCTTCACTGTATCAGAACATGAGACTGGATGACAGTGTTGAGGCTAGACTTGCCCTATGCAAACAGCTTGGAGACTCATACAGAAATCCAGACCTCCAATTCACTTACTTAAATTGGGAGGTACAGATTCATGATCTGAAGACCAAATTCAGCCTGCAAGAGTCTTTGTGGTTTGCTTGCCTTTTATTTTATTTATGGGGCCAAATGATATTTTTTACAATTTGAGCAATTTTTAAAAATCATTTAAAAGTATATTTATTGACAATCATAGCAAATTGGAAGATCTGACCCCTGTGCTTTCCTGAATGGCAGCAATTGCTGGCTGGAGCTAAGCAGTGCTGCCCCTTTACATGAAGTTTGTACTCCCTAGTTTTGCACATCTCTCTCACCATTTCTGATTATTCCCCAAATATGGGGCCATTTGTTATGGTACTTGCATTGTTTTCTTGTAATAGAGACATATCTCTCTGGTAGTTATGACTCTATCAAAATTTGGAAAACTGAATAGAAGGCTAGAGGGAAGATTGTTTCAAGAAAATTGAAAGACGACATGTTTCCTTTGGAAGGCAAAGAATAAACATTCTGGCCAGGTGCAGTGGCTCATGCTTATAAACTCAGCACTTTGGGAGGCCGGGGCGAGCAGATTGCCTGAGTCCAGGCATTTGAGACCAGCCTGGGAAACCTGGCAAAACCCCATCTATACAAAAAATACAAAAAATAGCTGGGCATGGTGGCATGCACCTGTAGCCCTCGGTACTCAAGAGGCTGAGTGGGGAGGATCGCTTGAGCCCAGGAGGTAGAGGCCTCAGTGAGCCGTGATCACACCACTGCACTCTGGCCTGGGTGACAGAATGAGACACTGTCTCAAAAAATATAAATAAATAAATAAATAACAACATTCTGATATAATCACATATGTAATATATGTAAATATAATATGTACCTACCGTCATTCTCCTTCGGTTACAAGCTTCCACATTTACCAAAGAATCATAATAATTTTCGTCTTGAAAGAATTTCAGAACTCACTGGTTTTAAAGGATGTTTTGTGACAAAATCTAAGTTCACTCTAAGTGGATTTTATTGTAGAAAACACAAAACAAAATGCTCCCTTAAAAAAAAAAAAAGAAAGAGAATGAAAAAAATAAAGGAGAGAAAGGAGTAGGAAGGAAGGGATCCCCAATATCCCCAAACAAATTTTTCAGTTGGTTAACTTTCTGGAAAGAAAGTAAAAGGCAGTAAAAGGTTTTGCAATCTTACTGAAATTTCTACTGCAATGTAACACTGATCGGACTTGGGGGCATTTGTGTTGGTGACTAAGAGGAACAGCCACAATTTTTTAACCTTTCAGAAAGCCTAAGGGACAGAATTTAAAGCATAGCCATGTAAGGCTGACAGACTCACTCTTCAGAAGAGAAGTTAATCCTCTTGGGGGCTTCCCTTTAAAAATAATTTTAAAGGCCCTCACTCAGAGAATCAGGAATGTAAAATTTGAGTTTCAATTGACTGAAGCCCAGTGGAAAAGGGACAAGATGTGGACTCTGTCAAACATAAGTCTGAATTCCAATCCTTCCGCTCACACTTAATGTGACCTTGAGCAGGTTTCTTCATGTCCCTGTGTTCCAAGTCTCCATTTATGAAACTGGGATGACTTCTGCTTTACAGAGTTGATGTGAGGCTTGCATGAGAAGATACGGCAAACTGGTTAATTGCAGGCCCTCTCAAATGTTGGTTCAGATTCTCTTTTTTATTTCCTTTGTTTATAATTATGATAGCCACCATAGACTGGAATGTCTATTACATTTATGAGCCACCTAATGACGTTTCAGTCAAGGAAGGACCACATATATGACAGTGATCTCGTACAATTGTGTTATAATTGTCTAACATGCTATACGAGTTTGTAGTCTAGGAATTAGTCCATAGCCTAGGTGTGTGGTAGGCTACAGCATCTGGATTTGTTTAAGTACCCTCTATGCTATTTGCACAAAAAATTGCCTAACAATGCATTTCTTAATACATATCCCCATCATTAAGTGATACCTGACTGTATTTGCCAGACTGGCACCCCTTACCCTAACTTCCAGATTTCCCTG
This sequence comes from Pongo abelii, assembly GCF_028885655.2. Lineage (NCBI taxonomy): Eukaryota > Metazoa > Chordata > Mammalia > Primates > Hominidae > Pongo > Pongo abelii. Next base: position 137,082,930 of record NC_071992.2, on the reverse strand, counting down.
CTTTTAAAGTTGCTCCAGTCCTTTTCTAAGCATTTTAAGACATTGGAGCAGGTGTTATTCTTTTTTTGTAAATGGTCAAGTTACAAATATTTTAAGCTTTGCAGGCCTTATGGTCTGTCAGGATTACTCAACCCTGCCTGCCATTGTAGCATGAATGGTAGCCATAGACAATATGTAAATGAATGTGTGTGGTTGTGTTCCAATGAAACTTTATGAAATCGAGTAGCTAGTCCATGGAAAATAGTTTGCCAGTCTTTGCACTTTACTATGAAACTTCAGCGTCCTGTACACATTGAAATTGTAATGCCTTAGAATAAAAATTTCAGTTTGTTTTAGGAAAGAGCGGGAGGCAAGGGAAAAGGGAGAAAAGAAATAGCTGAAGAATTCAATGTGAATTTATATTCATTACACTATTATTTTGACTAAATATAGAGAAAATAATCTTTCCACTTGTCTTAACTTTAACTAGGTTTAACTTTAACTTGTCCACTTTAACTAGGTTGTTTACCACTTATTAGCTCAGTGATCTCAGATATAGTAAGACTAGTTAATATTTATTGATCACTTACTCTAGGTAAGTCCTGTGTCAAGTGCCTTACATGCACGATTTTATTTAATCTTTAAAATAATCCTATGAGATAAAAATAATTTGGAAACACTATTTTAAAGCCAAGTAAATGGAAGCTTAGAAAAGTTACTTTTCCTAGTATTACAGAGTCAGTAAATTAAGTAACTGGAATTTATATCTAGGTAGTTTGACTTCACAGTTGTTTAACCTGAGTTTTATTATACATAAAAATAAATTATCAATCTATATCTTACTGGTTTCTTGGAAAGATTACAACAGTGAAAGTATCTGAAAATACCTGAGTAACAATCATGGGGCACCAAATCAGTTCCTTTTTGTTTTTCTAGTCTACTAAGCATTCACAATTATCCAGCAATATTCTTTTTTAAGAGACAGGGTCTCACTCTGTCACCCAGACTGGAGTGCAGTGGTGTGATCATGGCTAACTGCAGCCTGGACATCTTGGGCTCAAGTGATCCTTTCTGCTCAGCCTCCCAAGTAGCTGTGACTACAGGTTTGTGCCACCACACCCAGCTAATGTTTATTTATTTTATTTTATTTTTGTAGAGACAGGGTTTTGCTATGTTGCCCAGGCTGGTCTTGAACTTCTGACCTCAAGTAATCATCCCGCCTTGGCCTCCCAAAATGCTGGGATTACAGACATGAGACACCATGCCCAACCATTTATTAAATATTTGTTGAGTACCCTCTATCTTCTTGGGTTTGACTGATCTAGAACCACTGATTCCTTGGTAGAGGAAGTTTTAGTGTTGGCTTGGCAATAGAAATTGTTTCTTTAGCCAAGGATATATGATCTTGAAGAGTCTTTGGCCTTGAGTTTCCATGATGTATCTTCTTAATCTTTCTTAAAATGCTATCTTATCTGCATCAGAATCCTGTTGATAAAATTTACATTTTCAGACACTAACTAAGATCACAATCGTCAGAATGTTTTGAGGTGGGGCTCAGGTTTCTGCATTATTATCCCCAACTCTATTTTGAAAAAAAAAATTAACCTACAAATAGTTGAATCATACAGCATAAACCCATTTATCCATTACTATTATGGCTAATTTTTCCACATTTGGATCTCTTTCTCTTGCTGTTACACCCTCTTTGTTTCTGTCTCTATATTTAAAAGTTAGTTTATAGTTTGCCATATTTCCTAGAGAGTTATTTTCTTTCTCCATTTGTAAGTCAGTTATAGACATCATGTCACCCCTAAACACATCAGCACATATATTTTAAGAGCAAAGACATTTCACAACCACAATACTATTATCACACTTAAGAAATTTAATTCACATTGATGCAATTATATTATCAAATATAGTCTATATTTAAATTTCTTCGTCACACGCAAAAGTCCTTGTAGTTTCTCTTTGATGATTTAATCCAAGATTTAGCCTTTTATTTGGTTTTCATGTCGCTTTAGTTTTCTTTCATTTGGAGCAATTCCACCCTGTTTCTTGTCTTCCATAACTTGACATTTTTGAAGAACCCAAGCCACTTGTGTTTTTGAATATCCCATAGTCTGGATCTGCCTGTTTACCTGTATTTAGATGGTAGATTAGATCAAGCATCTATGTGGTACTTTGTGCACTTTTACTGGGATATATACTGGGATATATAAGAACAAAACAAACTGCAAAGAAATTTGGAACTTGTTCAGTAGTTTTGTTGTTGGTATTGCTATTGAAACAATAATTCTGAAACAATTTCCTTTCATATTGTAGAACACAGAAAAATGAATTAATCTATTGGTATTTTTGAAAACCAGATTTCTCACTTATTGGGAGATACAAATGTGAATAAGGAAAGGTAAGGAAGTACCTTATGATATTAGGTTTGAATTGGCGATTTAAGTATGAATGCTATCTGTCTTCCTTAGTAGCAATAAGCTTACCTGGTTCCTATGTGACCTTTCTTACTAAAAGGAATCAGGGATCTTTAAAAGAATGGCTGATACCAGGACTAGGCAGATAAAATATAAGTTAGTCCTGCCAGAAGGCAAAAAACAAACAAACAAAAAAATGCTTAAGGACAAAGGGGACCTGTCAAAAGAACATAGGAGTCAGCTTGAAGAGGCTCCTACTGGCCAAATTTTGGATATCAAAACAACAAACAGAATGATAGGAATGAATATGGCACATTAAGGAAGAATCTATGTTGAAGTGAAATGTAAAAACAAAGGCAAGAAAAATAGCTGTATATGCGAGAAAGCTCTTCATTACAGAAGTATGTCTGCTGATAAATGTAGAAAGAATTATTAGATATGTTAATCACATTTTTAACATGTTCCCCATGTGGTTCTAATTCCCTCCAAAGTTTGGGAACAACTGCTAGATGTTACCTTGAAGCTCTTTAATTCTATAATAGCCATAAAACTTTAAACATAGTTCCTTCCCTGCATAAATAATATTCAACATAAACATATGAAAAACAGAGATTCTAGTTAGCCAATGATAATTTGTTTTCTCCTTTAAATTACTTCTGAAAGCATTTTTCTTCACTCTTCTCTATTCTGGTCAGTCTGGCTATTCCTGAAATTTGTCATTCTATCGTAGTATGTTCCTGGGAGAATTCTTTCCTCTCTCTACTTCCACTACAATTTCCTTCCTCTGTGGTGCAAAATATTTATACTCATGGAGATGGGAAAAGGAGGCAGCTGCCTTAGACTGTCTCCAAGCTCTGCCTTTTGCTTGCTTTAGTTTTCTTTGTCCCTTCACCAGGCAGATGAGAACTTTCAGACATCCAGTTGCCTTTTTGGAGTTTAGTTCAGTGGACACTGTATGTAAATGCAGTGTTTTGTGATACCTCAAAGGGCTTGAATTTTCATTTCAGAAGTGAAGTACAGCAATTGCATTTTGCCTTTAAATGTGTGTTCTTCCTCTTGGCCTCCAAGTTTTACGTCTAAGTAAATGATACTGTCTTAATCTGTTTGTGCTGCTAGAGCAAAATTCTTGAGACTGTCTAATTTATAAACAACAGAAATGTATTTTTCACAGCTCTAGAGGCTGAGAAGTCCAAGATCAAGGCACTGGCAGGTTTGGCACCTAGTAAGGGACTGGTCTCTTCTTCCAAGATGGCACCTTGTTGCTGAATCTTCCAGAAGGGACAAATGTTGTGTCCTCACATGGCAGAAGAGATAGAAAGGCAAAAGGGGCTACTTAGTTCCTTCCAGCCCTTTCATAATGTCGCCAGTTGCATTATGAGGGCTCTACTCTCATGACTTAATCAACTCCCAAAGGCCCCACCTCTTAATACTATATCATATTGGGTCTTACATTCTGACATGAGTTTTGGGGGAACACATACATTCAAACCATAACAGATACCTAAATGCTCTTATCTAGGCCCTCAACTATAATGCCGTTAGGCCATGACCTGTTTCATGTTCCACTATTCCCTCAAACTTGACAAATCTAAAATGAACTCACATCATCTCCTGACAAGTTCTCTCACACTCTTTCTGACTACCTAAGTCCGTGCCTAGTATATTGTAACAGTTATGAGCATAAGCTTTGGGGGAGAACAGATGTAAGTTAGACTAGGTTTGAACCCCAACTCAAATGCTTATAGGAAGTGTGAACTTGTTGAGTGCAACATTCTCATCTGTAATATGGGGATGATATTATCTACCTCAAATAATTTCTGTCTGGAATCAATGGTATATGTTAAGTACACACAGAGTCTAACACAGTGTAAAGGTTTAATAAAAACTAATTATTATTTCATTGGCTTCTTCTCCTTTTCCTACTTCTCTATCCAATAGATCATCACGAGCTGTTCAATCTTTTTTTAAAACCATCTCTTTTATTTCCACACAAATACTGATTTTTAGCCATCCTGTCTAGGCCATTGAACAATCTCCCTAAGTAGTTTGCCTGCTTCAGTTTGCCAAAGGCTTGTATTCCTATTGTGTGCAAGGAATCACGCTAAAGCATCTCAGTCTTTCCCAACTACTTATTCCTTAATCTGTCACCAGTATCTGTTTTGATAACACCTCTCTTTTGATTAGGAGGAATGAATGGCTTCTCAGTGCTTTTAAATAAATTCTACAGTAAGGTTCCAACATATCCATAGTGAAGAACTATCATTTAGTCTGGCCCAGGCTGCTTCCAGATGTGTTCTGGTAAACACATAGCTTTCTTTTGGTGAATTGCTTATTGCCCCCACTCTAGCCATGAGGCTTTGGCTGTCAATCATGTTCTCTATCTGTGTTCAGAAGGATAGACACGTAACCCAAGCTGAGTCACCTGACTCCTCTCTTTTCATGAAAGTTTTCTCGAATTGAGATTAGGAGAAAAGGGTCCTTTCCTTCCTGGAAGCCAAGCTGAGTACCATGAACCTGGAAGCTGCCAGTGGCCATGGTTTAGCCTTGTACAGCCTAAGAAAATGCAGTGTGCTGGTATCACGTTCTAGCTGTACGTGAGGCTCATTTTCCCCTTGATCTTCTAGCAGATTGGCTACGTGAACCAATGCATTTCCCATTGGCATTTAGTGTCAGTTGAAATTCCATCATTTGGAGCCAAGTATTCTGACTAATAACACTATCTTTTCACCAGATCACTGCCTTATTTCTTTCCCAAACCCATCCAAGCTGGTCAACCCACTGCTCAATGAAGAAAATGCACATCCTTTTTCTTCTTGCCTTTGACCAAGTTGGTCTCCCTGCTAGGAATGTTTTCTCTTATGCTCCAAAGGCTGTAATTTATTTAAGACTCAACTCAAAGCCTACCTTTTCCATGAAACTCAATTTGTTTGCCATAAGCACAAGCTGAACATCTAAAGTTTAGATTCTAAAGCCTGAAAGTACTGAAATCATCTCATATTATTTCTAATTATTAGGTCATTAATTCTTGCTATGTCTTTCCTTTCTACCAAATTAGAATCAAAATTATGGGCTCAATGAAACCATCAAATCAAATTCCATCATTTTATAGGCAAGAAACCAAAGTCTAGAATTGAAGAGATAGTTCCAAATCACAAAGCCACTTCAGGTAAAATACATTACAATTTACCTAAAGATACTCATGTCTGACTGATAATAGTGAAGAATGCACTGGAAAGGAAAAGCATGCGCCAGTAGCTTAAGTCACTGCAAAATGTCTATGTTGTTAGAAGAGTGGGGGGAAAGACAAAAAATAATTTAAAGAAAGTGCTACAGTTCGTTCAATGATGAAAAATGAAAGGCCCTAAACATTCCATGATCTGGAAATACTCCTAGGCAGCCAAAGTCTTAGTTTACCTTTAAGAGATTCCCAGAGCAGTAGAAGAACTTGAGGCCCTTGCCAGAGAAGGCAGTGGGATAAGGATGTGGTATTTGGGGACTATTCCAAGTTTCAGCTATAGTGAAGAAATAGAAGGAAGAGATATCCATTTAGGATATAAGAGAATTCGTGCTAGTCATACTGATGGACTAAGAGTCCAGCACAAAGAGGTAACCGGGGGCAGGGCAGGGGTGTCTGGAAGGAAACTGCTTGAACAGAGATGAGTGGGTCAGGTGAGTTATAAACAAAAGTGAGCCAGCAGGTTATGATACAGAGTGAGAAAAGAAATTTGCCATTTCTCATGAATCAAGGGAGGGACACAGAAATGATTCCATAAAGGAAGTAGAGATGGTGAAGAAAGGATGCAGAGGTCTCCTCACATATAGACCCTCATGGCAAATGTTCTCCTAGTAATTTAATAACCAATCTCCTTTGCAATCTGAAGAGTATTAATAGTTTAGCAAGGCCCTGAAATAGTTACTTCAAATTTCTTTTCATATTATTTTAAAGATGCATATGGGTGAAACTTTGATTTCTTATTCCTTTTTACTTCCCACATCTGATATACCTACTTAGGCCCATTTGCTGAAGTTTCCAGTATGCAGTGGGATAGATTTCTATTAGGATTTTATAGATCTGTTATGTTTGACATGTCTGCCAAATGGAATCTACAATTCCACAGCTTCAAATGTATAATCCCTGAGGAAAAATGACAAATTTATACCATAGATATCAAAATACTAGTACAAAGTTTGTTTCAACAGTGATTGTTATAGAAGAGAAGTAAAAAGAGTAGAAATCAATAACAGATGATGAAGGATAAACAACTAATTACTTTACAACTCTGCCTTAGGTTAAGCCTGAAAACATCCCCACAATCAAATTCTAAACATAGTGAGCAGTCAAATAACTCTCACTTGACTGACTGGTTGGCTGAGTCTGGGAGATGGTCTATCTAGTTTGCCAAGGACTTGCCCAGGTCTATGCAGGTATATGCAATAGGGAGAGTTTCCCAATCCTTTTAAAATGGTGACATACCTGCTAGCCAACTGGGGCACACCAGAGAAGAAAGAAATCACTCAGCCTTCTAATCATGTGCCATCTCCCATTCCCAGTGCTTTACCTTTAAAATAAGAATCACTAATCTAGCATTGGGATTTGGAATCTGGAGGCTGGCTGCTTCCAGACTCATTTCACTCTCAGCACTGCAGCTACCTAATTCTCCCTGTGGGCTCTTTGTGTACATGTCTGTCTTCCTGTCTTGATCATCTTTGCATCCCTGGGTGTGCCTGTCTCCAGCACCTGACTAAGTTATTTACCAAAGTTTATGCTCAGAAAGTGTTAGTTGATACCTGTTTAAATAGGCAGGCCTCATCTTGGGAGTTTTGCATCTCAAGAACCCCTCCTGCTCCGCTTTCATTGTGGTCTCTAACATACCCATAGATACCAAAGAGCTCTCCATTTCTTCTTCTCCAGTATTCACATTGTATCTACTCTCCATTCTATACGCACTGGAAAAATCCCCTTAAAGATGCTCAATCTGTTATTCACAAAACACTATCAAAAGCACAGTGATCATATTTTCCAAACTGAAATATTGGAGCACATTCTAATCAGTAGAAATTTACTTAGCAGGTAATTGAAAGTAATTTTTGAAAACAGGACTGTTCTTCAAAACCCAAAACATATGGCTGTTGAAACTCAAAGAGGACAAGGAAGATGGTCTGTGTTATGATCCTCCAAGGCCTCAAGCTGTGGCCTGGTCCAACCTATCTCTCTGATCTCCTCTCTTACCTCTTTTTTCCTCCCATGGGCTGCCCCAGCCACATTGACCTCCTTTGGGTCTTTTGAACCAGACCAGCTTGGTTCTGTCTCGGGTGCTTTGCACTGGATTTTCCTTCTCCCTGGGACCCTTTTTCCTAGATCTTTACAAGGTTTGCCTCTTATTATTCATGTCTCAGTCTAAACGTCACCTTTTCACAGAGGCTTTCCTTAATAGCCAACATCTCCAGTAGCCCCTCGTCCTCAGCAGCTCTCAATTTTATGACTGTTTTTTCTTCCTAGCATTTACTTCTACATGAAAGTATCTGATGTGCTTATAGTCCATCTCCACTTCCACCCTACCCTACAACGCAAGCTTCACAGAGAAAGTCTTTGCTGGTTTGTCCACTCCCGTATCCCAGCACCAAGAACAGAGCCTGGGACACGGTAGGGGCACAACAAAATTTTATGGAATAAACAGAACACGGTTCTTTCCCCACATGATACTGTTCTGTTATGTATCTGTGGCTACTGTGCGGCTGAAGATTGTGTGACCTACTCTTACAAGGCTAAATCCATCCAAATATCCGTAGGAAAATGCGTATCTCATGGGAAAGAGCAACAGAAGGATCCCAGTTTGGGCTGGGTGGGAAATGGAAGTCAAAGTTAGGACTGGAAGAGGATACAGAACAGGGGAAAGAGATCTCAGTGAAAGAAATCTGGTAAAAAGGGGGCTTTAGGTATAATTTCCCGAATCCTGAAGTTGGACTGTTCCTAGACTCAGCTTTGACACAAACTTACAGTGTGGCCTTGGATCCTTCCTTGCTCTGCTCTGAGCTTCAAATGCCACATCTATGAGTAAGCAAGCTGGAGGTCACTTCAGACCATTCCAGCGACCATTCTCTGAAAGGGGACACCTAAGAGAGTACATGCTTTCCTAATTATACACAGTATGGGGCTGTAGTGCAGTTGTCCCAGCCTTACTGAACTGAAAAATGAGGTCAATAAGGCATGCCTTTGAGAGTGAGCACTAACAATCAGAGGCCAGATATGTGAAGCTGTCTGAGATGGGAACAACAAACACCCAGGCCTACTTGAGGGTACAGGATGGGAGGAGGGTGAGGATTGAAAAACTACCTATAAGGTACTATGCTTATTATATGAGTTATTACACCAAACCCTGTGACATGCAATTTACCTATATAAAACACCTGTACATGTACCCCTGAACCTAAAATTAAAAAGTTTTTTTTGTTTTTTGGGGTTTTTTGAGATGGAGTCTCGCTGTCACCCAGGCTGGAGTGCACTGGCGCAATCTCTGTTCACTGCAACCTCCGCCTCCCGTGTTCAAGTAACTCTCCTGCCTCAGTCTCCCAAGTAGCTGGGACTATAGGTGCCCACAACCACACCCAGCTAACGTTTGTATTTTTAGTAGAGACGGAGTTTCACTATCTTGGCCAGGCTGGTCTTGAACTCCTGACCTCAGGTGATCCGCCCGCCTGAGCCTCCCAAAGTGCTGGAATTACAGGCGTGAGCCACTGCGCCTAGCCATAAGTTTTTTTTAAAAAAAAGACAGGCGAAGTATAACAAGACCATAAGTCACCAGTTTCAACTTGTTAACATGTCTATAGAAAAAAAATGTGTTGACTGGGGGAGGGCAGGGTGTTCTCTAACCTTGGAAAGAAGGAAAGGCCAGAGACACCAGCTGGTTCCACTCTTCTCCATATGGTCTAGGGGAAGGGCCTTCCTCCTCAGTGTCTCCCTCCCAGTGGAAAGGCTGGCTTCAGTGTGCAGATGAACACAGGGGCTGTAGCTAACAGGCTTTGAGGATTTTCAAGAGTGTAAGAGCAACAGTTAAGAGTCTAGACTCTCGCAGCTGGCTTTAAATCCTGACTCTGCCATTTACTAAGTACATGACAGGGGCAACTTATTAACTTATTCCCCTTCTTCACCTGTGAAATGGGAATACCAGTAATAGTAAATATCCTCAAGAATTGCTGGGAGGATTAAGTTAATATGTGTAAAGCACTTAGAACAGGAGCTGTAATTATGATTCCACTGGCAAAGCCATCTCTGGCTAACATACATGCCTCAGGCCTAATAATTGTCTCCTCTCATTCCAATGCAACTTTCAAAAAGTAACATACTCCTTCCCATGTAGGTTTGCTTACACAGAAAAAAAAAAAATGTACTTATCACAGAGATTCTGAGAAATTCCCATCCCAGAGCCTACAGTTTCTTACGGCAAATCAATATATTATCTGTGGTTATGCCTGGGCCTCCCACATTGCTTGGCCACAGAGGCAAGATGCAGGCATGATGTTGATGCAGGCATGATGTTGATGCAGGATTTCTGTTCCAGGAGTAGATCTGTTTTGATTTGTAAATCTTCACACTGGCACTCTGGTGCCTATCTCAACCTTAGTGTATCTGGATTTCAACGCAGATACTCAGGCTCTGGTTTCACTGAAGAATGATGCACGTGAGTCCTCAGTCTCTAAAGCAAGGGGCCAGCCTCAGCTGCTTTTCCGTCCTGAGAGTGGATGGTGGTACCACCTGCATTAGCGCCTTGTCTGATTCTGTACATCACAAAGGGCTGGAGAGCCCCTGAGGCTGCCATCCCCGCTGTGGCCACCTTTGCATGAAAGAGTAAAGAGTTTTTGGAAAATGGGTGAGTTAAAAATATAGGAAAACGGAGAGCTACAAGCAGAAGCATTAACCCAGGGCACCCTCTCACCTGCAGTGACTCCGCCTTCTCAAGAAAACGTCCAAATGTTTTCATTTCATTCTTTGACCTGGCTGGGACTCCCTCTTTAGGGAGTCATCTGAGCCTTTAAGCCTCCTTGATTAAAAGTGTGAGTCATTCTAAAAGACTTAGAGAACTTTCAACGATGATACACATCAATGGGAATGTGTTCAATAAGATTTATTTCCTCTCAACACCTTGCTGGGTTGGGTTTACTTCAGGAATTAACAGAACTGTGTGTTTTGTGTTGTGTTGTGTTTGGAGAGAGGGTAGACAGCAGTGGAAAGGGGACGTAACTGAGAAGCATGAAACACCTTGAGCAGACCATGAGACCTGCTTAGAGTTAGGGGAAAACTTGAGAGGTTCAAGGATAGGAGAACTCAGGGTCCTTCAGGTGTGGCATGGGTTATGTGGGCATTTCTGGATTGGTCTGCAAAGGTAAACAACCACTATAATATTGTTACCCTGGAAAAATGCAACTTGAAATCCAAATAACTAACTTGCAAAGCAACTTTTGAAACACAACCCATTCCAACTGAATTCTTAAATGGGGGGCTTCTTACATGGGAACTCAGGAAGAAAGAGAGATCCCCAGGCAGCATTTGGTGCAGCACTGGGAAAACAAACATAGGTCAAAAGCTTAAAGCATAGAATGAGTCAGAGCTGGAAGAACATTTGTCCCTGGGGTCTGAGGCAGACATGACCTGTTGAAAACCCCAGGCCAGCAGAGACACCTGTCCAGGTCTCGATAGAAAACATTTCCTGCATTTAAGGACAGGAGGTTTAAGCCACTCGGGCTATGTTGACTCTTCATTCTAGAATCCTGGGACAGCGTATTCTTTTAACTCCTGGGGAGTCCAGGGCCTTGGTCTGAGTTTAGCTTCCTCCCGGGAACCCTGGTGGAAAGGAGAGACAGGTAAGAACTCCGCAGAGGCAGCGAAGCCTGGGTTTGAGGAAGCAGAGGGAGGAGACCTGGATCTAGTTACAAATGAGTTGTAAGACCCAGGGACAATTCTACGGGCTGGGTGTGAAAGGGAAGGCGGCTCAGGAGGACCGAGTGAGGGCACCGAGGCGGGACGCACGCACCCCGCGAAGGTGCAGTGTGGGCGCCCACGGAGTGGGGGAGCTGGGAAGAAAGGGGGCTGCGGTGGGCTGGAGAGAAGCGGGACGGGGAAGGCGCTCGGGAAGCTGTCCCCGCGGCGTCGTGCGCTCTGGGGACAGAGGAGGGGAGGTCTGGGCGGGCGGGCGGCGTGTACCGCCGAGGCTGCGGCGGCTGGAACAGGTGAGCGGCCGCTGGGTTGTGGGTCCCCGCCCTTCACCGCCAGCGTGCCTCCTCCCACGGACTCTCTCCAGCGCTGAGCTGCTCCGCGGCTCCCCTTGCTTTGGGGTTTTGCAACTGGCTGCTGGCTTTTTTCCCCTCCCCTGTCTCGGTCTCTCCTTCTTCTTTTAGGTTGCTCCACCCCGCTCAGGATCAGGCGAGGGGGAACCAGCCTGACTGCAGCTGCCAACTCCCGCCGAGTGCGTCTGCGAACTCCCGGAGCGGAGTCCCGTGTGCCGCCACCTCCCCGCGGGACGCACTCTCCTCGCTCCCCCGGGCTCCGCGTCCTCCCCGCGGCCATCCTTCCCCAGTTTTCCCCCCTTTTCCAATCACATGGCATTTTAAGAATGCCGGAAAGATGGCGGTAGCGGCGGCGGCGGCGGCGACTGGGCCGGCTGGCGTGGGAGGCGGCCGGGCGCAGCGGAGCGGGCTGCTGGAAGTTTTGGTGCGGGATCGCTGGCACAAAGTTCTGGTGAACTTGAGCGAGGACGCCCTGGTTCTGAGCAGCGAGGAGGGCGCTGCGGCGTACAACGGCATCGGGACCGCCACCAATGGCTCGTTCTGCAGGGGCGCCGGGGCTGGGCACCCGGGCGCGGGCGGCGCGCAGCCCCCGGACTCGCCCGCCGGGGTCCGCACCGCTTTCACCGACCTGCCAGAGCAGGTGCCCGAGTCCATCTCGAACCAGAAGCGTGGCGTGAAGGTGCTGAAGCAGGAGCTGGGCGGGCTGGGGATCAGCATCAAGGGGGGCAAGGAAAACAAGATGCCCATCCTCATCAGTAAGATCTTCAAGGGGCTGGCGGCAGACCAGACCCAAGCCCTGTACGTGGGCGACGCCATCCTGTCCGTGAACGGAGCCGACCTGCGGGACGCCACCCACGACGAGGCGGTGCAGGCGTTGAAGCGCGCGGGCAAGGAAGTGCTTCTGGAAGGTAAGGGGTTAACAGCGCGCGGGCCGCGCCGGGCGCGCACACACCTGCTCGGCTTCCCACCCGCACGCTCACACTCACACTCACTCGGCCACATGCGGACACACCCCAGGGGGCCGGGGGGATGTGTGTTGGGGGGGGAGGTGGCGGAGGGGGTGGCAGCATAGAGTTTTGTCAACTTTTACCCACCCTGGGGGCAATTTGTCTCCAGCCCGCAGTCTTTCCAGGCTTTAATCCAGGAGGGGTGTATGGAAAAGCGAGGCTAGCAGGGTTTCCCAGCCGGATTGCCTGCTTAGTATACGTTGTTTCATTTTTATCTGCGGATAATCCTGGTAGAGTGTAGGGACTGGGATATGGAATTGAGAATGAAGGGTGAACTTAGAATATTCCTACATGCAACGTTGCCAAGCAGGGCTACTGCGTAATTGCAACTCATAGTTTTCCACTTTGGCAACATTTCCCACTCCAGAGCCTGGGCAGCCCAGCAGAAGAGGGTTGACTCATAAAGGGGTGAGAGAGAGGTGGCAATATTGTGAATGCTAAAACTCCGACTATCCTTCTGGATGTTTCCCCTGCAAATGGGGGACTAGGGTTATGCCTAGAGAGTTGTGTCAGGGGCCGGGGAATATGTTGCAGTTTTGGGAAAAATTCGCTTTCCCTGCTGGGCATCTGGCCGGTCAGTCTGGATTCCAGGTTCCTCTGGGTGGATAGCTGGTGAAGTGTTTTTTCTGGCTGCGTTTTCTGGAGCCCTTTCTGTGTGGTGTGGAAACAACTTTGCATTTGTAAACAGTTTCCCCTGCGTGCAAGGAGCCTAGAAACTACTCTCTCTCTTGAGATCTGATGTCCCCAGTCCCCTCATTATTGAATGTGAATAGAATAGGAACCACCGTTTTGCACTGTTCATGGCTATGTTGAGTTATGTGGGGGAGAAGGGCATATGGTAGTAAACTGAATTCTCCTGTCTGGCTACAGCTGCATTTCTCACTTGTTTCTCTTCTCTTTAGTGCTGTGTACATACCTCTGTCAGCACTAATAACGTGTAATTATTTTATCTATTTACTCAGCCTAGCCTAGCTGTAGATTGCGGTATCCGGAGTCTTTTATTTAGTGGTGAGTCTCTCTTGAGCTTAGTTGCCCCATGACATGCATACTGAGTAAATGAATAAATGAGCCCGTAGCTATTGAAATAGACTATTTCAGCTGAGACCTTGTAATATGGTGATTGATTTAAGCCCTAAACTAAGGACTTAAGTCAATTTCCTGCTTACCTAGTCGTGGCACTAGTGTGTGAAACTGAGAAAGTTTAAAGTAAGGGAGCCAGCATCGCTAGTGTGTGACAGCTGATGCAACTCCCTGGTATGTCATGGTCCACCTCCTGGCCCACAATGCAGAGAAATCCTCCCCTACCAACCTTGTTTGTCTAGAGGATTTGCGATGCCTTCATAGTCAATTGCCACCCTGGACCCAGAAAGTGGAAAGCTATTTGCTTTGGCTTGATGATTAACGTAACAGAAAAAAAAGTTTGCTTGACTCAAGTGTGTGTTGGTTTGTGCGACAAGGGGCAGGTGGGATCTGGGGCAAGTGTTATTTGGACTATAAACTGTTGGGCACCTGCTCAGTTTGCAATACTTACTGTAAATACTGGGGGAGGGGTTGGGGGTGGGGCGGAAGGCGGGTCATTTTATTTTAGGTACCATCCTTTATTATGTCCCTTCTTTTCTTCCTCTCCTTGCTTTCAATTTAATGAATAATGACTTGGCAAAGAGGTAAAAAATATCTCTCACCCAAAAAGAGGAAGAAATTTCTCTGCAATTGAAAATAGAGAAAGAAAAAAAAATCAAGCAGTTATGTGACTTTCTTGAAACAGAAACTGAAAAGTGAGTTTTGTAAAAACCTCTAACATGACATTCTTAGAACACTTTGTGGTTTGTCACAGGCAGGACCTCTGGAGAAACCCTGTGGGTCTCCGAGATATGAACCTTTTTGGCTTAGTGTAGCAGCCTTATCCTCAGCCCAAGTTTTTCAAAATCAGCTGCTAATAAGAGAAGCGGAGGCCCTGCTCCAAACAGCGTCTCTTATTCTGAGCCAAAGTGTTCAGTCTCAATGCAATGGTAGTCATCAAATACCATCAAGTCAAATATCACAATCCTCTCTTTTGTAGCTTAGTCTAATATAGGGATTCCCATTTGAGGGGGCTTATTAGGATCACCTCAAGGGCTTTTTAAAAAGACATACCTACTTCGTATTCTGAAATGCAGTGTGGATTCCAGAGTTTCTACATAGGAGAGGCTTTGAAAATGTAATCTGGTTGTATGGCAAGGCAAAGGGAGATGTTTTAAAGGTACATTTATATAGCAAGTGCACCCTTTTTTTTTTAAACCTAGATTCCTTTTTGTTTGTTTATTGGGGGAGTAAATGGAGATTAGTTTAGTACTCCAACCACCGCCTGTATGCACCCCACTGCATGACATGCGCCCCCTCGTGGAGAGTTAATACCTCTACAAGTGGAACACCCTGTAAAGTGAAACCCTGGAAAAGTTTCAATGCCTGCATTCTAGGCATAGATTCCGCCACAGAGTTAACATAACCTCCCTGAGTCTCAGTGTCTTCATCCGCGAGATGGGAATAAGGAAATCTGCTGGACCTGCTTACTTTACAGGGCTGCTGTATGGAAGAACATACTGAGAATGAAAGGCGTATATCAAATATCTGCTGCAAGTAGTTAGTTTTACAATTCAAATGAAATGAACATGAAACTGTCCCTTCTCAAGGACAGTCCTATCTTTTTCCTTTAATAAAGGAGTTTATATTTCTCATTTTTATAACACTTTTTTTTGTACTGTGGTGTAATGCTGGGAGACCATTCCTGTGGGACCGGAGGAGTTAAACAGAACCTGGAGAAAGAGAATCATAACAATAGCGAACATTTATTGAGCACTTAATATGTGCCAGGCTTTACCTGTTACACTTACAGTAACTGAGGCCAGTACTGTTGTTATTGTTCATTTTCCTGATGAGAAAATTAAAGCTTACCGACTAAGTTTTTTGCACAAAGTAACATAGTGGCCGGCGCTGTAGCTCACGCCTATAATCCCAGCACTTTGGGAAGCTGAGGTGGGCAGATCACAAGGTCAGGAGTTCAAGACCAGCCTGGCCAACATGGTGAAACCCTGTCTCGACTAAAAATACAAAAATTAGCCGGGCATCGTGCCCCATGCCTGTAATCTCAGCTACTGGGGAGGCTGAAGCAGGAGAATCTCTTGAATCCAGAAGGTGTAGGTTACAGTGAGCTGAGATTGTGCCATTGCACTCCAGCCTGGGCGACAGAGCAAGACTCCATCTCAAAAAAAAATAAAAAAATAAAAAATATAAATATAAATAACGTAACATAGCCAGGAGAATTCCAAATCTATCTGATATGAAAGCTTATACTTTTAACCTCTAGGCAATACTGATGCTCTGAGCTTCCACTTGGAACTGTGTACTTGAACTGGTTGGAGTTATTGGGTTCAAAGCATTCTTCTGCCCCACTCCTGAAGTGCTGGGGACAAATCAGCAGGCAACGGCAATTGTGTGGGCCACTCAAAAGGGAGGGACGGGAAGGAGGAGTGAGTCTTAAAAACCTAATGCACTAAATGTCTGCTGTCAAAACGAAGCTGCTGTAACATGGCCCAGCCCTACCATGGTTAAACACGTGCCCAGCAAGGAGACTAAATGTAATCCAAACTTATATCGTGAATAAACTCTGCCAGTTAAGCCGGTGTTTAGACAATATTCATTAAAGTTAAGATCAGGAATCTTCACACCACAAGCTCATTTCTCATTTTAAGGAGTAGGGGCAGGGACTGCGCATCCAGCCATGCAGGTATTGGACCTGTAATTCCAGCAACAGCATTCACATAGACCGTAGTGTCGATGGCACCCTCTGGAGCTGGGCACAGTGCACCTACACAAACGTCCTTGGCAGCTCCAGGTCAGTGGGACAGAGGAGTTCTTTGCTCTTAGATTGATAGTAAAATAGTAATTTGAAATAGGTCAACTTTTTTGTAACTGAAGCTACAAGGAAATTAATTTATTCATAACTTTGTTGAGATCAAGAAGTTCAGAATCTTCTGGAAGATTCATGTTGGAGTATGGAGGTGGGGTGGACTGAATAATCCTTTGATCCGAAAGGTCTCCTATGGAACTGGACTGGAAAAAGTGGAAACTCAAAGAAGAAAGTCAAGGGCAGTTGTTCACATTAACCCTGTCCATTAGAGCTTCCCCTTCAGCAATGCTCCCCTGGAATGTTTGCCTGAGATGGTCTGGAACCTTGCTGTCACAATCACTTTCTCCAAGGGTGGAAGTGGGAATGATCGAGGAGGAAGATGGGAGCAAGGGAGGGGCAGTGATTTTCTGGAATAAAATATCAGGATTGGAAGAAAATTTGAATTTTAAGGAATCTTATTTAGGATGTACAGATTCTTGAAGAATACCCAATACCCTGGGATTCAAGTCTTGAAACCCAGGTTTTTATCTTCTACTAGTTTCACTTTTACAAGAAATTTCATCTTTTTAGGGCTTAGTTTTCTTTACTGGAAAGCATAGGGAGCTGGGTTAAGCCATCTCTAAACCTTATTCTGTCTTAAATCCTATAAACCCAGACCCAGTGCACATCACTAATAACAAAATTTTAATACCCCTTTTATTATTGCAAAGTGAATTTCACAAGTAACATAGCCTAACTCTAATTTAAGTTTAAACATCAATAGAATGCCCTAGGAGTAATATAAAGGAGAAATAAAATAAATTGTTAAAACAAAAACCATGTTTCAATAGATAAATGCATGGACACAACTACACCAGAGGTCATAATGAAAGAGTTAGATGCTCGCACCTTTATGTTAAATCACTACCAATGCACAGCTGCACATGAAGATGAATAGGGCTGTGTGGCATCATTTACATTTAGGAGCTAGACAAGCCGTTCACTGTGAAGGACTACCCCAGGTGTTCCAGGATCTCCAGGTTCCCTGGCTTCCTTCACTAAATGCCAGCAGTGTGACACCCCTTCTGCACTTCCTTGCTAAAAAGACTTCATAGATTTCTGAACTGCCATTCTGGAGGGAGGTGTGGACCCCCCATCTTCTTGAGAACTGGTGTCCTGTAAGAATGCTAATTCTGCCTCATCACTTTGTAGGGCCTAACCTTTTGCAAACTCTTTTTCGAATGTAATAATAGCTAACACATGCAAAACATTGTGCCACATGCTGTTTTAAGCACTTTACACGGATTAACTCCCTGGATCCCAATGCTGTTAATATCCCTGTTTTACAGACAAGAAAACTGAGGCACAGAGTTTAAGTCATTTGCCAAAAACACACCATGAATAAGTGCTGAGTCTTAGATTCAAGCACAGGCCTTATAGCTTTTAATCCTCATAAATGGCCCTAGGAGATAAATAGATAAGAGATGTTTATCCCCAATTTGTTGATTAGGAAAGTGAAGCTCCAAAGGTTGGAATGATTTGTCAGCACTGGTCTTCTGTTTTCTTATCTGGTGTACTGGTTTTCTATTGCTGCTATAACAAATTACTAGAAACCCTAGTAAATTAAAACAACACACATTTATTACAGTTTTTAAAGTCAGAAGTCTGACACAGGTCTCACTGAACTAACATCATCAACAAAGTTTTATTCCTTTCTGGATATCTAGGGGAGAACCTTTTTTTTTTTTAATTTTTATTTTTAAATCTTTTCCAGAAGCTCCTAGAGACCACCCACATGCCTTGGCTTTTGGTCCCATTCCATTTTGAAAGCCTGCAATGGCGGTCTAATTCCTTCTCACATCAAATCACTCCAGTCTCTTTTCTCCTTCCCTTTCATTTTTAAGGACCCTTGTGATTACTTTGGTCACTAACAAACACACCAGGATAATTCTCCATTTAAATGTCATCTCATTAGCAACCTTAATTCTATCTTCAACCCTAATTCCCCTTTGCCATGTAAGTTAACATATTCACAGGATCTGGAGAAGACCAGGACGTGGGTGTGTTTGGAGGGGGGGTGGGCATTCTTTTGCCTACCAAATCTAGTTTGCTGAAGTTGTAATGGTAAGAAATGTCCTGGGTAGTCATTAGATGATGAACCGCACCTTTATAAATAATTGCTTCCTCTCTCATTGCAAGAGAGTTTCTCATTGATTTATGTATTTGCTCTTTTAACAACTAATTTATTGAGTGTCTTTTATGTACCATACTCTACTAGAACGTTGCCCTAAAGAAGCAACATTCTACTGACAGATATAGATAAGCACCATGCAGATACCTACAAGAGGGAGGAAAAATGGCTACATTATGGGCATCATGAGATGCTGTGGTAGCCCGTGGGAAGGATATCTAGTCTGTTCTCGGACAGGGCATTATATAAGGCAAATGCCTTCAGGTAGCCTAAGAAAGAGTCTGGGCCTCATCTGTAGCTCAGTGTGGCTAAGAGGGCAGAATGTGACCTTCAGACTACTGAGGGGTAAGAGTGGGGAAAAAAAAGTAAGGAATTGAGGACCATGCCTTGGGAGGGCTTATTACAGAATTAATTTCAGATTGAGGGTAAAGTGTTTTAAGCAGGGAAATGTCATGCTCAGTTTTGCATTTAAGGTAGTTCACCCTCTAGAGTAACATGAGGTTGGTAAGGCTCTAGTAAAATGGAAGTGCCAGAGAGTAGGTGACTTCCTACTCTCCAAACAGGAGCTGGAAATCAGATGATCTGACACCTCATCAGGCCCATCCTGCTGTATACTACACAAACTGAAGACACTGTGAGGTGGAAAAAAGGAAGTTAAAGAAGTATAAGGCATGGCTTCTGATTTCAGGGAGCTTCAAGTAATTGAGGAGGTAGGGCATTTGAGGCTGATTATGAAGTACTTGAGCCGGTGATTAGCGATACAAGTTAGCCTTTAGCACAGCGCCTGGAACATATTAGGCTGTTAAAATGTGTTAGAAAGGAAAAAATGCTAAAGGATGGATGAATGGATGGGTGGAAGGAAAGAGGAAGGAATAAAGGGAGGGAGAAAGGGAAGGAGGGCAGGAAGGAAAGGAAAGGGGAAGGGAGAAAGAAAAGAAGGAAGGAAGGGAGAGAAAGAATTGGAAGATTAGTTGCCCGTTTTGTGACTCACATCATCCACCACTCATACTACTGGACTATGGTGGTAAACATTAGACATGGTATAATGAAAGCTATACCTTGTTCTGTAGAGGAGTAAAGAATGACTTTATAGACCTAGGAAACATTTAATGTAAGCCAATCTTGAAAGATGGTTGACGAAAGAGGAGCCAGACATGATTACAAAAGGTATAGGTAATGTAATTATCCTTTTAATGTTATATAGGTATTTATAACCACCTTTCTTTTGACCCCCTATGGCTCAGGGACCTACAAGTCCGAATATGTAAGAACACTTTCCACCTGAGGAGATGAAAACTGTCTGCTTAGATATTTTAATTGCTTCTTTTTTAAGCGTATGTAGCAATGTGAGAATTCAGACCATTTTCCTTCCGTGAAGCTGATCAGAACAGCCCTTCAGTTCCTTATTTCTGCTGTGGTTGGGTAATGCTCTTCATGTTCAGTGGTGCATTTTAGCAGTCACCCCATGGAGGGTGTATTAAAAATAACTCACTCCACATGGCTCCATATTTGTGAAAAGCTTCTAGCTGAATCTACCAGTGGTCTGTTTGGTGAAGGAAAATTATTCTGTGGTAGCTACTGGCCTACTAAGCGTTCCATTTCAAATGATGCACTTCAAAGCTGTTAATGTTTTCTGAAAGCCAGAAGTTCCCCTGCATTTATACCAAGTGTTTTGTATACCAAACCTCATTACCCACTTTGCTGGCCTTGACCTATAATGATGCTTGCCTTTAGCTCTGACCTGAAGAGTTAAGACTTAAGACAAAAATATATAATACCCACCACAAAATCAATGCCCTAACAGAATTGTGCAAATGAGCACCACTCTCAAACACGGATATACAAGATCGAAAAGCTTATGATTAATAGTGATTATAATGGAAATTAAAATGATGACCCATACTTTTAGCTCAGTACTTTTTTATAAATGACTACTTCTACTTGTGGTTTGAAGCATCATTCTTTGCATGTTGGTGAGTGTAGAAAGATATATCTAAACTGACTTGTTGCTGAGTATCACTGCATTTGACATATCCTGTTTATTTGCATTGCTGTTCAAACTGCCATTGTTTCTTCCTGTCACAGTTTTTTTTTTTTCCTTTTCTCAAAGCGGGTTAGTGCAGTGGTTTAGAGGATGGGTGTTAGATTTGCTCTGTCTGGGCTTAAATTCCTATGCCATTTATTTCTAACTGTGTGCAAATTACTTAACTACAACTCTCAATTTCTTAATCAGTAAAGTAACTTCCTCTTCGTAGGTTTGTTCTGAGGAGTAAAGGGATTATCTATGTAAAACAGTTAACTCATTGCCTGGAATTTAGTAAGTCCTAAATTATACAATATGTCACATCTCATGCTTAGCTAAGTATTATTTCCCAATAATACTTAGAGTTCAATAATACAATAGAGTTCAATCGTATAAGTTATAGGGTTTAATCATATGTTATATAAAGTCATTTAGGGGTACAAGGAACAATTTGGGATTTGCCACATAGGGAATGGAACAGTGTAACGAATGACCAAAGCGAGGTTGTTTGCTTTGTGAGGTGAGAGTTATGATTCCACACGGGTGTATTTCCTTGATGATTTTTAAGCAGCATCAGATGTTTTCCATCAACCAGACTACAGTGTAGGCTGCTGTGGGTTTTGGTGGGCAAATATGAAATCTGTATTAAAATGCTGGTTGTGCAGAAACATGCAGGAAACTGTTTTGTAAAGGGAAAGCCAACACATAAGGATTTAACCTACACAGCAAAATTCAAACTTCTTTGAAAGTTTGAATTTTCAATTACTTCAATCTTCCAGTAATTATGGAAATGTGGAAATATTATTAACCAAAAAAAGCCAAAATGTTTCTTTTATTGATTGTTAATTTATAAAACTTCTTTCTATAAATTTACATAAATGTAATAACATAATTGTTATTAAACCAACACTATACTTTAGTTTTTTATTCTCTATTTAGTCCTGTGCTTCGTGAAATCCCAGAGGCCATCCAGTGGAAGATATATCATCATTGTTTATGCACCTTTAAGAAAGAAAAAACTGTCTTCAATGGGGAGTCTAATAAGATAGCTGCTTAAAGTTGGGACACCAAAGGGTTATCTCTTCAATGCAGGGAAAAATGAGAAATAGACCCATCACTCAGAAAGGGAACTTGCAACACAGGAACTTGCAGGTCTCAAATTTGGTCCTGGTAGAAGGAAGGACAAACATCTTCCCTGAGATTTTGATTTTACAATGTCATTGTGAATTTTTTAAAAAATGTTTAGATAGATAATTTAGTTTAAAGTGGTCTCAGGTGGGGAGGCTCCTGGACAAATGATAGAAGCAGCTGTGAATACTCTTTGGAAGAACTCTATGTCCATCCAAGTCTCCAGGGATTTTAAGATGTCAGCAATTTTCAAGGACATTCTCAAAATCAGAGATGATAAAATATGAAAAAATCAGATAGTTTGAATTGATTAACTACAGTACATAATAGTCATACAATATTGTTAAAATTATGAATTTTTGACAATATTTGTAAGGTGAGATCTTGTTGATAGATTGAAGCAAAATTTTCATTCCATTACAGGAGTGAAATTAAACTCCTTTCCTTCTAAAATAGAACAGTCTGGAGGAGAGGCAGGTGTAGAGTAATAAATTACATATATATAAGTGACAAATAGATTTTATAAAACAATAATAAATTATAAAGGAGTGAATGTTGCCACAGAACTTACAGAATGACCAGAGAAGCCATTACGGATATCTGAAATTGAATGGAATGTTTCACAGAAGAGGTGACTTATATAGCAGAGTTACATTAGCAAAGTGAAACTTAAAATATAGGTAATTATTTGGTTCTTTGAGGCCTTGCATTTCAAATACTTTCATCTGAAACATTCTTTCATCTGCAATGAAAATCAAGGTTAATGATTTTTTCTTGCTTGCTTGTAATATTCCTGTATTTTCCTCTGTTCTGTGCTTCATTTTTAGAATTTTTCTAAATCAAAATAACATATGATTACAGCATTTCTTTGCATACCTTTCTCCACACCCTCTTCTGCCAAGAATATTAGACTATATATTTCCCAGAATACAAAACTTAGAGTATTAAAATGTATATTCAAATATTAAAACATATATTCTAATATTTTGACCTGTATTTATACTAGAATATATTTTAATATTCTAAATAATATGCTTATACTGCTTTTTCTTGATATATCAATTCTAGGCATTATTAGCTAAATCAGGCTATGTTTACAAAATTATGACCATGACAGTATCATTCCATTTTTTAGCCAAGTAATATCTATGATTAGATTTCTTGGAGTTATTAACCACTTCTCTTTTTTGTTTGCTTAGTTTTTTTGTACTTATCCCAATTTTTTTCTTTCGAATACAATGATAGATTAAATTTCCAGCAGTTATTTTACTTTTTCAATGTTCATGCATATCAAGCAATCCACCCATTCTGTATAATTTTTTTTCCTGGTACGCTGCTACTCTGGACTGGTCCCATCTAGGTCTGATGCATGACCATCCTCCTTGGGCTGTCCTTGACTTTCTCCTGTGTCTGTTTTCCTGGATCCATTGTTACTTTTTCTCTGAATTTTCTCCCTAGTTTCGCTGGAGCACATTTTTCAGTAGCTTTCTGAGAAAGACGCTTGGTAGGTAAATATCTGAAAATGTCTTTAATCTCTCACTGGGTGGATAATTTGAGTATGATATCCTAAATTAGCTGTTGCTTTCCTTCAGCACTTTCCAGAGTTACTGGTGAGAAATTGTATGGCATTTTCATTCTCTTTTAATAATCTTTTATTAAATCACTAATTGTCTAGGTTGTATAAAGTTGGCGTGGGGCTTTTGTTAATCAATTTGCTAAGCATGTGATAGGTACTAATAAGCTAAAGCCATGGCTCTTAAACTATGTTTGGAGGTTCCCCTGGGTACATAGGGTGCCCCAAGGAACTTGCCAGGATGCCAGGGAATGTTTTACAATTTCAAGGAAGATGTAGTAACATCTTTTGGACACCAGATAAATCATAACTTGAGTTTCAACATAAGATTGCTACATTCCTTCAATGATGTGATATCTTTTAAGTGAGTTTTCTGCAGTAGCTGTGATTTTTCAAAAAGTCATGAAAATTAGTATGGAACAGGAAATGAGAGTGGTAATATCTGTTATAGTATAATTTCAAGATTTGAAAAGTTGCATAATGCCCAGTAGGTGTCAAGTTTTTAGGACATAAATACTTACTGTTGTTTGGGCCTCATTACTTAATAAATAGATTTGTTAGGTATTTCTTTGGGCCCCAAGTGTGTCATGAAAAAATCACTAAGACACTAAGGGCACCGTTTACCAAGAAAGTTGGGACCTCTGAACTGAAGACTCTTACACTATCTGCATGCAGAAATCCTATTAACTGAACATTGGACTCTCCATATTGACCCACTAATAAACTGATTTTTGTTGCTATTTCTCCAATTTTCCTTCATTTTTTTTCATTTTTTTTCATTCTGGAGAACTAGATTTTTATCTACAACTTTTGTATTGATTTTTCATTCCATCTATCATATTTCTAAGTTCCCAAACCATTTTCTTGTTCTTTGATTGTTCCTTTTTTATATAGCATCCTCTTGTTGTTTAGTAGACACATTATCTTTGCTTGTCTGTCTGAGCATATTAATAATAGTTTTTTGAAGACTATTTTGCACCAGTATTGACTCAGATGTCTCCAGGTTCCTTTTTCTCTACTTTGTTTTTGAGTGTGCTATGCATATCTGATAATTTCATCTATTTTGATATTTGTTCCATCTTTGTGTACCCCAAGAGACAGAATCTGAAATGAGGATCTAAGTGCAAGAAGTTTATTTGGGATGTAATTCTAGGAAACACTGGCAGTAAAGTGCAGACATGAGACAGTGAAGGGAATGAACCAATAAAGGCCGTACTGTTAGTTGCTCAGTCCCTGTAGAGCTCAGCATGTCCCAATTGAAAGTGAGTGAGAAAGCCAGTAAAAATGGATTTACCAACTCTCCAACCATCTTTGCGTTAAGGGTTGCTTCTGGGACATTAACTCCCTGGCCAGCATCTCTATGAGGGCTGTGTGTACTCCCAACAAAAAAGATGCCTTCGGGGAGAGAACTGAAGGTATTTTCTGTAAGCAACCTTCGGCCTGTGGAGTTGAATGCAGAGGAGACATAACATGCTAACATTAGGCTTCATCATAATCACCATTCCTTATTCTAAAAGAGTTCAGAGGAAATCATGGTGGAAGGTGTATTGCATGCAGCCCTAGACACATTTTCATCTTTCATCTCAAATCTTTTATAAAAAGCTGGTTCAGACATGATCAAGATTGAATATATTATCCTTGGGAAGACTTGCAAGACAATATTTTGGGCCACCTATGCCAGATTTATAAAAACTTCTTGGAATGCATGGCTAGCAGAGTGTTTGTGAAATTCAGCCGATTGCTGATTGCACAGTTCCTGTGAGTAGATTATGTACAAGTTAGATTCATTGAACTACAAAGGGATATTGTGTACATCAAGGTTTCTCAACTTCAGAGATAGTGACATTTTGGTTCAGATAGTTCTTTATTGTGGAGGCTGTCCTTTGTATTATAGGCTGTTTAGCAGCATCTCTAGCCTCTACTCACTAGGTGCAAGTAGCATTATCTTCTTCTAGTCGTATTAAACAAAAGTGTCTTCAGACATTGACAAGTGTTTTCTGGAGGGCAAAAAGTCCCCAGTTGAGAGGCACTGGTGTACAGCCTACAGCTCTGGTTCTCATATTTAACCACATATTATGGACACTTGGGAAGCTTTTAAAGCCCTCATGATTGAATCCTTCCCCAAGAGGTCCTGATTTTATTAGTCTGGGGCCTTAGACGGTTTAAAAGTTCCCCAGGTGATTCTAATCTACAATCAAGGCTGGTCATTAACTGTAGGGCAGCAAAACTTGCTGAGTGTAAGACAATCAGATATGGTGGGGCCTGTGTTAAACTGGGCATCTTGTTGCCATACAGAAGAGATCTTCTCTTCTTATGGATTTATTTCTCTTTATTTGTGCTTTGTAGCAAACATAAGACATTTTTAGCACACCTCTCTTTTAATAGTACTATTCTTGTGTGACAAGTGCTATTCTTGTGTGACAAGAGAACTATTGAGCCACAGAGTGATGATCAAAAGCTAGGTATGGAATAAAGGTGTACAAACCAGCTTTGTGACCTTGTGCAATCACTGCACCTGCCTGGCCTCAATTTTCTCATTGATAACATAAGAATAGCAATGATGCTTTCTTTATAGGGCTGAGGTGATGATTAAGAGTTAATACAGAACTTAGTACAGTATCTGGCACAAAGAGGTCACCATGTGTTGACTCTTATTACGAACTGTTTGTCTTCCTCCACTTGAATGTATGCTCCTAAGAGATCAGGTCTTATCCATCTTAAAACTTCAGTGAACTGAGCAAAATGAACCCATTGGCAATTGTCTGTTTGTCATTAGCCATGGCCTTCACATAGAAGGATTTGGACAAAAAAAAAAAAACAAACAAAAAAACAAGTTGCTTTGGTTAATGATATTTACTGGCTGTAAAATAATGTGCATTAGTTTGGGTCAACAACTACTCAAAAATGTTGCCAGGCCATGGGCTTTTGTTATAGCAACCCCTCATTGAATATCAACCCCTGAATAACAAAGCCATATGTGCTATCCCGATCCTTACTTCTAAAGTAGAAAAATAAAATTTTGAAATAGATTTACTGCTTTTCAAATATTACAAACACTTTAAAATTTTTATACGGGTACACTTTATTTAAAATTTTAACGTGTCACAGGATCAGTATTTCTCATTTTGTTAGAAAATGTATTCTCTGCAAATTTATCTTTGCCTCAGATATGAAATGACAGGAGACCATGTTTTTGTATGGTGTGTATATCAATCTGTATTTATCAGAGAAAAAATAAATATAAGTTTCTACAGCTATTCCAAACACTGAATTAAATCGTATATTCCTTGAAAATGGCCGTAGGCCTGGGAGAACTATCTGAAAGAAACTTTTTAAAGAAGGAATCTTAGAAAATAGTTTGTAAAATTCCATTCTCAGCTACTGTATTTTTAAAAAATGTATACCTCTTTATATATTAGTATTTGTGTGCATGTAATGTAAAACATGCACACAAAGTATACTTTGGGAAGGTTGAAACTTTTTCTTTTATAGTTGTACAGAAAGAGCATGCATATAAAACATACATAATACTATATGACAGCTTTGCCACGAGTGTTCAAATAGAAACGCTGTACACATAGACTGAGGGAAGAATCCTGAGACTTAGGAATGGGAAGGAATGCTCTCTTGCAGAGCCAGGGCTGAAAGTGGATGCAAAATAATTCATTCCTGTCTGCCCCTGCCTATTTTCATGCTGTGTGAAAACAGCATGCTTTCCCTGAAAAGAAGCTTTAATATAAGTCTCCTCATCAGCCCTTTCCCACCAGGTCGGATTAGTTAGACTCTCAGGAGCACGTCCCAGGCACTGGGAACTTCCCACTTCAAATGTGCTTTCTTTCAGTTTTTAACTCCAGACCTGTGTTGTTGATTTCTGGCTCTCCTCTCCAGGCTTTCTACTTTTGCATTTTTTAATCCCTATTTTTTGAATTGACTGTGTCACCCCAAAATTCATAGGTTGAAGTCCTAACCTCCAGTACCTCACATGCGATCTTATTTGGAGATAGGGTCTTTATAGAAGTAATCAAGTGTATTAGTCCATTCTTGCACTGCTATAAACAAATACCTGAAACTGGGTAATTTATAAAGAAAAGAGGTTTAATTGGCTTATGATTCTGCAGGCTGTACAGGAATCCTGGCTGGAGATGCCTTGGGAAACTCACAATTATGGCAGAAGGAGAAGGGGAAACAGGCATGTCTTACCATGGTGGCAGGAGAGAGAGCGAGCTAAGGGGGAGGCGCTACACACTTTGAAACGACCCCTTGAAAATTCACTCACTATCATGAGAACAGCAAGGAGGAAATCTACCCCCATTATCCAGTCACTTCCCACCAGGACCCTAGTCCAACCTCAGGGATTACAAATTGACAGGAGATTTAGGCGGCGACACAGATTCAAACTATATCATCAAATTAAAGTGAGGTCATTAGGGTGGTCCCTAATCCAGTAAGACTGGTGGCCTTATAAAAAAGGGGGAAATTTGGAAACATTCATGCACACAGGGAGGGGCCATATGAACATGAAGGCAGGGATGGGGATGATGCATCTACAAGCCAAGGAAAACCAAGGATTGCCAACAAACACCAGAAACTAGGAGCAAGGCACAGAAGAGTGTCTCCCTCACAGTCTTCAGAAGGAACCAAACCTGATGACACCTGGATCGTGAACTTTTAACCTTCAGAACTGCGAGACAATGAACTCCTGTTGTCTAAGCCATCCAGTTGGTGGTACTTTGTTATAGCAGGCCTAGGAAACCAACACCCACTGTAGGAGGATTTAGAATAAATATCATTAGAAGTTAACAGGGAGTGTATGAAATGAGTAAATAGTAACTAAATTCTAGCATTCTAGATATTTTTTCTCTTTGTCAAATATCTAATGACACCACGTGTCTTTACTAAGTGTTCAGATGAATTCTTGGTCACCTCTAGGTGTGTGGTCAGGACAGAGAGAGCTGGGCAATGGTGAAGGTTGTTCAGATTCATTTGTGTTTATTAAATAGGTGGGACCAGGTCCCCTGGTACATACAGCACCACTAAATTTTGCCCTCATGCATGCCAGCCTTGCTATGTGTACAGTTACCAGAGAGCAACTTCTCCACTTTCTGTTTTGTTTTGTTTTTTGGTTTTTTTTTTTTAACTTCTCCACTTTCTAAAAGAGTCAAAATCTGATACCTATGCAACTGAACTAATTAATAGATTTCCTAAAATCTTTACACGTATCATTGCTGAATAAAATAGTTATTTGATACAAATAAATTTTAAATGTATAAGTATTTCCCAAATATTGCATGGGACATACTTATGATGAAAAATATTTGTCATTCATCTGAAAGTTAAATTCAACTGCATTTTTCTTTGCTGAATCTGGCAACCTTATTTACGTGACTTTCAAAATTATAGCCTTTCAGCCAGTCTGAGACTCTGGTTTGCAGCAAACCAGGAGTCACTAGAGATAGACTAACCAGAAAGTAGATGGTTTTAAAATGGTTTGTAAAGATAATGGTAAACCAAGAAGCTCTTTGGAAGCTATGGCCGTGGTCCTTCTCAGAAGACTGAAGAACAGCTGATGGAAGGTGTGGTTCCTTCTCTGAAGCCCTGGCCCCTCTCACCAATTTTAGAGGAACCAGAGCTTGGAGCAGCAACTAAGAAATGGGGCAAAAGGGTAAGGAATGAGATGGCAGTAAATCTTCAATCAGTACTGACTGAATTACTAATAAAAACTAATATTACCAAATAACCTAAAGCACTTACCAAGTGAAAATCAAAGAATCGGTCTCTTGATGCTGTTGTAAAACTAATTAACAAGGTTATCATTAATAACAGCCCCTCTTTATATATTTACCTTGCACCTCATAGTACATATTTTTATATACTTGTGTGTGTGTGTATATATATATATAAAATAGTACATACACTACTTATATATTGAATTGCTTTCTCTAAGTAACACAGACTTTACAGAAGTCCCTCTACTTAGTCATTTGAAAGAAGTGAAGGAAGGGGCTTACTTTCTGAGTTTTGTATGTGAAGGTCTGAGAAATTTAATGCTGTCATAAATTAACTTGAGCTGATGGGACCTGGGAATGCTGGTATGGGAAGTTTAGAGAGGGAAATACACTTAAAAAATTTCAGTGCTCCATTCCAAGTTACTGGATTGTGTCATCCTTCAGAATATTGTATGGTCTAAAGGACTTCTCGAAGTCTCTCCAGTTTCTTGCTGACTGGTATTGAAGCTTACCTTCTTAATACTGAATTCACCATCTCTTCCCATTCCTTCAGTTTGTTCATGAAGGGGAAGGGAGCCATATGGAAAGAAAGCCTGATTTTCCTGATCTCACCCTATTATTGTCATAACTAAACCAACTGCAGGATTTTTTTTCCTTCTACAGTTTAAAAAAATTTATTCATGCTTGATCTATATTAAAAATAAGCTGAGGCATATTTTATCATTGAGAAAGATACTGTGAGCTAGTCACAGTATAAAAGTTCTTTCATATGCTTCAAATAACAAATATATGAATATTTCAAAAACTCTTAATAATTTTGGGGGGTTTTGGCAGCAACATTAAAATTCAGATTAATTCTTTAATTGTTAATGTGTTCTAGAATCTTGTATTAAATAAATAGGATTTTTAAAATCACCTTAGGAAAACCTGTATTTGACTAGTTGGAACAATGTAGAGTTTTAAGTTTAATAGGCTGATCTGCAGTTACACAACTCCTTAGACCCTAACCACCCAAATCTTCATAATTCCAGTTCTCAGAAACCCAGGACACTGGAAGAAAAAAAGATTTTGAACTGGAGCTGGTTCCTTGAGTGGAACACTTCATAGATTGTATCCTGATAGATCACATTTGGGAACAGCATTTCTTCACGGGCAGCCTGTGTCCTCTCTCTTAGATCTCAACTTGCTTTATCTCTTTAGCAGCATGATTAGAAGTGGTTACTGCAACTGCTGTGGAAAAATCCACCAGGAGGTTATCGTATTTAATGTTTCAGAAAACTTGCTTTTGAAGGCGATAACAGTATTTCTTCATCACTGTGCCTTTGGGCAAGCACAGATGTGTTGCATACCGTTAAATCACTCTCTTCTTAGGGTGCAATGTTGTTCTTTGAAAGTATTTGGTTCTCCTTCCACCTCTCTTTCCCCGACCCTCTCCTTATGCCAAATAAGGCACATTTCCCAGACTTACTCTCCACACCCAGCAAGGTATTCCTTCAGAAATCCTGAGTGATTTTTTTTAACTCATTCCATCCCAGTTGCATCTCCAAGCTCATGTTACATGTTTCTTAAAATTTCAGATCTGCACACATTGAGCATCTCTTAGTATGGAGCCCTAAAGTAGATTCCAGAGATGGAAACGTATTAACAAAGCACCAACACACAGACCTATAGAGAGGCCACCTTCTTTTCTTTTCTTCCAATAGAGTTTGCCTTGAATTAGAGTCAGGGAGAACCATAGTGTAATAGACACTTCAATCTTAGTAACAAAAAAGGTTGAAATTATATTTCAGTCAATGTTGATTCCATTAAAAGTATGAGTCTTAAGAGGGAAATGATGGAGAAGCAGAGGACTTCTTATGTGAATCAGGTAGTGTACAACATTCTGTACAACCAGCTACTTTTTCATAAAATAAAATCCCAAACCTTTGAAATACCATCAAAACTTGCTACAATTTTGGCTTCAACTCAATTTTACCATTTCCCAGGTTAACGCTATACTTTGGCTAAATTATTCAACTTACCATCTAAAATCACTGTAAAATATAGGACTTGCCACAGTACTTGGCTAGCGGCAAGCAATTAGTTTATATTTGGAGAAGAATGAGTGAATGAATTAACATGAATTATTTCTTCTTCCATTGCAATTAAAAAAGATTTAAAAGCTTCAGGGGTACAAGTAGATTTTTGTTATATGGATGAATTTTATAGTGGTGAAGTCTGGGATTTTAGTGCACCCATCACACAACTAGTGTACATTGTACCCAATAGATAGGTTTTCATCACTTACCCCCACCCACCCTCTCCTTTTGAGTCTCCAATATCCATTATCCCTCTCTGTATGCACTTATGTACCTGTAGCTTAGCCCCCACTTATGAGAACATATAGTATTTAGTTTTCAATTCCTGAGTTACTTCACTTAGAATAATGGCCTCTCGTTTCATCCAAGTTGCTGCAAATGACATTATTTTGTTCTTTTTTATGGCTGAGTAGTATTCCATAGTGTGTGTGGGTGTGTGTATGTGTGTGGGTGTGTGTGTGTGTATGTGCTTCTTTAGTACTCATATATATATGAGTGGTACCCACTCATCGGTTGTTGAGCATTTCAGTCGTTTCCATATCTTTGCAATTGTGAATCGTGCTGTGATAAACATACCCATGCAGGTGTCATTTTAATATAGTTAATGTTTTCATTTGGGTAAATACTCAGTAGTGGGATTGCTGGATCGAATGGTAGATCTATTTTGAGAAATCTCCATACCGTTTTCCATAGAGGTGTACTAATTTACATTCCCACCAGCAGTGTATAAGTGTTCCATTTTCATGACATCCACACCACCATCTATTGTGTGGGTTTTAAAAAATTTTTAATAATGTTTATTCTGATTGGGGTAAGGTAGTATCTCATTGTAATTTTAATTTGCATTTCCCTGATGATTGATTTTGAGCATTTTTTCATGTTTGTTGGAATTTGTATGTCTTCTTTTGAGAAATTCATAGCTTCAAGTATTCATGATATTTGCCCACCTTTTAATGGGATTATTTGGATTTTTTCTTGATGATTTGTTTGAGTTCCTTGTAGATTCTGGATATTAGTCTTTTGTCAGATGCATATTTTGCAAATATTTTCTCCCATTCTGTAAGTTGTCTGTTTACTCTGATGAGTATTTCTTTTGCTGTGCAGAAGCTTTTCAGTTGAATTAGGTCCCATTTACTTAGTAAAGTTTTATTTGCTCTCGGGTTTTTAGTCATAAATTCTTTGCCTAGGCCGATGTCCAGAAGAGTTTTCCCTAGTTTTCCTTCTAGAATTATTATGGTTTCAGGTCTTAGATTGAAGTCTTTGATCCATCTTGAGTTAATTTTTGTATATGGTGAGAAATAGGATTCAGGTTCATTCTTCTATATGTGGCCATTCAATTTTCCTATCAACATTTATTGTGTCCTTTCCCCAGTTTATGTTTTTGTATGCTTTGTTGAAGGCCAGTTGGTTGTATTTGACTTTATTTATGGGTTCTCTAGTCTGTTCCAATGGTCTATGTGTCTACTTTCATACCAGCACCAGGCTGTTTTGGTTACTATAGTATACATGTTTGGTTACAAAACATGTAACCAAAACTATATATAGTATATAGTATGTAGTACTATATACTATAGTAGTACAATTTGAAGTCAGGTAATATGTTGCCTCCAGATTTGTTCTTTTTGCTTAGGATTGCCTTGGCTATTTGGGCTCCTTTTAAGTTCCATAGGAATTTGAGGATTATTTTTTTCGAATTCTTTAAAAAATGATGTTGACATTTTGATAGAAATTGAATTGAATCTGTAGATTGCTTTGGGCAGTATGTCCATTTTCATGATACCAATTCTTCCAATCCATGAGCACAAGATGTTTTTCCATTTGTTTGTATCATCTATGATTTCTTTCTGTCATGTTTTGTAGTTCTCCTGGTAGACATCTTTTGCCTCCTCGGTTAAGTAAATTCCTAAGTATTTTATTTTATTTTATTTTTTGCTATTGTAAAAGGAACTGTGTTCTTGGTTTTATTCTCATCTTGGTTGTCGTTGGTGTATAGCAGTGCTGCTGATTTGTATACACTGATTTGGTAACCTGAGACTTTACCGAATTAATTTATCAGATCTAGGAATCTCTCGGAAGAGTTATTAGGGATTTCTACTTATAAGATTATGTCATTGACAAACAGAAAATTTGACTTCCTCTTTTCCAATTTGGATGCCCTTTATTTCTTTCTCTTGCCTGATTGCTCTGTCTAGGATTTCCAGTACTATGTTGAATGTGAGTGGTGAAAGTGGGCATCCTTGTCTTGCTCCAGTTCTTAGGGGCAATGCTTTCAATTTTTTCCCATTCAGTATGTTGGCTATGGGTTTGTCATATATGGATTTTATTATTTGAGGTATATTCCTTGTTTATCTAGTTTTTTGATGGTTTGTATCATAAAAGGATACTGGATTTTATTGAATGCTTTTTCTGTGTTTATGGAAATGTTCATAAGGCTTTTGTTTTTAATTGTTTTTGTGATAAATCCCATTTATTGACTTTCATATGTTGAAATAGGCCTCCATCCCTGGGATAAAACCCACCTGATCATGGTGAATTACTTTTTTTGATGTGCTGTTGGATTTGGTTGGCTAGAATTTTGTAGAGGATTTTTGTATCTATATTCATCAAATACATTGGTCTGTAGCTTTCTCTTTTTTTGTTATATTCTTTCCTGGCTTTGGTATCAGGGTGATACTGGCTTTGTAGAATGAGTTGGGAGGGATTCTCTCCTTCTCAATCTTTGAAATAGTTTCAGTATAATTGGTACCAATTCTCCTTTGAATGTCTGGTAGAATTTGGCTGAGAATCTGTCTGGCCTTGGGCTTTTTTTGTTGGCAGCTTTTTAAAAATTACTGAGTCAATCTCATTGCCTTTTATTGATCTGTTCAGGATGTCTATTTCTTCCTGATTCAAGCAAGGTGGGGGGTTATATGTTTTCAGGAATTTATCCAATTTCTCTAGATTTTTTTGTGTGCATACAGGTGTTCATAGTAGTCTCAAATGATCTTCTGTATTTCTGTAGTGTCAGTTGTAATGTCTCCATTTTCCCTTCTAATTGAGTTTATTTGAATTTCTTCTCTTCTTGGTTAATCTAGCAAGTGGCTTTTCAATTTCATTAATCTCTTCAAAGAACCAGCTTTTTGTTTCATTGATTTTTTTTCTTTTGGTTTCAATTTCATTAGATTCTGCTCCAATCCTTTTTATTTCTTTTTACCTGCTAGCTTTGGGTTTGGTTTGTTCTTTTTTTTCTACTTCCTGGAGGCATGACATTAGATTATCAATTTTTGATCTTTCAAACTCTCTGGATGGCATTTTGTGCTATAAACTTTCTTCTTAGCATGCCTTTTGCTATATCCCAGAGGTTTTGATCATTTGTTTCACTGTGATCATTCATTTCAGAAAGTCCTTAAATTTTCATCTTTATTTTGTTGTTAACACAAAAATCATTCTGGAGCAGATTTGTTTAATCACTATGTATTTGTATGGTTTGAAGGTTACTTTTGGTATTGGTTTCTAATTTTATTCTGCTGTGCTCTGAGAAGATACTTGATACTGTTTCGATAATTTAAAATTTATTGAGACTTGTTTTGTGGCCTATCATATAGTCTATCTTGGAGAATGTTTTGTGTGCTGATGAGAAGAATATATATTGTGAAGTTCTTGGGAAGTATGTTTTGTAAGGGTCTTTTAGATCCATTTGAACTAGAGTACAGTTTAAGTCCGGTGTTTCTTTGTTGATTTTCTGCCTCAGTGTTCTGTCTAGTGCTGTCAATGGAGTGTTGAAGTCCCCCACTATTACTGTGCTGCTGACTATTTCTTTTCGTATATCTAATAGTAACTGCTTTATGAAT
The DNA here is from genome assembly GCF_028885655.2 of Pongo abelii. Lineage (NCBI taxonomy): Eukaryota > Metazoa > Chordata > Mammalia > Primates > Hominidae > Pongo > Pongo abelii. Next base: position 137,047,822 of record NC_071992.2, on the reverse strand, counting down.
CTGGGAGCTTCAGAGTTAGTTGCATATGTATTTAGAATTGCTAGATCTTCTTGTTGAATTGATCATTTTATCATTATGTAATGACCTTCTTTGTCTTTTCCTTGTGCTGTTTTTGCTTTAACATCTGTTTTATCTGATATAAGAATTGCTACTACTGCTTGATTTTGGTTTCCATTTGCATGAAATATCTTTTTCCACCCCCTTACCTTGGGTCTATAAGATTCCTTACATGTTAGTTGTATCTCTTGAAGACAGCAGATATTTGGTTTATGATTTTTAAATCAGTTATGTCAATCTGTATATCTTAATTGGACCATTTAGACCATTTACATTCAACATTAATATGAAGATGTGAATGTGAATGACTGTTCCAGTCATCATGTTAATTGTTACCTAGTGACTTTGTTTTCTTACTTGTCTTATTGTTTTATAAACCCTGTTAATTTTAAGCTTTCAGGAGTATCTATTCCAATGTGTAGCAGCCTTTTGTTTCAAGATTTAGAACTCCTTTTAGCATTTCTTGTAGGGCTGGTCTAGAATTGACAAATTCCCCCAGCATTTGCTCACCTAAAAAAGACTTTATTTCTTCTTCATTTATAAAATTTAGTTTTGCTGGATGCAGAATTCTTGACTGACAGTTACTCTATTTAAGGAGACTAAAGATAGGACCCCAATCCCTTCTAGATGTCAGGTTTCTACTCAGAAGTCTCCTGTTAGTCTGATAGATTTTCCTTTACAGGTTACCTGATGCTTTTGTCTCACTGCTGTTAGAATTGTTTCTTTCAGGTTGAGTTTAGATAGCCTGATGACTATATGTCTTGATGATTTTCTTTGTGCAATGAATCTTCCAGGAATTATTTGATCATCTTTTATTTGGATGTCTAAATCTCTAGCAAGGCCAGGGAAGTTTTCCTTCATCATTCCCTCAAATAGGTTTCCCAAACTTTTTGCTTTTTTTTCTCCTCAGTAACACCTATGATTCATAGGTTTGGCCATTTTACATAATCCCATATTTCTTAGAGACTTTATTCATTTCTTTTAATTTTTTTGTCATTTTTGTCTAATTTGGTTAATTCAAAAGCCCTGTCCTTAGGCTCTGAAATTCTTCTACTTGATCTAGTCTATTGTTAAAGCTTTCTTCTGCATTTTATAGTTACCTAAATATGTCTTTCATTTCCAGTAATTCTGATGGTTTTTCTTTAAAATATGTATCTCTAGAAAATTTTTCATTCATATCCTGAATTGTTTTTGAAATTTATTTATGTTGTTTTTTTTACCTTTCTCCTGTATCTCCATTAGTGACTTAATAATCAACCTTTTGAATTTTTTATCTGGTTATTTCAAAGATTGCATTTGGGTTTGGATCCACTGCTGTAGAGTTAGTATACTCTTCTGGGGATATTAGAGAATGCTGTTTTCTTTTCATATTGCCTGAATTATTTTTCTCATTTTTTCTTTTTTTAGGTAGACTATTTCATCTAATTATTTTAAAATTTATTTTTGATTCAACTTTTTTTTTAAATTTTTTTTCTCTTGAGGATGTGACTTTAATGTTTATAGGTTATTGTCACCTAGCTTCAGCTCTGGGTGTTTTCCATGGTGAATACTCTGTATGAGTTTGTTTATAGAGAATCCTTGTGTAATGGCTTTCTCAGATGCTGTTTGTAATAGTGATGTGTTAGGTATGTGAGCAGGTTCACTGTCTCCTGTTGGGCTGGAATGGCAGAGGTCTCATAAAGCTTATCTTATTCCCCAGCGGTATGCATTTAAAAAATGTTTTTTCCCTAGTACTTTCTTCATTGGGTTGAACAGTTTAGGCTTCAGGTGAGTGGGAGATGGCTATGGTAAAATCTGGCTGTGACTAAAGCGGGTGAACAAACACATTACCCTAACAGTGTGCCAAGGTCCCAGACTTGACAAAGGTAGGTGGGGAAGCTTTCAGTGAAATGCACTGAAGTACTTCAGGGGGAAGGGAAGGAGCCACCACAGCCTCCATTGTAAGCCAGCAGGAAAGCAATCCTCCTTCCAGTCACACTCTTGACCTGGTATTCTCGCTATTCAGATCAGACCAGTACCTCTTTTCATCTGTAGGAATGCTGATGTTCTGTGTAGGGAGGGATTTTGACTCTACCTCTCATGCAAGCCTGAACCTGGAGGATACTCCTCCTACAGGGATGCAGTCACCCTGAAGTGTTCCAGAAAGGCTGTCTACAGATGCACCCATGCTGAACTCCTGTGGTAAAAGCCTCAGCTGTGTCTGCAGTGGTGGGCAAGGGGGAGAAGTCCCTTCTCTAAGACCCTTCATGAGCACCAGGGCTGCCTGACCATTGGGCTAGAGCGCCAGACTCTTTTCACTGAACCCAGCACTGCACCTGTACCTCTGCTGAAACAGACTTCCCACAAGTAGAAAGTGCAGGGGTGCAAGGCCTGCAGCCTGATTTCTTTTGCCTCGCAGGGTGCTCCTTTAATGTGGTGCATGCCTTCTTCCCTAGGAGTAGCAATCCCTGAGGGCCAGACTACTGGAAATCCCTCTGCTCCTCTTAGTCTAGCCACCCAGTGGGGCTTCCACACCCCAGACTGTTGCTGGGGAATATCTGCAGACGGTTCAGTGGTGTAACCTGTCCTCTAGTCTCCCAGCAGCAGGTACTGCGTCAGCTCTGATGGGAGTAGGAGGGAAATCACGTAGATTGTGTGAGATTTCCTTGGTTATAAATAGCCTTAGTGTGTTGGCTTTCTCAAATTTCTCAAATGCCAGCTGTAGTAGTAATGTACTGGGCACATGGACAGACTCAAGACCTCCTGGTTAGCCAGTGTAATGCAGGCAATGGCAATAGCTGAGGTTGTGCAAGTTTTTCCTTCCTGAGTGCTGTGTTATTGTGCCTGCAGATGTTTTAATGGGCTGGGATGGCTGGCTTCTAGCCAGGAGGTGATGCTTGCAAAAGAGCGCCAGCTGTGGTAGTAGCAGTGGATTTGTGTTTGCCTTGTGTTTCCCAGAGTAGGTACTCTGGGGTCTCAGGCAGTGGGCGGGGCCATGGAGCACCCAAAATTCCCTGTTAATTGTGTTTCACTACCAGAGTGGGTGGAGGGGCAAAGCCACATGGGGGCCAGGTCAGGCAAGTCCATGCACTGGCTTCTCATGTGCGGGCTCAAGCAGCAGCCCCAATGGGGATCAGAGGGCAGTTCTCTGGCTGCTGCAGTAATGTTCCAGTGAGGAACACAGCTGCCTCCACTGCACAAAATGATCTGCGTGGGGATCGCGGAGTAGCAGGTGGCAGTAAGCTGCACTCAGCTCCCACGCATTTGGCAAGGGAGGTCTGACACCCACAGTGTTCTGCTAGCAGCAGCTAGCTGGGTTCCAGGCAGCCAGTACTCAGAACCCAAAACTGCCCCGGGCCATAACCTTTCTTGACTGAGACAGAAATCATGGTTTTCAGGCCATACCCCTCCTGGTCCACCCAGGAAACAGAAATGCCAACTCCTGTGCCCATGGCTGTAGTACACTTCCTGCTCTCTCAATGGTTCTGGTCATAGGGGTTCATTCCTACTCAAGATTATATCATGAATCTCAGCTGGGGGTTTCTCTAAACCTGTGACCACTGCCTGAATTAGCTGACAGACTTCTGCAAGGTCCCCTGTGAGGTGGAATGAAGAATGGTTTCCCTCCATCCCTGCTGGAGTCTGAGGGTGCACTCAGATGACATCCTGATGCCACTCCTTCTCATGTATTCCCCAGCACTCACTAAATCAGCTCCAGCACTTAGTAGGGTTGAGGCCTTCCCCCTTGTCCTGGACTCCCCAGTGTGGGGTTGTGTCATGGAAGCAGTCTCTCCCCTCCTTAAACTCTGCAGACTCAGTTTTTCTCCTGGTTCACAGTGTAGGCTGCTGCCCACTGCTTCTTTCCAAGAGTCTACAGTTTCTTTCTGTTTTTCTTTTAAATTCCTGTGTTGCTTCTTGGAAAACTGTTTACAGCATGAATCTCAATATACTGTTTTGTCTTTTCAAGTGGAGGAGGCATGCTTACAATGCCTCCAATCCACCATCTTGGAAAGAAAAATCTACCATTGCCATTTTTAACATCATTTTTCCACAGCATTCCACACCAAGAATATTCCAATTCCAAATTCTGGAGAGAGAAGGGATCTGATTAGTGTGGCTTGGGTCAAGTGTCTCTCCTTTGTCCAGACAGCTGTGTCCAGGAAATCAGGCCATGTGGCTAGATGCCCACTCAGCCAGGACTCTGAGCACAATTTCTGAGAAGTGGCTCATTGTTCTGACCTGCCACATCATGGAGTAGCTTATGAAATGCGATTTATTGAGATATTATAGGAGATCTAGTATAGTCATCCCTCTGTATCTAAGGTGGATTGGTGCCAAGACTCCCTTGGATACCATAATCATTGGATTCTCAAATCCCTTTAAAAAAATGGTGCAGGCTGGGCACAGTACCTCACACCTATAATCCCAGCACTTTGGGAGGCCGAGGCAGGTGGATCATTTGAGGTCAGGAGTTCAAAACCAGCCTGGCCAACATGGTGAAACCCCATCTCTACTAAAAATACAAAAATTAGCTGGGCATGATGGTGGGTGCCTGTAATCCCAGCTACTTGGGAAGCTGAGGCAGGAGAATTGCTTGAACTCAGGAGGTGGAGGTTGCAGTGAGCAGAAATCATGCCATTGCACTCCAGCCTGGGCAACAGAGCAAGACTCTGTCTCAAAAAAAAAAAAAAAAAACTGGAGTATTTGCATGTAACCTACACACATTTTCCCATATACTTTCAATCATTTCTAGATTACTTATAATACCTAATACAATCTAAATGCTATGTAAATTGTTGTTATACTGCATTATTGTTATTTGCATTATTTTAAAATAATTTTATTGGTAAAAAATTTTTGTTTTATCTATTTTGAATATTTTCCATCTGCGGTTGGTTGAATCCTCGGATGCAGAACCTACAGGTAGGAAGGACCAACTGGATCTGGAAGGGGCAGTAGGGAACAAAGAGTTTACTGATTGTTCTTCTTTGCCCTTGAAGTTGGACAGAGATTGAAGCAGCAGTGTCTAGAATTGGAAAGGACTAAAAGGGGTTACAAAGTGGTATTTTCAGGGGAAAGCCAGGACTCTATCAGGGCAAGTTGGAGGAGGAGGAGGGAGAATTTGAAAAAAGATGAAAAATAAGGAGAAAGGTTTTTTCCATAAGAAAATATTTCATATTATTTTAGGTTTTGGTTAGGGGTATTGACATTATTTTTTTTCATCTCATGATTGAATATGCATGTATTGAATGCACATGTGTATTCAGTACAATATTCAATGTGTATTCTACATGTATAACATTACTTTCATTTTAAACAATGCATTCCAAGTCCAAGCAGCAATATTATAAATTTTAAAAAAGCAACCCACATTTAGATTGAGATTTTCCCATGATTGTTGAATGATTCAGTAAAAGTGAGTGAGTAGGTGAAATGAGTTAGTGAAAACCAACCAACTGAGAGTGAGAAGTAGGTGTATTTGGAAAATATCAGTGATATATAATTTATATAATTTACTTTCATGAGAAATACTTGCTATTCTGTAAGATTGCTAGCAGAACTTGTGTTCAAAATTAACCAGAATAGTTAAGCCAAGTTAGATAAACATATTTGCAGAAGCTTTTTAGGTTAGGATACAATTGCATGTTATAAACCAACTATTGATTAGACACACTCATCAAGAGAAACTTTTTCTCTCTTAAACTTCCTATGAAGAGATATATTCTTAGTATAAAGACCAGTGCATGAAGAGTTGACTGGAAATCAAAGAGAAACTTGTTATTCTTGTTTTTCTTTCTGAGTGAAAAAGCAAAAGGTAAATAGCATGGTCAAATGGAAAAGTAAATTGGATTTTAAATTTTCATGTGTGTTTTCCCAGTTTGAGGTGCTCAGATTTCATTTAGTGGTTCAGTTATAATTGACAAGACCTCTTAAAACGTGACATATCCACTTGAGGGTTGAACTTTTTCGTGTATCTGTTAGGTGAATGTTTTTACATTATTGGATGGTAACCCTGTTATATAACATTTGTTATGTTTATAGTATAACATTTTACATATGTGTGTGTGTGTGTGTAGGTATGTATGTATACACATTTATGCGTAATTTAAACTATTATTACATTCTAGGAGATAATGTGGTTTCTGTTCTCCATTTTATTTAATGGGGTTTTTAAAAATAGGTAAATGTGCAGGAAATCTCTAACCAATAAATGTTGTATTTCAATTGATTTTAACTTTTAAAAAACTTTTTTTAAAAAAAGAGTTTCTTTTAAAAAAGAAACTCTAAATGTTCGAGGGAAGGCTTCAAGGATTTTGTTTTCTCCTGGTTTCATGGGTTGAATTGTGTCTCCTCAAAATTCATACATTGAAATCTTAACTCCAGTATCTCAAAAGGTGACTGCATTTGAAAATAGAATTGTTGCAAATATAATTAGCTAAAATGAGGTTATATTGGAGTAGGATTAGCCCCTAGTCCAGTATCACTGGTATTCTTATAAAAAGGGGAAATTTGAACACACAGACATGCATGGAGGGAAGACCATGTAAAGAGACACAGCAAGAAGGTGGTCTACCAGCAAGCCATGGAGAGAAGCCCAGGACAGTTCCTTCTCTCACAGCCCCTTAGAGGGAACCAACCCTGCTCACACTGTGATTTTGGACTTCTTGTCTCCAGAATAATGAGACAGTAAGATTCCACTGTTTAAGCCACTTGGCTTGTGATACTTTGTTATGACAGCCCTAGCAAACTAATACACCTGGCTATATGTCAGTAGTGGCTGCCACACAGAATGATATGGTCTCTCCCATGCTAGAGACAGACTTTATGTTAGAAATTCCAACTCCATGCCCCAGCTTCTAGGACTTTCTTTGTTCTTCTCTTTAACATTAGACATTTCTAATGTCTACTGAGGTTGAGCTGTGATATAATTTTCCAGGAGGACCTATAGAATCATCTGAAAATTCCTGAATAAGAATAAGTCCATTCTCTGTTTTGTGAAATTCATAAAAAGAGGTAGGTTGGCCACACAGGTATAATACACAGACCTAGTAGGAATGCTGGGCTCTTGCTTTGACTCTATGCTCCATGGCCTTGGGTCACCCACTTAACTTATCTGAGTCTCATTCTTTTTATTTGTAAGATAGAAGTTAGTCTTTTTGTGACTTCGTGAGTCTAAATTCAAATATCTTTATTACATAAGCCAAAGTAAGTGAATATGTAGTAATAACACTTAATAGTTTTCATGGTTCTTTTTCTCACCATTTTCATACATTATCCAAGTGAAAAATATCTTTGGTTAAAAAAAAATGGCAAAGTACAGGATGTCTTATAATGCAAAGCACAGTGTCTGCTTCAGCCATCCCCATCCTCCTCAATGCCTAGCTTACTTCCCAGAGGAAACCACTTTTAACAGTTTCCATATTTAGCTCTTTTAGTGGTTACCACCCTAACTTTAAAAATATGTTTATGCTACATTTCCTTGATGATCAACTCTAGACATTATCTCTTTCCTCCCCACCACTTACTACTAGAATCACTGATTCAGCAGACATTCCCGATAGCTTGTAGGTCCACAGACCTCTTTTGGAGTCACATTCTCTGTGGATCTAATTTGAGCAAAGAGCTTTTGCTTCACTCTAAGGAAACCAGGGATTAGATGATCACGGGGCATAGCACAGGATGAGAAGGTGTTTGGCTTAATTACTCAAGGTCAAATTGGACCTGAGTTGTAATGAGTTTACTCTTATATTTTTCTGTCTGACCACATTTATTTTAAATAAAATTAAAACAAAAGGTGAACTTAAAATATTGTATGTTACTTTTATAAAAAGGGAAATTGTCTACCCTGATAGCTCATTTCTTTAAGAAGTACCACTTATTAAGAGATACTTAACAGGTATGGTGCTTTATTCTTCAATTTTAAACATGAACTAAACTGCTATGAAGATGTCAGTTGATCATTTGTGGTGCCAGTTTGATTTGGTTTTGCAGCTTTCCCCTTCCAGAAATTTGCTATTGGTTATCCAAAGAGTAAGACATAAGAGAGAAAACAGAGTTGAAACCATTACTGTTTCTTGGAAACATGGCATTTCTGCAATTCAGATTTTTGTGGAAATGCTATAAAGTAAATGGCTTTGACTTATAATTTAGAAAACCTCATTATCATCCATAATGTCAGGAAAACATATTTTAGAAAAGTTTACATGTTGACCATTTTGGGTTTCTTTGAGCACTGCTCAAAGAATGTGACACATCTGTTGCTCATTTCTAGGTACCGATTACATTGAATGACTCACCAAAGTGGAGTCAGAAAACCCTGATGTTAATGGAGTTTCATATTTAGCTACAGTATATGCTATAGTCACAGATAAATATTAAAGCATAGCTTAAGAGGAGATATTCAAGGATATGTCTGCAAATGGGGCAACCCAATTTGGTGGTGGGGTGAAAAGAAATGTCGAAGGGGTTGTGTTTTCAGCACTTTCTGCTGCATACCAGCCCTCTTTCTGGAAATTCTTTCTTGCCTTGTTGGCTTCATGATAGCACTCTTTCCTGGTTCTCCTGCTCTGACACGGATCTTTTTGTTTTTTATTTTTTAACATAAAGTGATCATTCCTCATATGTCATCCTAGATGATCATTCCTCATATGTCTTCAATAGGCTTTTAATAAGGTGTCATCCACTGTTACTTTTTTGCAACACATCCACCACTTTTTCATCAGCCCCCACCAGTCTTTACTCAATATAATATATCCAGAGCCCTACGTGGATATATTATATTGTTTTTTGCAGACAATCCTCAAATCCCTTTCTCTAGCCTTTGCCTCTATCCTGAACTTCAGGCATGTCCACTGGATGTTCCTACATGGACAACCCAGAAATTTCTCAAACGTGACATACCTCAAACCAAAACTATCATCTTTCACTCTCCTGTCAAACTCCCTTCTAGGTAACAGACTAATGTTTTATCTATTAACACAAGCCAGAAAACTAACGCTCCAGCTCTGTCCCTGCCTATCTCTCAAAGTTCATTTTACCCACAGCTTGCAAATTTTTATTCCTCTTTTTATGCCCTCTTCCTTTGTCCTAGTCAGATCTTATCCTGTTTCTAGATTACAGCAATATCTTCTATAGTTGGGCTTTCAGTCATCAGCTTCTAACTCTCCACTTTACGATTTTATTTTATTTCATTTTATTTTGAGACAGAGTCTTGCTCCGTTGTCAGGCTGGAATGCAGTGGCACAATCTGGGCTCACTGCAGCCTCTGCCTCCCAGGTTCAAGCGATTCTCCTGCCTCAGCCTCCCGAGTAGCTGGGACTGCAGGCACACAACACCACGCTCAGCTAATTTTTGTATTTTTAGCAGAAACGGGGTTTCACCATGTTGGCCAGTATGGTCTTAATCTCCTGACCTTGTGATCTGCCCACCTTTACCTCCCAAAGTGCTGGGATTACAGGCATGAGCCACCACGCCCGGCCTTACATTTTATTTTTGGCCAGAGCTATTTTACTTAATAGAGGTGGTGATCACGTCATTTGCCTGCTTGAAAATCCTTGATTAGATCCTATGACTATCAGGATACGACTGAAACTTCATAGCCTGATATCCAATACTTTTTCATCTGTGCCCACTGATCTTTACTCAATATAATATATCCAGGGCCCCACGTGGAGACTAACATACTGCAGAGGCCTGATAAATAAATGAATAAATAAACAAGTCAATGATGGAGTGGATAAATGAATAAATGACTCACTAGGCGTTGAGCCTGCCAAACAGATGCATGCATCATGCTGCCAAGAAAGCTATTTCCCTCCTTCTGATATAGGTGAAATCCTATTCAATATATCATTTTTTTTTTTTAGTTTTTTTAGACTATTCCAGTCTCAATCAATTGCTTCTCAACTTGTGATTCTGAGACATTTTATTCATGCTACAGTTGTAGTAGTTAATATATGTCAAGGTTATTTATATGTGTGTTGGGTGTTCACAGAGACAGGGACTCTTGATGGCAATGAAGACTCAGCTACTAGCAAAAAGCCTGATGCTCTTTGGAAATCAATCCATGTTTGAATTCCCACCACCACTAATTTCTTTCAGTCATATTATATCTTTCCTGAAGTCCTGCAATAGCTTTATAAGTGTTTTCCCTACCTCCATGCTCATCCTAAAATCTCCTCCTCATTGTCCTACTAGACAAATCCTTTTGTTCTGAAAATGAAAAGTTTGCAGAAATGCCAGAGCATTGATGAAATTAGAGGTCAGGATTCCTGATTTAGAGGTCATTGCCTTCCTAAATGCATCTGAAGTTTCCACCTTTTTTGGTGACTAAAGTTGTTTTAGAGTTTTAGGCACCCTGGGTTGCGAAATAAATAGAATATCGTTTTGTGGGGGTAGTAGAGATCTTTCTGTAAGTTTTTAGCTGCTTAGCCATTTCACATTATTTGTACTTTGTGAGTAAATATAGAGTCAGGAAGAAATGTTCCTGGGAACAGGAAGGAGACATATCTAAGCCCGAAGCGAACTTAATGACTTTGTGTTTTCCCTGCTAACAGGAGTCTTGGAACCCACCTGGGTTGTATCAAATAAATACAATTATTGCAGTTCAACTAGGTCATGTTTGTGCGCACACAAAGTTTGGATGTGGCAGAAGTAAATGACTGGACATTGTTAACAGAGCTGTAGTTTGCAAAACAGCAAAGTTTTCAGACTGGAGAAAGGGAGTGAGTTCAGAGAAACATCAGTCTAACCAAAGTGTTTCTGCTGCTGCTGCAGATGCCACTGTTAATTGGAATTGCTTATTACTTCAGTTACTTTCAACAGTGCTTTGGGGGATACTCTTGCCCTCATATTGTCTAAATCTGTCCCTGTCACTAGTGACTGGATAACCCAGGGCATTTTAACAGGCATCCTATTACCTGACAGTAGGCATCCAGCTTCCTGTATTAAAAGTAGATATTTCTCCTGGGATTTAACCTTCTGTTCAAAGCTTGAACCACTTTGTTAGGAAAAATGTGGTCCTAATAATGTTTTCCAGTCACCTGTGGCTTGCAAAGTACTTAATGCTTATTAACTCATTAATCCTCTTCATGAATCCAGTGAGGAAGGTAGATGTCAAGTTATGTTTTCCTCTTTCTAAGGGCTGTGAATCTGAAGCACAGACTTGCACAGACTGTTTGGGACATATCCATGGCAAATTGGGAGAAAGGGGCCTATCATTTTGAGATGTTCAAACCCAAAATCTAGCAGCTGATTTTTTAAAAATTGTAACTTCAAGGTGGCTCTCCTCTCTATAGCTATCAATCAGAAATCCTCAGTGGGTAAATCTAGCAGGAGGCATTGGCTGAAAAATGAAGCTTTGAGAGCAATAACATCTGCTCAGTTGGGTGGGGAACAGATACTTGTAGTGTCAAGATTGTGATGCATGGTCTTGGGATTTTTCCAAGTTCAACGTGTTTGTCAGTCTTTTGAGGCCCCTATTTACCCATGGGGTAAGGATTTGTTTAATCAACGATTTCCTCCTAATCCTTGCAAAAACATGTATGAAGTACACAGCAGCAGATGAAACCATAGTAGGAATTCTTTCAAAGGACCCAGTCTATGGCTCCTGGAAAGTTTCTCTCCTTCCCCATTCTAAATCTAGTGGTAGAAGTGTATCCTAGTTGAAGATTGGTATTAGATGCTTACTACTAAAACTGGAATGTTAATTCCTACTTCTAATTAAAAGGCCTCATTTCTGTTCCTTAGATCTATTGGTTAGGTGATTTCTTGGGTTCTGGCCAACCATAGAGGGGAACTTTAATCTGCACGCTTCTTAGAGAACCCTGTTGCCACCTTATTATTTTCCTAATGAAGTATGCAGAGCCCAAGGACATGTAGATTGTTTATTCATCCATGTGTGCACTTATTCATTTAGGAAGTACTTTTTCATTATTCACCATGTGACAACCATGTGCCAAGCTCCTGGGGGTACTGATATGACCAGGCTTATGAGGGGGAAGCAGGTGGGCCATTTAGCAGGAGGCCTTATATTCATAAAAGGCCTCACATTAAGACTCTTGACATTGTTCCCAAACGAAGTTTTATTTTGGTTGTAAATAAGGGTCATTTGCAAAATACAAGCGTTTAAAAATATGTCAGAGTTTTGGTAATCCTGCTTTGGCATTTCATAACATCATAACGTGTCCACAGGTTTCAAAAGTGGAAGTGACCTGGGCTGGTTAGAACCTCTTGGAGTCTGTAGAAATGGCTGAGACACCCTCCTTGTGTCTCATTATTCTGTAGGAGATCAGGCATCCTTCTCCCCAAGAAATAATGCAGGTGGTAACCCAGGATAAGAGAACATCTGGAAGCAGTCATGGAATATAAATGTTAGATAGCTGGAAGAAACCACAGAGAGCCTTCAGTGTTTATGTGTCAGTCAAGGAAACTGACCGGAAAGAGGTGCAGGGGGACATCCCTAAGACCCACAGGCAGTTCACGGCACAGTGAGACTAGAATGGAGGATTGGTAATCTGAGGAGCTCTGCTGTTTCTTCCATAGAACTGGGCCCTTGATAAACATACATGTGCATGTGTCTTTATAGCAGCATGATTTATAATCCTTTGGGTATATACCCAGTAATGGATGGCTGGGTCAAATGGAATTTCTAGTTCTAGATCCTTGAGGAATCGCCACATTGTCTTCCACAATGGTTGAACTAGTTTTCAGTTAATGGGTGCAGCACACCAACATGGAACATGTATACATTTTTATGTAACAAACCTGCAAGTTATGCACATGTACCCTAGAACTTAAAGTATAATAATTAAAAAAAAAAAAAGAATTGGGCCCTTGACAAAAGAATGGCACTTATACTGTGCTTTACCCTGTTAAATGGTCCCCTGCACCACTCCCTAGGCATGGGCTGATGTCAGCTTCTTTCTGTTCCTTCCTTCTTTCCTTCCTTCCTTCCCTCCTTCCCTCCTTCCTTCCTTCCTTCTTTCCTTCTTTCCTTCCTTCCTTCCTTTCCTCCCTCCCTCCCTCTCTCCTTCCCTCCTTCCCTCCCTCCCTCCTTCCCTCCTCCCTTCCTTCCTTCCTTCTTCCTTCCCTCCCTCCTTCCCTCCTTCCCTTCCTCCTTTCCTCCTTCCTTCCTTCCTCCCTCCCTCCTTCCTTCCTTTCTTTCCTTCATTCTTTCCTTCTTTCATTCTTTCTTTTGTTCTTCCTTTCTTTGTCTACCCCCAAACTCATCGCTCTCTTTTTTTCTTTCTCTGTCTTTTAAATTGAGTGCATCCTGGTTTTATACTTACTGCTAGTGTCTTTTTGCTATACTCCTCCCTTGTTCCTACCAGCAATGGAGGTTGGCCCACATCAAAAGCAGAAAGTTTGGTTTTAATCAGAAAAATATTTGCATTGTGAGCTTTGATCTTGACTTCTGCCTGGGGCCAGAGCAGGACTTCACCACAACAGTGAACTCAAGTCCCCGTGTTCTCCTCTCTGAAGCTGGGATCACCAGGATGTGGTTAGCATGTTGTGGAATGAATGTCGCTGGGATTCAAAGCCTACAATGAGTTTTTTGGTAAGTCCCAACTATATGAGAAAGAGAGAGAGAGGGAAAAAAACCCATACAAAGCAAGCATCTCCCTTCTCCCCTCAAAACACAAAGAAGACAAACTAGGCCAGATTGACTATTTTCCTGTTTCATCCTGTTCTTATTCCTCTTCTTTGAGTTTTCAACAAGTATGTTATGACAAAAATTTAACTCCATATTTTCCCTGAAGTTTCTAAATTCTTTGAGCCGCTGCATAGATACTACTGCTCAATGTGCCAAAGACTTCAAACAAGCTCCTGCAAACCCGCTCTTCTGGCCAGGCACGGTGGCTCATGCATGTAATCTCAGCACTTGGGGAGGCTGAGGCAGGTGGATCACTTGAGGTCAGGAGTTTGAGACCAGCCTGGCCAACATGATGAAACCCCGTCTCTACCAAAAATACAAAAATTAGCAGGGCGTGGTGGTGTGTGCCTGTAGTTCCAGCTACTCGGGAGGTTGAGGCAGGAGAATGGCTTGAACCCAGAGGCAGAGGTCGCAGTGAGCCGAGGTTGTACCACTGCACTCCAGCCTGGGTGAGAGAGCGAGACCCATCTCAAAACAAACAAACAAACAAGCAAACAAACCGACAAACCCTGCTCTTCTTTGGTTTTTGTAATCTGCCACCAGGCTCCCAAGCTAGAAACCTTGAATTCATCTTACACTCCTCTCTCATTCATCACATTCTGTCAATTCTGCCACCTAAACGAATCCAATTACTGCCTTCCCTCCCCTCCGTATGCCACACAGCTGCCAGGGAGATCTGTCTAAAATGCAAATCTGATGGTGCCATCCTCCTCCTTAAAAAGCTCTGTGCATTCCCTAGACTCAGAGTCACACATGCACACTCTTAAGCATGAGATAGCCACATGGCCCTGGCTGCAGCTCAACAAAGTAGCTGTGCTATAACCCATGCTGCAGCCACACTGGATGTCTGACCACACCTTCATGGGGTGTGCTCATGAATGCCTCTGCATCTTTGCTCCAGTTAATCATACCACCTGCAATATTCTTCCTCAACTGGTCACATTTTGTTCTTTCTTCTAGATTCAGCTCACTCTCTCCACATTTAAGTCTTCCAAGGCCTCTCAGGTAGTTGGTTGCATCATCCTCCCACTTGGATTTGAGTTACTGGAAGGAACATGGGCTTTGGAGTTTCACAAACAAAACTTAAGAACCTGTTCCACTCTGAATGTCATTGCTTCAACCATAACATAGACACAGTGCCAGCTTCACAGAACTATTGAGGGAATTAAACAAAGAAGCATTTGGTTTCTGATAAATATTAGTTTCCTTTCTATAGCAAATTTTACATGGAAAATTGCATGATGGTTAAAAGTCTATAGCCCTGAATCCAGAAGATGTGGCTTTAAAGCCTAGCTGCACCACGTACTTACGTGAGTGACCTTGAATGATTACATTTGCTTGAGCAGATTATTCTCCTTTCAATGTCCTTATCTCTATAATAATAGTACCTACTTGATAGGGTGCTTGGGAATATTAAAAGAGATAAATATAAGGTTATTGTATTTGGCACACAATAATCACACAGTGGGTTTCAGCGGTAATCTTTCTTTTCCCATACTTGCCCTGCTGTATCATAATTGTTTGTTTACACATTTTTTTCCCTATTAACTTAGGGATTCCTAAAAGGACCAGATGGTGCCTTACTCATACTTGTATCCTCAGGGGCTACCACGGAACACAGTGTAAGTGTTCAGAAGTTACTTCTTCAAATGGATAAGGCCTGGCACGTTTCATCTGAAGTTTTACTTCTGGACTGTGGTCAGCCACACAATCTGGAATTCTTCCAGGGTATTGCTCCATGCTCACATCCATGCCAATCTCTCTTTATTTTTATTATTTATGTATTTATTTTTAATAGAGATGGGGTCTCACTGTGTTGCCCAGGCTGGTCCCAAACTCTGGGCTTAAACAATTTTCCTACCTCAGCCTTCCAAAGTGCTGAGATTACAGACATGAACCATCATGCCCGGCCTCAATCTCTCTTTAAAACCCACTTCAAAATAGGCTTCTCTAAGAAGATTTCCTCCATATTACCCCAAGTTCATTCAGAGCTCTCTTTTAAATCTCAGTTCCAGTTGCCTTGCTGATTTTTTTAAATTATTATTTCACACGTATGTCCTCAGTGGGCTTTTTTTTTCAGTTCTTACATTATTTCATTTGTTTATTTTTAATTTTAATTTTGGGGGCTACGTAGTTGACATGTAAATGATAGGGGACTGGACTACCTCCCTCCTGTGATCTGTGAGTGATCTTGCTGCCACCAACAGTAGCACACTTGTTGTGGGGGCTTTCATTGAATAGTGTGTTACCTGGTCGGGTTGCCTCTCATGGTAGCATCTTTTTTCCCCATCTTCTTTCCTTTTTCTTCTCTTTCTGTTCTCTCCAAGGGCCCCTCCTGCCTTGAATGAGTGTTGTGATCCCTGTTTTAGACTAGAGGAACTTCCATTCCTGCCCTGGATGCCAGAGTCCATCAATTTAAAACCTGTTCTCTCCTCTTTCCTATCTGTGGCAGGCATATACAATGTGGGTTGTTCCTCACCCTTCTCATTTCAGCTTAGTTGACTCCAGTGGTATTGGATGCCAGGAGACATTTATCCTCCTCCTTTGCTTGTTTATTTTACATACATACACAAACACACACACATTTTAAAAGTGTGCCCCTGGCTGGGCGTGATGGCTCACACCTGTAATCCTAGCACTTTTGGAGGCCTAGGTGGGTGGATCACTTGAGGTCAGGAGTTTGAGACTAGCCTGGCCAACATGGTGAAACCCCATCCCTACTAAAAATACAAATAATTAGCTGGGTGTGGTGGTGCGCACCTATAATCTTAGCTACTCAGGAGGCTGAGGCAAGTGAATGGTTTGAACCTGGGAGGCAGAGGGTGCAGTGAGCCGAGATCACGCCACTGCACTCCAGCCTAGGCGGCATAGTGAGACTCTGTCTCAAAAAAAAAAGAAGAAAAAAATTATGTGACCCTAACCCCATATGTGAGAGACAATCTAGAGGGTTCTGGACGGGACAGATATAAAACAGATACAGGTCGGGTGCAGTGGCTCATGCCTGTAATCCCAGCACTTTGGGAACCTGAGGCAGGTGGATCACTTGAGATCAGGAGTTCAAGACCAGCCTGGCCAATATGTTGAAACCTTGTCTCTACTAAAAATACAAAAATTAGCCAGGTGTGGTGACACATGCCTGTAGACCCAGTTACTTGGGAGGCTGAGGCAGGAGGGTCTCTTGAGCCCGGGAGGTGGAGGTGGTTGTAAGCCAAGAGCGCACCACTACACTCCAGCGTTGGCAAGGGGAGTGAAACCTTGTCTCAAAACAAATAAATACATAAATAATACATAAATAAAATAAAATAAAACAGATACAAAACGTGTTGAAACACTGTTAACAGAATTCTTAAGAGCAGTATATTTTAGATTTCAGTTAGTAGGGCTAAGTTATATTATAAAGGTGCTCAGAGAGCTTGATGTAAATTAAAGCTCTCTGTTTGGGTTTAAGTTTCAAAAAAAAAAAAAGGAGGCATGGTTTTGTTTTGTTTTAAGCATGTTTTTCTATTGACTTCATGTCACACCCTCGAGCTGAAGTGATTTTTGATTAGGGAGAAGACAGAAACCAATTAAGGGCTTCTCCAGTCCAAATGGAGTGACTACTAGAAAAAAGCTGTAAGAGTACTATGCTTGCATTTACACAATCTTAATGCATTTGTTTTCTTAGCGAAGAAATTTAAACACTTGTGATGCAATGGAACAGAAATTTTTTATACATTTTTCCTAAATCTGTCTTTTTCTTCATTTTCATATGGAAACAGAAATTTGTCAGGTGCATTTTTCTTCAGAATAATTATTTTTCTGCTCTTCAGATGACAGAAATGGTAGAAATGAAAAGAGAACACACCACCTAGCATTTTCTTCCATTTTATAAATTTGGATCTTTTATCTCATTCTCTAGATTCGGAGATTCTAATTATTGTCTGGGTCCCTGGACCTTTCTCTTTTCCCAAAACCTTATTCACCTCCCTCTGGGACAGAGCAGTTTCCCTTCCTGGGGATACAGAGCTGCTAGTTTTATTCTGTTCCGCCCACAAATCCAGTGTTGCTGCATCTCTAAAGTCTCTTTGATCTCCTCCCACGTAGTAACATTTTACCCTTCCATTGAGTGACCAACCTCCTGGATAAAAAATGACAATCCAGGAAATAGATGATCCAAAGTGACTCTTCTTGCTATAGTATTCTGAGATCATTATTTCGCACCTCTACCCATTCCCTAGCCTAATTAAAATGTCTGTAAACATGGGACCAGACATAAACTGCATAAGAAAATAAGCACAGACATTGAAATTAGATGGTTCCATCATTAAAGGTCTGTACTTTTTAAAAAAATTTTTTTTGAGACAGAGTTTTGCTCTTGTTGCCCAGGCTGGAGTGCAATGCCACAATCTCGGCTCACTGCAACCTCTGCTTCCTGGGTTCAAGTGATTCTTCTGCCTCAGCCTCCTGAGTAGCTAAGATTACCGGCGCCTGCCATCACACCCAGCTAATTTTTGTATTTTTAGTAAAGACAGGGTTTCACCAGTGTTGGCCAGGCTGGTCTCAAACTCCTGACCTCAAATGATCTGCCCGCCCTGGCCTCCCAAAGTGCTGGGATTACAGGTGTGAGCCACTGTGCCTGGTGTAAAGCTCTGTTCTTTCAAAGATACCTCTCTCAAACCATATTTATATTCTCCTTTTTAATGTTGGAGACCAAATTTTTGTAAGATCTGGTTTTCAGATAAGCACTTGAAATAAGGCAAAATAATAATGATAATAATAATGCTTTATTACTAGACCTAGCTCATATCTTAAGGAGAAAGGTGGATGTCATCTGTAGGGAATGTGAAGCCAAGGAAAGGATCCACACTGACCTCACTTTCTGCAAAGTGGATGGTGGTGGTTTCTCTTGTTACTTTGTATCAGTTCCTCCACCAGCATCAATATTTGTTGGGAGGAAAAGCCACCTGGCAATATAGGATCAACAAATAAGAGAAGGCATCACAGTCATGACTACTGTAGAGTCAGATGTTGAAGTGGCTGTCAGCATAAACTGGTAGGAAGAGATGCATTTCCTGATAGAAAAGACAGCTAGGATGCATACAAATGTTTCCCAGAAAATATAGCGGCTGGTTACAACCAACTCCCATTGATTAGTAAGAGAAGGACTACGTGTAGCAGAGAGAACACTGAGCTAAGAGTTCAACCCTGTTTTTGTTCTCAACCCTGTCCAATAGCAAACTTGTTTTTGAGTTTGAGTAAATCACATAATAATATTATGTATTGGGCATATAGTGAGCATTCTTTAGGCATTGTGTATATGCTGATCATCTATTGTGTAGGAAACCATCCACAGCTTCATAACTTTAAAAACGTATTCTTTCTTACCATTCTGGGGATTAATGTGCACAGCTGAGCAGCTCTTTTTGGGGTACCTCCATATGGTTGCAATTAAATTGTCAGTCGTTGGAAGTCTCTACTCACCTGACTGCAACCCCTAGGCTGAGATGGCTGGATCAGTTGAGGATTCTTGGAGCAGCTCCCTCTGTACAGTGTCTCCATGTGGTTGACCTGGGCTTCCTCCAGCATGATGATCTCAGATAGTGGGACTTCTTACATGGCTGCTGGCACCACCGCACCCCCAACCCAGAGTGAGCATCCAGGAGACAGGAAGTGGAAGCTACTAGTCTCTGAAAGTCTGGGCCTAGAAACTGGAACAACATCATTTCTGCCATGTGCTCCACTGGTCAAAGCAGTCTCAGAGCTCCTCCAGATTAAAAAGAGGAGAAATTGACTCACTTGTCAATGGGAGGAGTGTCAAAGCCGGTGCGGTCATCTTTACTATGTTACTTAATACTTCTGGAAAAGGTTCTGACTGGGTTCCTCTTGTCCAGAAAAATGCTTGAAAAAAGGATATAAGGAACTATTGCCAAATGATGATCAGAATAATCAGCTCTATTGGTGCTAAAACTGTGCCAAAAGCCACACTTCCTCCAGCTGAAATGGGGGCTTGTTCTACCCCTTTTGCCCTGAATTTCAAATAGAGGGACCCTGGGTCTAAACTGGCTGATCCACACCGTCAGATGCCTTGTCTGGAACTGAGAGAGAAGATGCCTGGCTGGACCTGCCAGGTGAGGCAAACAGGTCTATGTCCACAGGCCAAGAGAGAGGCTGGGAGTCTGTCATTCTTTTGAGGCATCCACTGGTAATGTGCATTAGTGTGATTAGTAGCCTCTGCACCTGTGGTGGGGAGCCACTGAGATGGACCTGAATTTTCTTTCAGTCTTGCTCTTTCTTAAGAAGTGGATCAAGTCTCTGTCTCTTCTAAAAATGTGAGGAGGGCAGGGATGCATCAGGCATTTTCTTCTTCCCCATACCATCCAAAACTCCAGAATTATTGGCCATCTTTTGCAGAGAAGAAAACTGAGGCTCGGAATAAATTCACCAAGTTTCCAGAGTAACAAGCTGATAAGGACTTGAAGCACATTCACAGGACATCATCCTCTCTCTCTTTCAACATCTCGAAAATCAAACAAATATATGTGTGGCAAATCTTACTACCTCCCCAAAACACTACTCCCAAGACCCACCCCTACTTGTTTCTCTCCATATCCCTTATTACATTACCATCTTGCATAGTGTATGTGTACTCGTTCATGTGTTTGCTGTCTCCCCCTCCTCCCACTATAATTGGATCAAATATAAATGATATCATTGGAATATGGAAGAGGTACCAACGTAGCTAGTGTTATTTGCACACACGATTTACCATTGTGTACCCGATAATACTCAGTTAATACCTGCTGCCTTTAGAATGTCCCCTTTATGAAGCTCTGAAGATATGGGCTGCCATGCACCAATCACTACTGGCTGTAGGGTACTCGCACATGGCTGAAGTTCTAGTGCTGGTGTTGATTCACTGGGACTTGCACAGCATGAGGTCAATGCATTCCATAGGAGACTGCAGTAACATCATGCACAGGTGGGATAAGTCTCTTTTCCAGGTAAGATGTTCCTGGCTTAGCTGATGTTTTCTGTGACAAGTTTTGTGGACAGGATCAATTGCCTGCCTTTCCAGCAGTGCACTTAGAACCTCAAAAAAACTGGCTCTTGGGCAGATCAACAAACCAATTGAATGCAGTTGCAATTTAAAAATCTGAGCCACAGAAAGATATTGTTGCTTGGCTGGGTTGTGACTACCTTCCCTGGGTAATCCCTGCAGGACTTTTGAGGGGAGTAAAGAAGTGGCATCTCACATTTCATCCATCAGAATCATCATTTAGGAATTATCAAGAATGAGAGAGATTTAGTCTTGGAATGTGCAGAAAGGTATACATGGCAGTTACCAGTACATTAATAAAAATGCCACTGTGCTGAAGAAACAACCGAGCATAATAAAAGACTACTGTGGAAAGAACTTTTTATTGTGGCACTCTTGCAATGGCTTTAGGTGTCTGATGGCATTTAAGGCTCAGAACAATCCTCTAAGGAACTATAATCTCCATGTCACAGATGAGGAGGAAGAAGAACAAAGAGGCTAAGTGATTTGCCCAAGGTCTCACAGTAATGAGTGTCAGAATCCAGATTTGAACCAAGACAGTCTGGCTGTAGAGCCTATGTTCTAAATAGCTATACCACTAGATCCTTCTACTACCTTTTTGGTGTTTTGTTGTTAACATTTTCAAGGTCTAAAGAGTGTATAAGCAAGCCAACTAACTTGCAAGCTCTTTGTGTTATTGAAATATACATGCACGGTGTGTGTATGAACACTTTATATACACTGTGTACAATTATAAAGTACTTTGGAGTGGCAGGTGGTTTAGAAGTTTATTTCAGCTTCCCACCCAATGCAGGGGTCCCCAGAGAATCATCATTCAGCTTTCCTTGAACTTTAAGATCAGATGAATAAAAATACTAAGGGTCAACATAAGCGCTGATGCTAATAATTGCTGTAACTATGGAAACAAACTAGAATACAAAGGACAAAAAAAGGTTCTTAAGAGAGAATTAAAAAAAGACAACTGAAATTCACCATACACACACAAAGTAGTGATTAGGCTTGGGAACCAAAATAAATTAATAAAGACTGGAAAATGGAGGAGAGTAGGGTGAGAGAAGTATAAGCACTAGATTTCTGGCCATCTGTAAAACATAGTTAAACACTTTGTTTTGATTACGTAAATATTTTTGTGTTTGTGGAAAAAACTCTGGGATAATCATTCATATAATTAGAAATAAGATGCCTGGCTTCTAAATAGGCATAGAATATAAAACATAGCCTATTCAGGAAAAGAAATAGTGGAAGAGAAACAGTAAGAAAACAAATGAACAACAGCAATGAACCCCAATGTGTAAGCTCCATGGCAAATACATAGCTTTACATTTTTCTATTAAAACATAAAATATACCGAAGTAGATTTAACAATGATATGCAGTGATTTGCATTCATTACCTAATGACTAAAAATATTCTAGCCAATTATAGCGCTATACAGTATTTTGTTGGTTAACATCTTCTCTAATTACTTGGAAGATACACATGTCTTATTCAATTTGGTATTGCCAATATATAATTGGCATATGATTCGTGCTCAGATATATGTTAAATGACTTAATGAATTTTTAAAAAATGAGTGGATAACAATATAAGGAAAATCGTATTTAAAGAAAAAATATTATATATAGGAGAGTGGGTGATTATAAATGTATAATCAATAGTGAAGACATAATGAAATGGAAACTTTATGTGCCAAAGAGCATTGCTATAAACCACTTGGGGCAAAAACTGTTGGAAATACAAAGATAAATTAGTGGTAAGAGTGTGGGCTTTATAATCGGTCATACCTGGATTTGAATCATGGCTCTGATATTTAGTCGGTTGGCCAATTATTTATCTTTTCTGAATCTTATTTTCATCATCTACAAAAATGAGACTAACCTCGTTGTGAGGATTAAGTGAGGAAATGTGGGTAAAAGTGAAGGAGGGAGAGATGTATCCTGTTCTCAGTGGTTATGCAGCATTTGGTCAATAAATATCCCCAGAGTGAGAACCCTCTTCTTGTCATTTTCACAGTTCTTTAGTGCCAGTATAATGCCTTGTTCTATTAAACATTCAAATGGCTGCTGAGTACTGAATAATTTTAAAAAGAAGAGCACCATAAACTCTGTTTCCTTGCTTAAAAACAGAAATCTAACTGTAGTGGCTTTACAAATTAGGGGTTTGTTTTCTTACATAAAGCTCAAACACAGGTGATCAGGTGTGGCTCCATGAATTTATGAAGGACCCAACCCCCTTCTCTCCTTCAGTTCAACCAACCTTAGCACTTTCTTTCCATGCTCCAGGTCACAGAATGGCTTCTGAAACTCTAGCTATCATGGCCACTGCTGTGACTTGAATATGCTCCTCAAACAAAAAAAATGTGTTTTGTAAACTTAATACCCAGTGCAACAGTGTTGGGAGGTGGGACCTAGTGGGAGGTATTTAGGTCATGAGGGCTTCATCCTCCTGAATGCATTAATGCCAATTATTAAAGGGCTCGAGGCTGTGAGTTCCATTTCTTGCTCTCTTGCATGCATGCTTTTTTTTTGCCTGTCTGCCTCCCACCATAGGATGATGCAGCAAGAAGGCCCTCACCAGATGCCAGCACCTTGATATTGGACTTCTCAACCTCCAGAACCATGGAAAATAAGTGTCCTTTCTTAAAGTCACCCAGCCTGTGATATACTGTTACAGAAGCACAAAATGGACTCAGACAACCACAGTCTATGTTATAGGAAGAGGAAGGGCAACAGTCAAGGACATTTCTTCCACTTCACTTATCTCTCTTCAAAAACTCTCCTGGAATCCCTACCCACAAATTCTACTTATCTCGTATACCATCCATTACTCCCTATAAAGAAGCCAGAGAAATGTGAGTTTTTCAGTTTTTTTGGTTTTGTTTTGTTTTGTTTTTGAGACAGAGTCTTGATCTGTCACCCAGGCTGGAGTGCAGTGGCACGATCTTGGCTCACTGCAAGCTCCACCTCCCAGGTCCAAGCGAATCTCATGCCTCAGTTTCCTGAGTAGCTGGGACTACAGGTGCCTGCCACCATGCCCGGCTAAATTTTTATTTTTAGTAGCGATGGGGTTTCACCTTGTTGGTCAGGCTGGTCTCAAACTCCTGACCTCAGGTGATCTGCCCACCTCGGCCTCCCAGAGTGCTAGGATTACAGGCATGAGCCACCGTGCCCAGCTGTGAGTGTTTTTTTTAAACTGGAATATAAAATAGCCACCCCATATAAAATAGAGGTTCTAATGTTAGTAAAGAAACAGAGAATTGATATTAGGGAGGCAGCAAAGAATCTGTCAAAATGATTGATGGTTTTCTTGGATGGGAACTTCTTGCATCACTTATTAAAGTCTACATTTATGTATTTAATAATTTTATGTCTAGTGGGTTTACTTCAGCTGAGCAGGGCCTGGGGTGGGGTCCTAAAGTAACTGATGGAGCTTTCCTTTGTGAGTTTTATCTGATATATATTCTCTGAGAGATTGAATTTAGAAAGTAGGGCAATTGAAAATGGCTAGGGATTACTGAAGGGCATTTATTAATTTATTTGACTGGTAATACAAACATTTAAAAAATCAACAGGGGCAAAAGAAAAAACAACTAAAAAGTAATTTTTTCTTCACCCTTGGCTCTCAGTTATTCAGCCCCTGTCTTTAGAAGTAACCACTGTGACTACCCACTATTTAAATTTTGTGTAGACTTCTGGATAAAGTCACTGCTTATAATGCATATATGGGTATGTAATCTAGTTTATTTTTTTAAGCAAATGAGACCGTATCAGACATACTTCTCTGTACATGGAATATATCACTTAAGAGTATTTCTTGGATATCTTTCCAAGTCATACTTGAGAAGCTGCCTCATTGTTTTTAACAGCTGGCTAGTATATCATTGCATGTATATACCATTATTTATTCTCTTGATGAACTGTATATACCGTAATTTATTTGGCTGAACATTTTGTAGAGTCCAATATTTTGCATTATAAGTAAAACTATAATGAATAACCTTGGAAATATGTCATTTTGTGTTTGTGTAAAAGTACTCCAAGAATTAGAATTTATTCTGAGTCAAAAGGCATTTGACCTTATGACTTTGAGAACGTTGCCAAATTACTCTCCATAAGTATTATAGCAGTTTTTACTCCACTGACTGTTCTGATGATATATTTTTGCTCATTACATTGTGTGACCAAACACTTGGTCTTCTTTGGAAGGCCAAGGCAGGAGAATCATTTGACCCCAGGAGTTCAAGACCAGCCTGGACAACATAGCAAGACCCCATCTCTATAAAACAAACAAACATTTTGGTGTTTGCTCATATAATAAACAAAAAAAAATCGTAGGTTGAGTATCATATTGTAAATTTAAGAGCTAAAAAAATTTCTATTTATATTCTTTGCCCATTTTTCTCTTGGGTTGGTTAATTCTTATAGGTTGTCTTTATAGTTTAAGGAAATTAGCCTCTTATTAGTTGCAAATGTTTCCCATTTGGTTTTTACTTTGTTTATGGTATTTTTCATGCAGAAAAAAAAATTTTAACTGTTATGTAGTCAAGTTTATTGACTTTTAAATGGCATGCAGATTTTGTCATATGTAGAAAGTTTAATATCTCACATTAAGATTTTTTAATAGGTCAATTTTTTCCTAGTTAGTTTTGTTTTTCCAAAGGGTAGCACAAAGACCAGTGTAACTATAAGCTACAAGGAAGCCAATTTCAGCTCCTCCTGGAAGAAAGAACATTTTAACAATTAGTCTAACAATGAAATCAACCCCTTGTTGTAGTTTTCTTCAGGGTTTGGTAAGGTAACCATTTTTAAGAGTATTCCAGGAAGCCTGTATTTCTTATTTCTGCAGTCCTCTATCTACTTTCGAAGAAGAAATTTACTTTTTACAATGGGCATCATTACCAGGCAGTTCTTGGAAAATATGCACATATAGTAATGCGATATATAAGAATCATGATATCTATTAATAAATAGCAAAAGAAATTTAATGGAAATCATATAAATTGTTCTAGAGGAAGAAGTTTTTTGAGATAGTTCAGTATAGCGGTGAGAGACTGAGCTTCTGAGTCAGAAAGGCTAGTTCAGATCCAATTCTGTGCCTGGCTATGAACCTCCGAGCCTCAGTTTCCCCATCTTTAAAATGGAGATAGTAATACTACCTACTACATAGGATTCTTGTCAGGCACTCTTAAAAGTCTAAAAGTTCTATGCATTTTTTAAAAGTTTAAGTGTTCAATAAATATTAGTTATTTTGTTATTACTCTATTTGGATGCAATTCCATTGCCTAGTATTTTTTTTCTTTCGGCAAGCATTTATTGAGTGCACACTGTATACTAAACACTGTACTGGATTCTGGGGTATAAACAAGAGTAAACAAGGTACCTGTTCCCAAAGACCATAGCCTTAGGTTTTACAGAGGTATGGAGGCAAGATATTAATAAAATTTACTTATTAAATCAATAAGGCCCCAAAGCACCATGCATTTGTAATCTAGAGTATGAATGGCACATATGGCAAAGTGACATGTTGGCAACGAGCCTATGAATGAATAGCAGCTGGATTGCAAAATCAAGGAGAAGCTTTTCCCCTACCCTCCGAACCCAAACAATCCCCTTCTTTCATCAGGTAACAAGAGATGACAGCACAGGGATCAGGTCCTAATGCACAGCCTTTCATGGCCCCAGTCCTGCTTTTCATTCTGATTAGAGGATAAAGGAAATGGGTTTCCTGGCTGGTCTCATCCTGGTAAACATTTTGCCTGCTTTGCAGAACCGCCACCCTATTTAAGTGCAATTTGCTGGACCTGCAGTTGGTTGAAAACAGCAGGGCCTTTGTCAGTGAATAGAGCTGTAGTGACAGGGAGGACATTTATAAAAATGCTGGTGTGTCTCATGCCCCGTGCCAGCTGGTGCTATTAGTGCTCTTTTATGTGCCTCTTGAAATATACTATAATAAATCTTTAAAGGAAAGCCAGGGCATAATGAGTAATCAAATTCAGTCCTCTGGAATTCATTGCAATGGTGGCTTCTAAACATGGGTATTATTGCCCCACCAGAAATGGAAAACTGAGAAGTTAAGAAAAACAGGTTGTTCTTGAAAATGTATCAGAGACATTTTTGGTAAAGAATCATATTGGCCCTCTTCCAGTGGCTTTATTTTTATTAAGAACTAGCAATCCGTGAGCTGAAATACACAGACTGCTGGAACCCAGCCTTGATGTGAATCCTGCATCTTAGTCTGAGTTACTATTTTAATAAAAAAAAGAAACACCTCTATTAAAAGTCTCTGGGTGCCCCATCAAGTATCCTATATTTATTCAATGTTATAATAGTAGAGCTTGTACCATAGTGTAAGAAAATGTCTGGGAAGTGATGACTGAAAAAAGCAGTTTTCTTCCAGCTGGTATCTACCTGATGATCATCCCATATGTATATGGTCAAGGTGAGGAAGAGATCTCTCCTATTAAAAATACTTGATACATTTGGGTAATACAATGTGTTCCAAGTTTTCTCTTTTTCTTTTTCAATTTTATGTGCTGTAGAATAATTTAAAATGATCAAAAATAAAAGAACTGTGGTTAGGTACGTATGTCTACAGACCACCCATTATTCTCCCTTCTGGGCAAAGTCTAGATCAGTTTTTCCATTTGAGCCAGAGCTTCCTATTTGCAACTATAGAGATTAGTGTTGAATGCATGGAGCTGCTAACATAGGAGTTAACTATGGCTTGTGGGTCAATTCCAGCTTACCATCTCTTTTTTGTTTATTTGCCTAGAAGTTAGTCTGTGTTTATTGTTTGCTGTAACTGTAGGTGTCAGAGGCTAAAATTTCTGCTGGTGTCCTTGTTTTTAGCGGGTCCCTGTTGTCTTAGGTTTCCCTGGAGACTCCTTTATAAATAGAATCTGAGCCTTGCAGTTCTTTTCAGCTATCATCCTCTGTTATATGGGAATCCTATTGATGTGGTGCTAAAATGGAGGTGGTGGTAAAGGGGAAGCACTCAATAACCCTATGATTTGCTCTCAGTCTTTAATGACTCCATCATTATAGATTTAAGAACCTTTTAATTCCTTTCCTTGTTTATAGTCTTTGCTCATTTTTCTGTTGGACTGCTTAACTTTTGCGTGTGTTCTTTATAGTTTTAAGAAATTAGCCTCTTGTTAGTTGCAAATCTCTTTCCTATTTGTCTTTTGACTTTGTTTATGGTATTTTTTCATGCAGAAAAAATTTTAAATATTAATAAATTTTACTATATAAAATTCTTCACAAGGTCTTTAGGGTTTTTTTCACCCCTTAGTAAATGAGACAGGAAGGCTAGATGGGGCTGGAGTTGGGTATTTCCCTTTTCCCAGGTCAGTTGGGCTCTTTCTGATAAAATCTTACTAGGTTAGGCTCTGGTAAAATAGTCTCCCTCAAAGACAGGTCGTGTTAAGGAGAACAGAACAGTCTGGGTGTATTTAAAAATGGTTACTTTTCCCCTCCCCCTGCAGGAAGGATGAGGGGATTTTTCTTTGACCTTTACAGTGCAAACCTGGTTAAGCTTCAGCAGGTAAAACTTACAAATGTGCCTCAACCACCTCACTCAGGCTGGGTCTCCAGGAGTTTTTAATTTCTGAAGCTAGGCCAGGCTCAGTCTCCAGTAATTAGTAAATTATCCTTTAAATATATCTACCCAACCTTGGCTCCAGTGAGATTTCTGCCCCAACTAAGATATAATTCTTTGTATCTACCCCTTTCTTCGGTTTTAGCAGTGGTGATTTTATCTGTGAGCTCACTTCTCTGATAGACCTAAGAATTGTTGATTTTCTGGGTTTTTTTTTTTTTTTGGCTTGTTTCTTATTGTGAGGACAGGAGTGACAAATACCACAATCTTTATTTACAGAACCAGAAACCAAAGTCTACCACCTGTGTTTGTATAGCTTGTGAGCTAAGCATGTTTTCAGGCATTACCAAATGATTGAAGAAATTTTAAATATTTTTTTGTGACATGTAAAAATTATATCAAATTCAAACTTCAATACTGCATTCATAAAATTCTGTTAAAACATGGCCATTCTCATTCGTTTATGTAGTCTATGGCAGATTGAGTATTTGTGACAGAGACTGTGTGGCCAACAAAACTTAAGTTATTTATCATCTGGCCCTTTACAGAAATGGCTGCTTTTTAGTACACTCTAGACATAGGTCCTGGTTAAGTCTGAATCCCTTGACACTGTACTTGAGTTGAAAATCAAATGATGGGGTACCTGTCAAGGGCTGGAGAGGATCCTCAC
This sequence comes from Pongo abelii, assembly GCF_028885655.2. Taxonomy (NCBI): domain Eukaryota; kingdom Metazoa; phylum Chordata; class Mammalia; order Primates; family Hominidae; genus Pongo; species Pongo abelii. The sequence goes on along the minus strand of NC_071992.2, from coordinate 137,018,831 downwards.
ATTTAGAGATGAGTGAAGATATAGGCCTTCTCTCAAGGAGACTCTAGGCTTGTGGGGAACACTAGAGGGCCAACCAAACAAGAATTTAACTGGAGTGGTTCAGAATGAAAGGCTATGAAGTTCGTCTTGGGCCATAGGGAGTCATTGGAGCTCATCCTATTTGGTAGAACAGGAACTTCTTGATGATGGTCCAAGGGCTGGGTCTTTTTAGGAGTGCCAAGCTCAGGTGGACATTGATGTATTGCACTTTCTGAGAACTGAGAAGTTTCAGCTCCAATCTTTCCAACAGTTATGGCTGCTGTGGCCACTTCAGTACTGTAATGTCACTTTCAAACATGCATACTTCGTTCATTTTGATTTTTTTTGTTCTTCAGTTATCAAGAAGTATGCTAATTTGAGGAAAGCGTGGACTCATGTATCAGAAAAGTATTCAAAGCAAACCATCAACCTAATTTCAGAAAGTAGAGACCAGTGAGAGTTTCCTAAACATTTATAAAGGGTAGAATGCTTGGACATTTCTGGGTTGATCGTGAACTCTGCCGGTAGTGTTTACCCACTTGCTTTGCCCTCTGAAGGGATTTCAAGTAAAAGGAAAGATAAACCACAAACTTTTTAGCTCACGTATATCCTATAATACATGTATGTTATTATCTCCATAGCGAATAGGAGAACTTCAGAACTTTGTCTATGGCCTGGATGGAAATTCTTTCAGTCCTTGTTGTTATTAACAACAGCTATAAGATGTCAGAAATGCCTCCTTAGCTAAAGTGGGTTGGGGCTGGAAAAGGTAGCTCATGCCTGTAATCCTTGCACTTTGGGAGGCTGAGGGTGGAGGATTGCTTGAGCCCAGGAGTTCAAGACCAGCCTAGGCAACATGGCAAGACACTGTCTCTATAAAATAATAATAAATAAATAAATAAGTGGGTGGATGCTGAGGAGGGTCCATGCTGGACTTATATGATAGGATGGGTGCAGACAATGAGGAAATATACAATATGGAGTTCTTTATTAATTAATCACAACTTCCCTGAAGTCCAGATTCCTTAGGAAAGTTAGGTGACCACTCTTGGGCCCCCTGTGTAGGCCACAGTATATTAAGGTTTGCCTAGTCTGCAACTGAGTAGTGAGTGTCCTTGAGTCTTTCTGGCTGTGTCCCCAAATTGCAATTCTGACTGTACACTATGTTGTGGTTTGGCCTGGAAACAGGTATATTCCCTTGCTGCCTTATATTTTTTATCAGAGTGATTGTGAAATCCACCCAGCAGATCTTGTCCATGGGCCATCAGTATATTACATTGCATGTTAATGGAGCTGGAGAAATAGTGAAGCAAATAACCCATGCAAAAGTAACTAAAGCACAAATAAGGAACATGATACTGACTCTCTTGAATCTCTCACAGAGTATAGATTTGATGAGGACCTCTAACTCAATGTAAAGTCACCTTAATGAAATCTGTCTCTTATTATCATCATCCAGGCCCTTATTGAATATGTCCGGAGGTGGGGAACTCATATCCTTCCCTCAACCCATGTGCGTCAGTGTTAGACACTGCATTAGTCAGGGATCTTGGGTTTGCAAGTGACAAAATCAATTTGTTTAAGCAAAAAACAATATTTATTAGCTCTCTTGACAAAATTTGAGAAGGGCAAATTTCAAAAGTGAATATAAATAAGATTTAAATATTGGAAATCAATAATTAATTTTTCATCTCTTTCCCTTCTTCCGTTTCTCTATGTAAAGCTATTACAACATCACCTGGAACATAGTAAGTGCCCAATATGTGTTACTTGTTGTTACCTTTATTACTTCATAGGGTTAGCAGAAGCAATAAATGAGATAATGCATTTAGCATGGTTCTTGGTATCACCACCACTACCACTGCTGTTACTACTTCTCTTTCCAGTTTTCTCTGTTCTTCTCCTTTAATCTTTAAGAGTGTCTTTCCCACTTGCGGAAAACATGGCCATCAGTAACTTCCAAGCTCACATGTCCCTGCTTCACAATTAGAAAACATTTGGGATTTCTTCTTTCTGTTTCTTATGTTCCCCATGTTAGGGAGAAATCTGATTAGCTTAACTTTAATCCAGTGTCTAGACCTCTGTGGTCACAGCGGCCAGGAAGGAAGGATACCCTCACTAGAACATTACAGTTGGAATAGAGGAAAGTTTTTCACAGAAGAAGGGAAGACTTGTTAAGCTGACACAACTAGAAAGCTGCTAGAGACATCTGGGGTGATTAGGAGTGCCTTCATAAATTTAAACTAAATACTTGTACTTCCTACTTTGGTCTTCTCCTGAAACATGAAATGAATCAGTTCTTTCTCATTTGTGACCTTTCAGATATTTAAATGCAGCTGCCATGTCTGACTACTTGGCACATTACAACATTCTACTGACCCAGGTCTCCTGTCTCTGAGTTACCTTTTACTCCAGTTTTCAGCTCTAACAGGACCCTTGTAGACTTCTTATTTCCTCCTTTTCTTTAACCTCTGTAATCACCTTGCCATCTCTCACCCTGCTTTAGTCCCCAGAGTTCCCCTTAATCATTGCTCAACTGGCCTGGCTGCTGCAGACCAATCACCCAGTATCATGTAGGAATGCAGTCCTTTCAGCAGCAAACAGGTTTGGGAACCCGATAGATCTGTTTTGATTCATGTGTCTCTCCTACTGAGTAAAAGTATGACCTTGAGAAATTGACTCAGCCTCTTTCAGTGTTGTTGTAAGGATTAGGGATTAGTTATGCACAGTCCTTAGCCCAAGGCCTAGCATATAGTAGATGTACAATAAACAGTAACTGTGGTTACTGTCATCATTATTCTTATATCAATTCCTGGCATCCCAAAGGAAAGGAAAATGTGGTTAGAGAATTGATATTCCATCCCATGCCCATGCAGCAAAAAGCAAAAGATCAGGTTCTTCCTACCCTGGCAAAGCCAGCATGAACAGGTGACTTGACCACATGGGAAAAAATTGGACCTTGGGACTTCAATTTCTTTTTCTTGCAAGCCTTAGATGTCAATCCCAGCACTTAGGCCACTGGGAATGTAGCAGTGGCTTTTCTCTTGTTTTCTACCTCCAGTTTTAAGCCAATTGTCTTGAGGGATATAAAATCCCCATTATCCCAAGCTAGGGAATTAGAACGTTAATTCCATCCAGGTCAGCTATTAGAGGGTATAAAGGCAGACATGACTCTTGTCTGGGGGCTTTACTGCAAGTGCTAGCTCAACTCATTCAACTCCATTGAAGAAACATAGTTTTTATATTCTTACTCTGGCTAAATGTCTTGGCATTTGACGTCCCCCAAATTTTGGCTGTAGTCTACTTTTCCTTACTCTGTTGTACTCACCTTCTACCCATCCAAATCAGGTTAATTCCCCCTCCCAAAGCCCACTCTGTGAATAAGCACATCTGAATATTTTATCACATTGTTACCCCAGTGAGTGTCCTGCATCAAACTAAATCCTACCCGTCTTTACCACCTTAGCTGTCCATTCATCGCTTTACATCTGTCCATCCATCCATTGAAAAAAATTGCTATTTTAGGCATTGAGGATACAGATGTAAACAAGACCAAGTCCCTGGCCTCATGGAATGTACATTCCAGTGTAAGAAACAGACAACAAATATAAATAGATGCTTTAATGTCAGTTGTATTCAGTGTATTAAAAATTAAAACAAAATAAGGAAAGAGAAAATGATGTCGGAGGTAGAAGGGTAGAGATTGACTATGTTGGATATGCTCATTATAGTTCACAGAAGGGAAGGTCATCTTGTCCAGAATGCTCCAATGTAGGCATCTCTTTCACAGTACCTCTGAAAGATAGCAATCCATGGAGATGATGCACCGTTGATCTTAAGAGTACAGGCCCTGGAGCTGTATTGACCTTGATTTGAATTCTAGCTCAACCACTTGCTGGAATTCAGCTCAACAATGTGACCTTGGTTGACTTATTTACCATCTTTGAGACCTATTATCCTTTATCTGGCAAATGGGAGTTATAATAGCACTATTTCCTCCAGTTGTTGGTTGTTGGGAGAATTAAATGAAGTTATGTCTGTAAAGCTATTAGAACATAACTTGGAACATAGTGCTTAATATGTGTTACCTGTTGTTACCTTTATTACCTCGTAGAGTTAGCATAAGCAATAAGTGAGATAATGCATTTGGCATGGTTCCTGGTATCACTACCACCACCACCACTACTACTATTATAATTGTTATTTTTATTATTGTTTTCTAATGACAGAAGACTTTTAAGATGGGAAGTTCCTCGTCTTATGAGTTTCCTTTTTTGACAGTCTGTTCATTAAATTGCCCCTTTTCACATTGAACTCAAACGTACTTCACATGAATATTTAGTTTGTGGTCCCAGATGGACCTGTCGACCATAACCTCCAGAGCTAAGCGTCCAGCCCAACATAGTTTGGCTCTCCCTGATCATGACAGCCCATGGCACACCTTCCTCCTCTGAAATCCCCAAGCCACTTCTGTTAATACCACTCATTTGGTCCTTACCATTTATTGTTCTGATAGCTATTGCCTTATTATGTTAGTATTTAGTTCTATCTACACCCAGAACATAAGTGCTCTACGACAGGATATTGTCCTACCTTTTCTTTTTATAATCCCCTTGGATGGAACCCTCTCTATCTCTTTCTTCTCTCTCTCTCTCACACACACACACACACACACACCACAGCACAGCATAGCACAGACTCAACATTTACGCACTGTGTCAAGGCCACTGTGTCACTACTGTGTGAAGGCCACTGCAACCACACTGGGTGACATGAGAATCAACACCATTGCCTTGGATACAAAGGTTGCTTGTATTTCACTGGAGCATCTTTTATTATACCAGTTTCTTCCATGTGCAAGTCAAAATTGTGTCTTTTTAAAATGTTCCTGCTGACTCATAATCTTGCTTGTCGTCTTTTCCTCCTCATTTACAACTCTACAGTCCATAATGTATTAAATGATGCAAGTTCCCAGCCTAATATTAGGGAAGGAAAGTAGTAATTGAATTCTTAAACTCATGTACCTTTCTGTAGCCTTTGCTTATGATGTTGTTTGTGCCCTGGGCACAGACAGTACATTGAAGGACTGGCTGTCAAACCAGCTTCTCCCATTGCTTTTCTCATGATAATAGTGAGTAACATTTATTACACATTCGCTTTGCCCTCATATACTCTCTACATCTACACTTCACATGTCATTTAATCTTCAGAATCACCTTCTGAATTTGGAACAATTCTTATCCCCACTTTAGGGATAAGAAAATTGAGACTTAGACAAGGAATCTCAATCCCAGAACTAGATTTCTTTTTTTTCTTCTTCTTCCTTTTTTGATACAGGGTCTCACTCTGTTGCCCAGGTTGGAGTGCAGTGGCACAATCACAGCTCACTATAGCTCAAGCAATTCTCCTACCTCAGCCTCCCCAGGAGCGGGTACTACAGGCATACACCACCACACCCAGCTAATGTTTTTCTTGATTTTTCTTTGTAGAGACTTGTTTTCACCATGTTGCCCAGGCTGGTCTTGAACTCCTGGACTCAAGCAATCCACCCGCCTCAGTCTCCCAAAGTGCTGGGATTACAGGCATGAGTCACAGTGCCAGGCCCAAGAACTATATTTCTTAACTATTCCCCTATATGATTCCATCAGGACCTGTATGACAGTGAGATAATTTTTCAGGTTCTATTCTCTGTGATGCAGCCTCTGGCCATGTATTTATAGTTTCAAATAGAAAGTGAGTTACTATCAGCAGGCCAGAAGTAGAAGACTTTGGAAAATTTCTTTTATCTATGGTATTAGTTTACAAACTTTAGTCCCTGATTTAAGTAGGCATCATACTCCCAAATTTAGATTGATGAGACAAATTAGAATGAATGTATCTATGATTGCAGGATCAGTCATAGGGTTTCCTTGATACAATAATTCTCTCCTATCTTTTGATATTTCAGCTTGATTAGGAAAAATTCATTGTATACACAAATTTTTAGGCATATATCTAAGGCATAAGATAAGATACATGTGTGGATCCACTGGTTAAAACGTTAAATGTGTGGCTTGTTTTGTCATTAAAGTCCCTCTAATATGCATTTATTTGCTTCCCAGAAGAATTTGATCTGATCGTCGTTCTGCTGACCACACACACCTGATGCTTCTTTGATCTTATCTGCTGCTACTCTCTGCCTTGCTTATTCTTCCCTTACTGTTCACAGGGAAAGTGTACCAAGCACTGTGGGACTGAAGTTCTGTTCCTACCCTCAGGGAACTTCCCATTTTGTTGAGGTGACAAGATTATACACATGGGATTATTTGACAGTTTGGAGCTACACAGTAGTGCTATTGAGAAATAGGGCAGGTCTTAAGAGGGGGATTTACAGTAGACTTTTCAGAGAAGGTGAAGGACTTGAACTGGAGATTGGATTTGGTTGGTGGAGTAAGGAGATGGGGTTACAAGTCTGAGAGGTGGAGTGGGCATTGGAAGACCGAAGACAGCATAAAGGAAGAACTTTTTAAAGTTACGCAATTATATCATACCATGTTTCAAACCATCTTGAAGGCATGAGGCATGTGGGTGGACTGATCTGATACACTTACCATTTTTCCTTGGTGTGTATTATATGAGTTTCAAACAGTAGTTTAATGTGGCGCCTCAGGATTGACACAGGTGATTTCTAGTCCCAAACTGCCAGTGATGGCCCAACTGTGATGTTCCTCCAGGGCCTCCGAAACACCCTGTGCCATCAGGCTTAGCAAACCCAGGGAAAATCTTGGAAAGGAGCACAGATTGCTTCTTTTCCAGTAAAAACAAGTCTTTTTCTTTTTTTTCCTTCCAACTTTTGTTTTAGGCTCAGGGAGTGCATATCCAGGTTTGTTACATGGGTAAATTGCATGTTGCTGGGGTTTGGTGTACAAATTATTTCATTACCCAGGTAGCGAGTATAGTACCCAATAGGTAGTTTACCAGTTCTCACCCTCCTCCCACCCTCCATCCTCAAGTAGGCCCCTGTGTCTATTGTTTCTTTACTTATGTCCATGTGTACTCAGTGTTTAGCTTCCACTTATAAGTGAGAACATGTGGTATTTGGTTTTCTGTTCCTGCATTAATTCGCTTAGGATAATGGCCTCCAGCTGCATCCATGTTGCTACAAAGAACATGATTTCATTCTTTTTTATGGCTGTGTAGTATTCCATGGTGTGTATGGAATAACATTGTATCACAGTTTTTTAATCCAGTTCTCCATTGATGAGTTTCTAGGTTGATTTCATTTCTTTGCTACTGTGAATGGTGCTACAATGAACGTAGTTGTGGGTGTGTCTTTTTCCTAGAATGATTGATTTTCCTTTAGATATATACTCAATAATGAGACTGATGGATCAAATTCTTATGAGGATGGTCAGGGAAGTTATTCTCACTTTACTGAAGAGGAAACTGATGTTCATGTGCTAAGACACAGAAATGTGATTTTTTTAAATATTACATATATAATAGGTATGAAACAATATATATGATATATGCATATATACACATACACAGATATATTATGATGTGCTAACTTCAGCATTTCTGCGAGCTTTAACCTAGCCAAGGTGCCTGATCTGAGATCAAATTGGATTTTCATTCCCTTTTGGCCTAATGAACCACATACACCTGACCTTCTCTTAGGCTTGGCTCTGCTAATTATCTCTCTCAATTTGATGTTCTTCTCTTCTCACTGTGTATGTCATTTTTAATGAGACATTTTAATGAGACAAACCAGTGTTTGGGAGAGGTTTATGTGCAAGAAGAAAAATAAGATGATCGCTAACAACTGGCAGCAGGTTATAATGCCAAGATCGTCTACAACATTTTTAAATGACATGCTGAGCTGTGTGCTGAGTTGCACCATTTTCCATTAACTGCTTTCAGCCAGAACAAGATGAACAAGTGAGAATGGGTTGAGAAAGTGACCTGATTATAATGTCTGCTATTTATTGGGCACCCATTGTGTGCAGACACTGTACTCAGTCCTTACATTTTTTTTTTCATTTAAACCTCATACTATTATTATCACCATTTTACAGAAAAAGAAATGGACGCCTATAGAGGTTAAGTAGGTGGCTCAAGAAGATATAACTAGTAAGTGATGGAGCTGGTGGTCAGGAACTTACATATATAAATGTATATATAATAGTTCATTGGAAGGAAGCTTTCATCATAAGTCAAATGCTTATGGGTAAAGAAAAATTGGGGGCCAGCTGTAAGACCAGACATTTACTTCCAGTGCCAATAACAATATTGTCACCATAGCAGGTGCAGAAATGATCGTGGGGACAGATTTCTTGCACACACAAAAAAGTATCCTTTAAGATTTAATTTGTATGGCTATTTGAAAGTGCAGTAATAAAAAGAAGTAGAAATAGACACATAGAATAAGTAACTTCAGAGCCTTCACAAAACCCTCCTGTCTGAAAGGATATCCTCTACCCAGTTGTCATGTCAGAAATTCCTTCCTTAGTAATTAATATCCTTGCATAGTTTTTTTAGGTGTCATCTTAATGTGGACAACATTCATCACATATCAGATTTTGTTACATATCAGATTTCCATCAAAATTCAGTTTGTCTTTTCGTATTTACTCCCCCTTCTTCCCTCTCCTGAGATAACTTAGCATCCTCACTCCACTTTTTACTTAAGCGCTGAATCTCACTTCATCATCTCTCCTCCATCAGAACTTCTCCATTCTGTGACTGTCTGTTCCTTGATACTTTGTTGTCTAAAGCTGACAGTGGGTGATCATAGGTCAGTTATTAGATGGAATCCTTTAGCCATAGATAATAGGATTTTTCTGCTTCTTAGAAGACAATGTCATAATAGTTAAATAGCAGGCTGATTGTATGTGTTTTCAACATCTGAATTGTAGTATATCCAGCTAGGGGGTAGCCTGGGGAAGGGGGATTCTTTTAGATTCTGCAGGAGCTTTTCCCCATACTTAAATCCCTTCCTAATGCATAAAGCTGATTCTGCTTGGAAGAGGGAAGCCAGCCTTTCATTTTCCACCTGACACCTCATGATAGATGGAAATGTCCCTTCCTCTTCTCTTTCTTATCTCTCAGCATCCTTCTTCTCTGAACAAATGAGCATTCGTGACCCTTGGTGAGTCAATTTCATTTAAACAGAAGGCCAGATACACCCCAGTGTATTCAATTATTTTATAATCAATTCCCTTTTCGGCAGCATCTTTCTCCCAAAAGTCAGAGATCCCTTTACAAACTGTATTGGCAACATTATTACAAGTCAGAGCACAGTGACCTGCATCTGAGGACAGTGATTTAAGAGACAGTGAATATGAAAAGACAAATTTGATTTTGATGAATGGTAAGAATTTTGTGTGTTATCAACATAAGGTGACACCTAGAGAAACCAGTTCAACAAGTAAATCACCAATGAAGGAATTTCAGGCAAGTCAATCAGTGTTGGGGCAGTTAGGAGCTCAGCAATTCATTTCACATTGTAGACACTCTCCATAAAATGATTAATTGTATAAATGCACTAATTCAAGATACTTGTTGAGCTTTTGCTATCGCCAGACCCTGGGCACAGGGTGCTGGAGATACAAAGGTTTAAGGGAATAAATAAAGGAAGCAGGCAATGGTGAAAAGAAAGGAATGAATGAAGGAAAGAAGGGAGGGAGGGAAGGAGGGACGGAGGGAAGGAGGGAGGGAGGGAGGGATTATTTGCTTTAGTAATTGAATAATTTGTCTCTGACAGGAAGGGCTGGCCTTGCAAGCTCAACCAAGCTTTCTTAGTACTTCTTAATAATTAAAATAATTGGGCTATATGACTAAAAATTTGCAAGTGGAAATTTCTGTTCATGTTCTGTGATTGCTAGAGGTTTATAAAGCAAAAACTTTAAAACTTAGAAAGACTTTGAGACAAAGACTTGGACAGTTTTTGCACCTGAAAAAGAAACAGAATCTAGACTCATGAGGAGTTAGGTGAGTTCACAGGAATTAGCAGATAGGAATTCCAAGAGCAGCACAGACCTTTCCGTACTAATGTTTCAAGCCAACCCACATATTGCAGTTGCTGAGCCACACCTAGACTTTCAGCGGAAATGTAAAGACAAGAAAGATATTTGGCTTCTAACTTCCCCTGAGTCTGTTTCAGTTTCCTTCTTTGCAAACCTTTATCAACAGTTGTTCATAAGACTTTCTCAATAACCAAAAAACTCAACAGGCAACCACAAGAGAGGGCCTCTTCACAGCATACAGACAGCCACAAGATACTACCAGAAAAAAATAGAATAAGATACATCACGTAGATACATAGAGAGGCTGTAGTGGTTTATGCAGAGTATATTGATCCAACTTCTAGACATGGAAAAATCAATATATTTAAGTAGCCTCCTTAAAATAAGTTGACTTTTCAGTAAGCAGTTTGGCCAACTGTTAGTGTACAGTGAAAGGAATAATTTAAGATTTAGCCTTGGCCACAACTAGATTCTGCAAACATGTACAGAAGAAAGACAATGCTTTCCCTTTCCTTTTTACTACCTCCTGCAATCAGTGGTTTGCCCAAGCAAATTTTAAAAATTGGAGAAAACGGGTCTTTGGAAGAACTAGCTAGAAATAGGCTACAGCCCAGACCTCCTAACTAATCTGTTGAAGGAAGTCTTCTCATTCTTTTCCAGGCTTTCCTTTGATTCAATGTTTGAAAAATCAGGCAAACTAGAAGATGATTATTATAACCACTGTTATAAGTCATTATAATTTTTTATAATTTAGATTTATATGATTACTGATTCACTTGTATTATGTTCTTATTGGGTGCCAGGTGTGATACTACCCGTTGCCTGTATAATCAGTAACAATAACAAAAATCACTACAAGGTTGGTAGTATTCTTCCTATAATTTGTAGAAGAGAAAAATTTAGACTCAGACAAGTGCAAATGACTTACTCGAAGTCCCACAGCTGTGAAGTTGCATGGCCAGGGACTTAAATGCTTGAGTCTGCCTGGCTGCAATGCCTGGGCTGTTTCTTACTATGCCATGTTTAATGAAACTAGAACGCTGCCCTACACAATAAAACAAGGATATGTCTTTAGTGCCATTCTAGTCTTTTGCTGGGTAATGAAGCATTAACAGCATAATCCCTAGAAGAAATCTCCATTTTTTATTTTCCTTTGGAATTATCTGCCTTGAAGGTTCATAGTAAATTGAAGGGCTTACACATTTCTTCTTCTATAGGCAGCTTTATAACATACATATTTTGTTTGTTATATACTGTATTCTGGGTCCTGTGAAGTCAAAGGCCCCCTGATCCATGAATCTGACTTTTCCAGACAGCAAATCACTTCACCATCCCTTTCCCTCTAGTCTTTACAATTCCTGCATGAGCCAGATGCTTCAGAAAACAGATCCTTTGTATTGAATTTCCACACTGCAGTTCCCAGACTACGGAAGGATGAAGACCAAATTTTTTGTATTTTGTCATCTCTATTTATGTGGATAGATATATATTTAGAACAAGTTAAAAAGGAGGGAGGAAAAAAAACCTACTCCAAAACAAACAACTTCCTGATCTAATACAGAGGATGCAGGAGACTTTGCCGTGAGTAGAATGGACAGGATGTCCACTGTTGCCACAACACAGCTTATTTGAGTAGAGTCAAACTAATTTATCTGAGAGGATGCCTGGTTGCACAAGAGAAAGGGGAGTGAGAGGTTTGAGTTATTTAGAAAAGCAAACGGTTATTCTTTAGCAGGCATCAAACACTTAAACTCTGGCAAACAAGTCCATTCAAGAGGTCATCACACAGAAAATAACTAGCAATGCGTAATATATCTTTTCTATGGCGAAAGAGTAGAGGAAGAAAGAAGAAAAATAATAATTTTATATCTACCCAGAGACAACCATGTTTAAAAATTAGTACATTGTTCTAGACTATTTTGTGTGTATATACATATGTGTGTATGGGTTTGCCTATTTTTTATATTTTAATTTGAAATTTATGTTAAGTTCATGAGTGCATGTGCAGGTTTGTTATATAGGTAAACTTGTGTCATGGTGGTTTGTTGTACAGATTATTTCTTCGCCCAGGTATTAAGCCTAGTAACCATTAGTTATTTTTTCTGATCCTCTCCTTCCTCCCACTCTCCACCCTCCGAAAGGCCCCAGTATGTGCTGTTCTCCGCTATGTGTCCATGTGTTCTTATCATTTAGTTCCCATTTATAAGTGAGAACATGGACCGGGTGTGATGGCTCATGCCTATAATCCTCGCACTTTCGGAGGCTGAGGCGGGCGGATCAATTGAGGTCAGGAGTTTGAGACCAGCTTGGCCAACATGGCAAAACCCCATCTCTACTAAAAATACAAAAATGAGCCAGGCATGGTGGTGCACGCCTGTAGTCCTAGCTACTCAGGAGGCTGAGGTATGAGAGTCGCTTGAACCCGGGAGACGGTGGTTACAGCGAGCCAAGATTGTGCCACTGCACTCCAGCCTGGGTGACAGACCAAGACCCTGTCTTAAAAATAAATCAATAAATAAGTGAGAACATGTGGTATTTGCTTTTCTGTTCCTGCATTAGTTTGCTAAGGATAATGGCCTTCAACTCCATCCATGTCCCTGCAAGGGACATGATCTCATTCTTTTTTATGGCTGCATAGTATTCCATGGTGTATATGGGGTATGCCTATTTAAACAAAAATAATAAATCAGACCATGTGATATATTCTGTATTTTAACCTGCCTTTTTTTTCTTTTTACTTAAAAATACACCATGCACATTTTTCTCTGAAAAAACAATTCATTGCTTCCGAGTATTCCATGCCTAGATCTACAACAGTTGTTGACTGTGCATGTTGCTTCCTATTACAAACTATTCATGATGACATCCTTGTGACTGACTGAATCCTTGTTCAATACTTACTGATTTCCTTAGGGTAAATTAATTAAAGTTGCATGAATGGACTAAATACCATGCACATTTTCAAGATGATTAAACTGTCCCTGGAAACATGGTTTCAGTCTACAGCCTGAATATAGGAAATGCCATTTCTCCCATGTCCAGTAATACTGAATGTTTATTATACTGAATAACAAAAAGAAATCATTATTTTGAAAGCTGCCTGTCTATTGATCTTGATATCATAGTAAACGGCACAGTTAATCTTAAGGAAAGACTGTAACTTTTATTTAGAAAAATGACCACTTGGTTTATTTAGATGTGAAAAGCTAAAGCTGGGGTAGGTAAATTTTTTCTGTAAAGAGCCAAAGAGTAAATATTTTAGGCTTTGTGGGTTATAAGATCTCTGTTGCAACCACAGTTGACCCTTGAACAACACGGGGCTTGGGGCAGCAATCTCTGCACTATTGAAAATTCGCATATAACTTTTGACTCTGCACTCACTTAACCACTAATAGCCTACTGTTGACCAAAGCCTTACCAATAGCATAATCAATTAACATATATTATGTATGTTATATATATTATGTACTGTATTTTTACAATGAAGTAAACTAGAGAAAAAAATGTTATTAAGAAAATCATACGGAAGAGAAAATATATTTACTATCATTAAATGAAAGTAGATCATCATACAGGTCTTCATCCTCATCATCTTCATGTTGAGTAGGCTGAGGAGGAGGAGGAAGAAGAGGGGTTGGTGTTGCTGCATTGGGGTGGCAGAGATGAAAGAAGTCCAAGTATAAGTGAACCTATGCAGTTCAAACCTATGTTGTTCAAGGCTCAACTCTGCTCAACTCTGCAGTGGCACCAAACTCTCATGGATAATGAGTGTGACGGTGTTCCAGTAAAACTTTATTTACAAACACAGGTGGATTGGACCCACAGAGCTACGGTGAACCAACTCCTGGGATAGACCCTTGGGCATGGTCTGTAAGGATTAGATTCAGACCAAAACAGAGCAATAATAGGGTGCATGACGGAGTAACTCTTGGGAGGAGAGGCAGCAGTTAGAGGCAGTAAAGATATGGGAGCAGTGGGACAGGACTTTGGGGTAAGAGAGTGTCCAGCATCATGGCAGCTGGTAAGGATTACAGAGAAAGCCTTCCAGGGAGAAATTCCCTATGGTGGGGGTGGGTGGCTGAAGAAATTCAGCTGAGGAATTGCATCATGTCTAAAATTAATTTTAAGATATTTCCTGTTTTGCTCCAAATAAGAGTTCTCCTCCATGTTTCTAAAGCCTTCAGTAAAATGTTACTGACAAATGAGGGAGCTAGGAAGGGCTCCTCCCAAGGAGTAGGTGGAAAAAGAAACATATCCCCAGGAGGTGTCATGGTGAATGGAGTGTCTGAGAATTGATCTAGGTGAGGGAATCCAGACAAACTGTGACAGCAGAATGTAATTCTGCTTCTCTTCTGGAATTTTCAGAAGTCCCCCGCGGAATGCTGGCTTCTCTCCCTCTGTAGGATGGGGCTATATCGGGCAAGGTTCTGGCAGGAAATGGATGGAATGCTGGAGTAGAGGTGTGACCCAGGTTAGGTGACCAACCACGATGGGGATGATGTCAGGGACTAGTGACAGTGGGGAGCCATCAGCACCCCAAGCATGGGAGGCTGGAGAGGGAGATGCATCAACAGGGGCTGATGAAAGCTGCAGGCAGGGAAGACTCGCCACTCTGCCCCACTGCGAACACTTGTGGCTCTGTGCAGCCAAGAGCAGAGAGGACACCTAGTTGGGCAGCACAGTTAAAATAACCACCGAGACCTCTTTTTTTCCACGTTTGTTCTTCTGCCTATGGTCCTAATGTCTGCACCAAATAGAAGTCAGAGGACAAGCGAGACTGGTTAATGAAGCCCACAGAGGTCAGTCTCTCAGGACATCAAGAAAGACGATGGATTTGGGGCCAAGAAGTTGCCATGGAGAGTAACCAGCCATTTTATTTGGATAATAAAAGAAAGCTGTGGAACTTGGGATATCTATATTTTTTAAATCTACCAAATTATGGTATTATTTCATGTAATATATGATTGTATTATTATTTTTAATGTGGCAACAATATTAGGTGCTTTGGACATAGAAGAAGAGACAGCAATACAAATACAAATCATACAAATGTGGTTTGCAGTTGCTTGTTTTGGTTTTAGGAGTCTGAAATATTTTCCAATTTAATCCATGTGTAGTATCTATTCAAAGTTTCCTTTGTCCAGAAAAAAACCTACCAACACTAAAAAATAATAAAATATTAAAATAGAAGGAAAAATTATTCCCACTGAGTTCCTCTGCAATGATAGCAATATGTTATATTTACTGGTAAAAATGAAGTTGAATTTATGCCACTTCAAACATACTAAGAGTAACTGAAAGGTTTGCATTTGTATTCTGAGGGGGTGAGAATGATCCATCTTCTGCAGATGAGTCAGCTTCCAGGGTTGGTAGAGGGGCTAAGACAAATAATTGTTTTCTTGTGTAGCTCAAGGAATCTTTGTACCTTTTTCTGTTGCAGCAAATTGCATTGCTAACATTGATCTTCATTTGCTTAAATAGATGCATTAGTTTTTAGAAGGAAATGAGAGGTGCTAGTTAATTTTTAGTGTAAGAGATGTAGATGCACTCTTCCAAGCATTGATTTAATCAGCTTCTCTTCCCAATGGAACTGGAAATAAATCAAAGTGAAGACCTGAATTTCCCCATCCCATTACCTTCTTGTATGAGGGATTCCCTTGCAAAAAAAAAAAAAAAAAAATTTTGAGACAGGGTCACCCAGGTTGGAGTGCAGTGGCACAGTCATAGCTCACTGCAGCCTCAAACTCCTAGGCTCAAGCGATCCTCCTGCCTCAGCCTCCCAAGTAACTGGGACCACAGGCATATGCCACCATGGCCGGCTAACTAATTTTTATTTTGTGTAGAGACAAAGTATACTATGTCACCCAGGCTGGTCTTGAACTCCTGGCTTCAAGCGATCCTCCTGCCTTGTCTTCCCAAACTGTTAGGATTACAGGCATGGGCCACTGCACCCCGACCCAAATTAAATTTTTATAAAGAAATGACATTTTATTGTATTGGGCCCTGTTATATAATAGTAGTGGGCTCTGTACTTTAGTGTGAGATACACAAGTTTAGGAACAGATTTAGGCTATTTCATTGCCACCTGCCGACGTTGTAATGATGACACCCAGAAAAACCCCACACCTCTAAAAGTGCCTCTGTCATTAGACCACCTGCTTTTTATTGAATGTTTTATTCATAGATTGAAAGGGGGTTTTACTTTATCAGGAAACAGGGAATTACTACTTCTACCTTTGCTGCAAATTAAACTCCATTAGAATTTCATCTTCCTTCACTGATGCATAACCCTTTAAACACAGATCTTTGCATGACCCCTTATGCAACTTTCCATTAATACAGTCCGATCACTCCTGCCTACATTGCGGATATCAGTTAACACGAGTAATGCTGGCCAGGTATCAAGAATGTCAATCAAGAAACCAAGGAAAGGGTGTTTTGTAATTACAAAACCGTGTTTTATAATTACCTCTGTGCTACGTGCAATTTCCCGACCCCGAATGATAATAAAACACAGTCATCCAATTACACAGTCAGCCAGTCTATGAGATCTGTGTCCTTTGAAGATTAAACTTCACTAGGATTGTCCTCACATATTTGGTCTCTACTAATCAGAAGTTTTCTTGCGGAACAATGAGCAAAAAAACCCATAAATAAGAATTTCTGTTCTATAGTACAGTTACTGACTTGCTTTCAGAGAAATGGTAGTCCCTGTGGTGACCTCTAAAGATCCTCCAGAGAGCTCCCTGTAGTCAACTCCTACCTCACTTTACTTTTTTCTAAATATCTTACTTCTGCACACTTGAAAGTCTCTGTACCTCTTCTCTTCTCATTTTCAAAAATATGAATTTTTGAAATTCATATCTGGCTTTATCCTGGTCCCCAGAAATCACTACTGGTTTCACTTGTCCCTCCCCAACACTCCCAAGGTGTGAGTTGATCTGTCCTCCCCACTCTCTGCAAGACCCAGAAGAGAGCCCTAGTTTAGTGTTTAGAGATGCATGCAGTGTTTAGCACCTTCTTTGTGTAAAGTTCCCTATCTAAAAGATACCTATCAGTCTGTTAATTTCTGGAAAAAGGAAGGAAATGTCTTACTGTAAGAGGCAAATTCATCACCATTTAAATAAAGCTCCTGAAAGGAACAGCTGAATGAAACACTGCCCATATGTCTTAGAAGAGTTCACCAGTGTGAGAAAGGTGAAGAACTTATGCTGTACCTTCAGCTGTAGGAGGAAGCTCAGCAAGGAGTCCTGAGCTGAGACAGGGATGCTCAGGTGCCATCCTGTGACTCGATCCCTTTGCTTCCTGTAAGAAATAAATCAGAAATAAATCGCCTCAGACAAATGTGATGCTTTCAGTTGCTTACATCCTCCAGAATAGGCGAGCCAGTCACCTGCCTCAGTAACTTATTCCTTAGTCATTCTGGGTTGGTACACTTTTACTGATATCTCATGAAAATTCTTTTTATTGCTTTTTGAATCAATGGAACACAACATCCAAGAGAATCAAGAAAATCTTTTTTAAAGGCACAGCTTTCTAACTCAAAATGGTTTTACTTCAGCCAGGGGCCATAAGATGGCAGGCAGTGCTTTGCTTGGCTGTCAGAGGAATTGATTTTTCTTTTTAAGTTGAATGTCTTTGCTTCTGTTCTCCTGTTTTCATGGGCCCTATTATTTCCTACAGTTGTTCATGCAGCCCATTCACCTGTGTATTCTACCTGCCCATCCCCTATGGATTAAACTTTTACTTTCTCAACCTTGTTTATAAAACACAATATTTATATGGCTACTTCTGTATCCCTTACACATACCCTACTTCAATACTGACCCTGGAATACTTTGGAGAATAGAGTTGAAGGCTTTGCATGTCTTTTTTCTTTTTTACAACACTTAAAAATGTAAAAACTATTCTTAGCATGTAGGTCCTACAAAAATAGACCAAGAGCCGGATTGGCTATAGTTTGCTGACCACTGATATAGAAAAATGAAAGTGGAGAAGACACTTAGATTCATGTTTTTAAAAATTAGGAGGGGGTAAAATACCATACTTCTTGGGCGTTTGTTTCTTTGTTTGTGTGTTTGTTTTGAGAGGGAGTCTGGCTCTGTCACGTCACCCAGGCGGGAGTGCAGGGGCGTGACCTCAGCTTACTGCAACCTCCGCCTCCCAAGTCCAAGCAATTCTCCCACTTCAACCCCCCAAGTAGCTGGGACTACAGGGGCTCACCACCAGACTCAGCTAATTTTTTTGTATTTTTAGTAGAGACGGTGTTTCACCATGTTGGCCAGGCTGGTCTCAAACTCCCAACCCCAGGTGATCTGCCCACCTCGGCCTCCCAAAGTGCTGGGATTACAGGTGTGAGCCACCGTGCCTGGCCGTAAAACACTATACTTCTAACCACATGTATCTGAGTCTGAATTCATGGAACATGAATCAAAATTGCCTAGAAATGCTTAAAACAAAGAAAGAAAATCAATGACTCGTTGCCATGAAGACTTAGTAAATTTGGACATGAATCTCTAATATGATCATGTGAGGTTAATGTCTCATCGAAAAGGAAGAGAGCTGTATAAAGTAGAAGTGGATACACTGGACACCAAGAAGATGCATCCTTCTGTGCAAACTCACTGCCTGACATTAGGGTGTGGACAGGACTGATGTGATGTTATTGTGCTGGTGATTAAAGTCACAGGCTGTGGGATCAAATCCTTGCTCAACCACTGACAAGCTGGGAGGTAACCAGTCTTAAGTTCTCTGGGCTTCAGTTTCCACATCTGTGAAATGGCTGTCATCATTGTAACCACTTCCTAGTGGTTGTGTGCTGTTGAGAAGATTAAAAATGCTTGATACATTTGGGTAATAGAGTGTGTTAAAGTTTTTTCTTTTTCTTTTTCAATTTTATGTGCTGCAAAAAAATAATAATAAAAAGTGATTTAAAAAAAAAAAGAAGAAGAAAAGAAAAGAACTGTGTTCGGATGTGCCTACAGGCCGCCCATCATTCTCTCTTCCGGACAAAGTCTAAATCAATTTTTCCATTTGGGCCAGAGCTTCCTATTTGCTGCTATGGAGACTGTTGTGGAATGCCTGGAGCTGCTTAACATAAGGCTTAATGACTCATGGCCTGTAGGCCAGTTCTAGTTCCCCACCTCTTTTTTCTTTATTTGCCTAGGAGTTAGGTTGTGTTGATTGTTTGCTTTAACTGTAGACGTCAGAAGCTAAAATTTCTTCTGGCATCCTCTTTCCTTCTACCTCAAGTCCTTAAAATATGTCTGACACATGGAAATGCTCCGTAAATATTAGTTATTATTATTGTGATTACTCTTTTTGTTTTACTGCAAAATCAATGACAGGAAATGGATAATTTTCTTCTGAGAGATCATACTCTAGACGAAAGATGCCAAGGTGATGAAGGATCTGAACCTGGATGCTTCATTCTATATAAAATATAACATGTGCCAAGTTCTTGACTGTGACAGCTTCATGGCTCAGAAGGTGGAGGAAGTGATGAGGGCAGCAGCTGCTATGGACCATCTTGTCTTCAGCCAAATATATAAGAGGTGCATCACTTTTCTTCCAGCTCTCCTCCTGCCACTAAATTTAAAGAATCTAAGTATCCACCCTCTGGCAAAAACAGATCATAGAAAAGAAGCAAGTAACTGCTTTCCTGCTGAATTTCTCTTAGGGCCATTGACTGATTTCCCCTGGGTATAGACGGGTTACTCCAGGAACATGGGGTCATGTATGGCTGTGCCATTTTTAATCATGCCAGCTCTGACTCTTCCATTAACTTTGTAATTTGAATATGTCACATGGTATTTATGATCCTCCACTTCCTCACCAATAAAATGGGAGTAATAGCAACACTTCCCCACCTGGGCAGAAGGCAAAAATGTAAAGAAGAGTTTAAAAGCACTCCACAAGCCCAAGTGCTTTGTAAATATTTAATACTTAGTAGTTGAGGTAAATGTCAGGAGAGTATGGAGCCCAACATGAATCTTTTTGTTATGACAGCTCTTTAGATGTGTTTAATTCCCCAGTCCAAACACAGAGAACCCTGAACTTTTCTGACCCTTTCTCCTTGTCTTATATTTCTTCTTCTACTATGCCCAAATATTTCCCATCTACCATTAAATGACAGTTCATTCGAATTCCTCTACAAAAGATAATTTTAGTTTATTAGGATCCTGCATGGGCTGCTCTCCACTTTGAGTTCCTAAATGCTTGTACAGAAAAACTTAGGTTTCTTGGGAAATTCCCTTTTTTGACAAAAACACCTCTTTGTGTTTGAAAAGGACTGAATGCCATTGTCTGAGAACAACCCCCATTGTTGGAAGTCCTCGCTTCTCATTAGGCTAGCTCATTTCTACAGAAAGGCTCAAATAATTTTCTTTCAACTTCACAACCCTACTGGGCCCTTGAAACTAAGCAGATTTTGCACCTGTTCCCCTGAGGAAGGTTTGCTGATTGATAGGAGGGGTCTAGGTAAATTGAGTATAAATAAACAGGTAAAAAAAGAGAAGGCTTTTAAATAATGCATTGGGGATTTTCCAGAGCAACTCTGTTTTCTCTTGAAATTACTAGAGATTTTCAGTAAACATTTGCCTGGATACATTTTCACAGAGGAGTTTGCCGCATTCTGAGGACCTCATTGGCTCCCACTGTTCATTGCTATGCCCATCTCACACCCACTTCAACTGTCGAACAGAAGAACAATTCTTATTAACAGTGATTTGCTTTGCAGTTTTAGCTTATTTCTAAATTGCAGACATGGTTGATGAGTGAAGTTGTTTTAGTGACTGTTTATTGGAACAGAGCAGAGAATAGATTCAGGAATTCTTGAGGCTGCCATGTGTATGGTGAAAAATAGAAATAAAAACCATGCCATTTTGCTTAAAAAGAAAAATCCCCAGAAACCTTAATGGTGACACACGCAATCTGAGGCTAGATAGCTTATATTTGTATTGTGCTTTGCAATTTTCATAGGACTTTTATGTGCATTTTCTTCTCAGCTTTAAAGTACTTGTTTTGAGGTTTTTGATTGATAACCTCCAGTAATAGCTGTAGAAGATAGTGCTAGGATGGATGATTGTGAGTTATAGGGAGGAACATTGTTACACTAAGAAGGAAGGAAGGAAGGAAGGAAGGTAGGTAGGTAGGTAAAAAAAAGGTCAATCACTCAGCCTCTCTAAGACTTGCTTTCCTTTTCTAAAACATGAAGATAATAATAATTCTTACCCTATCTGTCTCATAAGGTCTTGGATCACCTGCAGTAGACTCTACATTAAAGTATTGCTTCATCCAAAGAGTACTTTAGAAGTTTTAGTGGGTGTTATTGCTTACATTATTATGACTCAGGAAAAGTTGATGTCTTCATCTGTTCAGGCTGCCCTAACAAAATATCATAAACTGTGTAGCTTATATACAACAAAATTTGTTTCTCATGATTCTGGAGGCTGTGAAGTCCAAGGCAGATTTGGTGTCTGGTGAGGGCCCACTTATGGTTCATAGAAAGTGTCTTCTTGCTGTGTCCTCATAGTAGAAGGGGGAAGCACTCTCTCTCAGGCCTCTTTTATAAGAGTACTAATCTCATTCATGAGGTCCTTAGGACCTAGTCAACTCTCCAAGGCCCCCATCTCCTACTGCTATCGCCCTGGGAGTTAGGATTTCAATATATGAATTTGGGGAGGATACAAACATTCAGACCATAGCAGTTGGTCCACCCAAAATTGTTTCATTCACTGGCCTACTGTGCTATAAAGTTCCCACTTTGGGAAAATAATACACTCACTCTATAGCATTTATGGACATATCAACTGGACTGGCTCCGCCACTTATATGTTGCCTTCTTAGGAGACCTAAGAAGAGTGAAAAATGGGATTATACATTATGACAATTGAAAGGGGTGGATAAAAGCTCTGAATTGGAGGATAAGAGAAAAGAAATGAGGTTTGCATTGCACGGTAGGTGGAGAGCATGCTGAAGCCAGACTTCACCAAGACATACCTTGACATGGCTGGCCCCAGGTTTGCCCTCAGCCATACAAATCAACAGCTGCTGTGTTCTCCTAAGTGACTTCTGAACTCTAATCTCTGCATATTGCTTGTGATTAGATCTTTCTGAGCTTGTTTTGGTTTTCATTTTCTTCTATCAAAAATTTCTAGTTCATAAGATATGTCAGAGTTGGACACAAATTACTTTTCTTCCTCTCTTAGAAATGACAATAGAAGGAACATACACTATACAGTCATGAGATTTCTTTGAACTGAGAACAAATATCTAGCTGTCTATCATTTCTTTGGTGCTTCATAGTCAACAAAGTGATTTTTCATGTTGTATATAATTTATTTAGTGCAGTAACTCTATGAAGTAGGTAACCCCAATACTTGTAGGAAAATTAAAGTAATACATACCTACCTTGCAAGGTTGAGAGGATTAAATGAGACAACATTTGTAAATAACTTTTCACAACCCCCTGGGCATAGAGAAAAGTCTTATTTTTAATACCCATATTTTATGGATGAAGAAACAATTTCAAAGGATGTGTGATATATGCTCAAGGTCACAGAACAAGTTGAAGATGGGTCTATCACTTGGACTGCCGCTCCACCATGCTAATATATCACGTTGATGAACAGTCAAACCATTTGATATTTAGGTTTAAATTCCATGTTACAAACTGTTGAGAAAGAAAGTGAGAGACAGAAAGAAGGAAAGAGAGAGAGATGGAGAGAGAGGAGTTTAAAAACACTGATGGGCTAAGACACAAGTAAGACATGTTGAATACCTCCCCCAGGTGTGATTAGGATATCACGTAAAATGATGTGTGTCTGTGGCCCAGGTGTGGTTATGTAATCAAAAGGGCTGTGGGAATGAAATGCATTTAATTTTCCTCCAGCTCCCTGCTTCTAAGGCTTCAGTGTTTGAGTTCTGCCACACCAGCCTTTGCATATTAATAGATGGTTGGCAATCCCTGGGGAGCCCAGGGTGAGGGAGAGGTCTTCTGCAATAAAATCCAAGCTGGTTCAGTTGAAGGTATTTTTGAAGCCTTTTTATATCTACTTTGCTTCTTGACCTCCCAGCATACATCACGGAAATGTTATTTCCAGCAACTGAAGCTTTGATCTCCAGCAAAACCAGCTCTTGATAGAATTCGGCAGTAAGCAGGTTCATGGTCATTGGCTCCTTGTTATTCTTTTTGGCCTCCTTGCCATACTTTTAATTCTCTTCACTGATATCTGCCTGTTGCAGAGTCTTACGTTTGTCTAAGGTCTCTTCAGAATATCAACTTTTGTCCTGGGCCTTAGCTATTATATCTCCAATTTTCCATGATTCACCAGTTGAGGGGTAACATGGTTAGGCTTTGTGTCCCCACCCAAATCTCATCTTGAATGGTAATCCCCATAATCCCCACGTGTCAAGGGAGAGGCCAGGTAGGGGTAATTGAATCATGGGGACAGTTCTGTTCTCCTGCTCTTCTCATGATAGTGAGTTCTCATGAGATCTGATGGTTTTTATAAGAGGCTCTTCCCACTGTCACTCGGCACTTCTCCTTCCTGCCGCCTTGTGAAGAAGGTGCCTTGCTTCCCCTTTGCCTTCCACCATGATTGAAAATTTCCTGAGGCCTCTCCAGCCATGCTGAACTGTGAGTCAATTAAACCTCTTTCCTTTATAAATTACCCAATCTTGGGGAATTCTTTATAGCAGTATGAAAACAGACTAATAGAAGGGGATATTTTCAAAAGAACAGAGTTTACAATAAAAATACTTGGTGAACTATTGTGAGCCACCCATGGAGCTGCTTGAACCAACCTCTTCCTGCCTCCTGCCTGTTCTTCCTCATTCCTAGGTGAATCCAAAGATGGCTCATTTGTTCCCTGGTGTATTAGTTTGCCAAGGCTATCAAAACAAAATACCACAGTCTGTGTGGCTTGGCCAGCAGACATTTATTTTCTCATGGTTCTGGAGGCTAGAAGTCCAAGGTCAAGATTTGGTTTCTTCTGTGGTTTCTCTCCTTGGCTGCAGATGGCTGCCTTCTTCCTGTGTCTTCACATGGCCTTTCTCTGTGCATGTATAACCTTGGTGTTTCTTTTATGTGTGTCCTAATAACCCTTTATGATAAGGACACCAACCATGCAGATTAGATTAGGGAGCACCCTAATGACCTCGTTTTAACTTAATCACCTTGCTCCCTTCATGCCTTGCTGCCTCCCTTTTTGGTTTCTTTGGTGTCTTGTTTTCCATTCATCTGGTCTCACTTCAGGGCTCCAGGGTCCCCTTATGGAAGTCCCTTGTGTCATCCTCCAAGACACTCTCCTATTCTCCTGCAAAAATTTGCTGACATTCAAGCTGCCTTTGGGGTTTGTGTAAACTTTGTGGCATTGACCTCGGGTTGTCACATGCCCATAGCCTCATCTGCTGACTTGGGCTACAGCCCTCTTCCACCAGAGCAACACTTTTCTTAAGACACAAAATGGACAGACTTGTATTCTCTTTCTTAAGTGCCCCTAAGTAGTTTGACTGCTTTTCCTGACTCATTCTTCCTATTTTATGTCCTCTCCTTCTTAGAACTTCACAAGTTCTTTTATGGGCTGGTTTGAAAAACAGTTGAGATGTGTTCACTTCCAAAGCTTTCTCATCCAGTTATAGCCAGTCATCCTTTAACCATCTGGACCCTCTCAGAAATCTCTAAGCTGGAGGGCTCTTTTTCCTCTCAAGACTTTGCAGACAGTTAAAAGGCAGCCATCATCCAGTTTAGTGCTGGCCACATGACATAGATGCTGCAATTTTGCTCTCTTTCTGGAGGAGGTTCCACCAAGCTGTGTATCAGCATGCATCATAGGGCTTCATCCTTCTGTTTCTGGGGTAAATCCTAGGTTGAACCCTAGAATTGCCATCTAATTGTTCGATAACCCAGGAGCATTATTTCCATCGGTCTTAGCCTCTTCATCTATAAAATGGTGATAATGACACCTACTTCTTAGTCTTGCTGTCAGACATGAAGTAAGGTGGCATAAAGCCTGGCACATAGCAAGCATTCAATAAATGTTAGCTTTCATGACAATTTTGCAAATAAAGCTTTTTTTTTTTTTTTTTGAGACAGAATCTCACTCTGTCGCACAGGCTGGAGTGCAATGGTGCAATATCAGCTCACTGCAACCTCTGACTCCCGGGTTCAAGCGATTCTCCTGCCTCAGCTTCCTGAGTAACTGGGATTACAGGTGCCTGCCACCATGCCTGGCTATAATTGTTTGTATTTTTAGTAGAGTCAGGGTTTCACCATATTGGCCAGGTTGGTCTCGACCTCCTGACCTCAGGTGATGTGCCCACCTTGGCCTCCCAAAGTGCTGGGATTACAGGCATGAACCACCACGCCTGGCCTGCAAATAAAACTTTGTGACAGGCAGGAACTTCTTCGGTCATAAGCTTTCCTTCTCCTGTTTGTGCTCCTCTATTATTTGCATTAAACAAAATATTTATTGAATATCTGTTATCTTCTAAGCACTGCGTTAAGTTCTTTACATTTGTTGATCTTATTTAATTCCTCACGATAAGCCTACAGGCTGATATTATTACTAACAGAACTTTACAATCCTAAGAATATAGCCTTGAACAAGACAGATATTATACACTCCTGTCAGATCTTACAGTACAGTGAGAAAGTCGTATGTTAAACTAATAATTATAATACAATAATTATAGCAGCCTACTCTTCCTTGAGGCAGTACCTACTTTTCTATAGTTATTACTGGATCTTGGAGTTTAAATAGAGTTTCCTTACTATTGCTAAGCAGTACATGTTGTGAAATTATATAATCAACTTTCGCATTCCTTAGGAGTCTTATCAATGAAAACCCTGAAATCTTAGAGATGGAAAGAAATGGAAGGGATATGGTTGTTTGTTAAGTCAGAGCTAATTATCTGTAATTACCTTGTAAGCAGGAGATAAATATTCATGCTTTATTCCTTCTTTTAGAAGGGACCAAGTAGTTTGGAAATCTCAGACAACATCCTGATAAAAGGCAGTTGAATAAAGAAATATTACTTGGTTGGCTTAATTGGAGTTTGGAAAAGATCTATTGCTTGGAGCTCCAGAATCATTGAGCCTGGGCCCTGTAATTCCACAAGCAGTGTGCTGAACACAAAACCAATGTTGTATGGAGGAAAATGACACAGACGCCTATGCGTGGACCACCAATTGCCAGCCAAGGATAGCTTTTGGCACCCTCAATTTAAAAGCACAGCCAGATTTTTAACATGGATAGACCTTCTCATTCATACAAAGTGATACCTCAAGTGTGATGACTCACTCTAGGAGGAGGAAAGAAACAGACTACTCAATGCTTCTGAAATAAATTATTGTAATATTTTACCATTTTGTGTTTGTTAGAAAGGCTATTTGTCTACCTCATACTTGGCATATACACGATTTGTACTCCCAGTCAGAGCCTGTTGAAAGAAATTAGTTTCCTCTATCAGTCATCCCTGTGATGTCTGTTACATGGACTAGCATTCTAGATACTACCTAATAGCAACAGTTCTAATGAAAACGCTCTAATAATATTGCTTCTTTCAACAGATGTGTTTTACCCTAAAGCATAAACTCCTTAAAGCATAGACAGGCAGAGTTGGCTCATGCCTGTTATGTAGGCTATCATGTCCTTTCTTTTCTTTCTTTCTTCTTTTTTTTTTTTTTTTTTTTTGAGATGGTGTCTCATTCTGTCACCCAGGCTGGGCTGGAGTGCAGCAGCGTGATCTCGGCTCACTGCAACCTCCACCTCCTGGGTTCAAATGATTCTCCTGCCTCAGTTTCCCAAGTAGCTGGGATTACAGGCATGCGCCAACATGCCCAGCTAATTTTTTGTACGTTTAGTAGAGACGAGGTTTCCCCATGTTGGCCAGGCTGGTCTTAAACTCCTGGTCTCAAGTGACTCGCCTACCTTGGCCTCCCAAAGTCTATCATGCCCTTTCTATTGAGTAGCCTGCAAGTGTCTCAAAGAAATGTTTATTACCTATTTATAGAATATTTCTTTGTTCAAAATAGAAATGATTAACTCTTAACTGAAGTAAATGATATAATTATCTGAAGAACAGAAGGGAAACCTTTCATGCTCAAGAAGGCAGAACCCACATCCTCAGAGTGAGGTTTCTGCTTTTCTGGTTAAACATGAGTATTAAATGGAAAAGTCTACTTTAAAGCATGAGCTCTGGTAGGCACAGCTAACATTATTTTGGACACCTTTGCTTTATTTTAATCATAAACTGTAATGCTGGCTTCCTCTTGGTTGTTCAATATTGCAGAAATGAGTTGAGTTAACCTACAAGTTGTAGGAAGCCATTTGATGACAGAAAGAGACTTGAAAAAGTAGCTGATTTACCCGCAAGTCATATCAGCACTTTAAAGAAACAAACACTGCCTCAGTACCCTGTTAAAAGTGTCAGTCATAAAGCTCTTTACAAAGGTATTGTGCCTCCAACTTTTAATTTTCATACCCTCATGGAGAGATAAGCATCTTCAAAGAGCCCAATTGCCTTATAGGGCTTTCAAAGGAAGCTCCAGTTTTGAAACACTGCTCGCTGCTTATACACTCCCCCCATTCCCATGAAATAAAATTGTCATACTAGTCCCCTTTGCAGAAATTATACAGCATTTGGGAATACTGAATGTTTTCTGTTGAAGTTCATCTTAGAGAACTTAAAAATTCAACAAGTCATAATCATAACCCAGAATTAAGCCCATGGTATACAGCAACAGCTGGGGTCTGGGTGATAGAGAGGAACGAGTTCTGCCATAGACATCTGCAGGTTTGGCTACTGGTTCTGGGTCTGGTACTCACTTGCTAGGTGATTCAGGGCCAGTCTTCTCTCAGTGAGCCCCGGTTTTCTGCCCCTGCCATGTAAAATGAGCCTGATATCTGCATGATCACCAAGATCTTTTCCTGCACTGACTTCCTATAACTCCGGGCAAGGCAGGGGAGCTAATCTTTTCTAATGAAATATTAAGCAATCAGGACTAGACACCTTGGAAGTCATCTCTTCAAGCCCAGTCCTTCCAGGCTTTCATCAGCTGACCGAGAGAGGTGATATTGTTCCTATTGATACTGTTTCTAATGCTCCGCCATTGACTAGCTTTCACATCTTTCACTCTCTCTGAAAGTAAAGAGCTGCTGCCCCTTTTTACAGAACACGTGTGTTTCCTGTATATTGTGGTTGTATACTTTCTTTGCTCTGACTTGTGAAAAGAAAGAAAAAAAGAGAGAGCTAAGCATTCTTTTTCTTTTCTTTCCTCTTGAGCAAGCTGAAATAGGCAGGGTATAATTTAACTTGGATTTATAAAACGGCAGTTTATTCATTTAACTGAAAATACTGGTACTTTTCCTTCTTAGCTATTATTTATTTATTTGTTTAATTTTTTATTAGTATACTTTTTTTGAGACAAAGTCTCACTCTGTTGCCCAGGCTGGAGTGCAGTGGTGCTATCTTGACTCACGGCAACCTCCGCCTTCTGAATTCAAGCAATTCTCCTGCCTCAGCCTCCCAAGTAGCTGGAATTACAGGTGCCTGCCACCACACCTGGCTAATTTTTGTATTTTTAGTAGAGACCGGGGTTTCACCATGTTGGCCACGGTGGTCTCAAACTCCTGATCTCAACTGATCCGCATGTCTCGGCCTCCCAAAGTGCTGGGATTACAGGTGTGAGCCACTGCACCCGGCCACTGTTATTTATTAAGCAAACCCATGGCAGGCACTGTGCTAAACTCTCTCCCTAAAGACATACTATTTAAAAGGTTCAAATCACCATGAAAAATAGGTGTTATTGTTCCCACTTTACAGAAGATGAGATTAAAGTTCAAAAATATTAAGTGACTTGCTTAGGGTTACTAAGTGATGGACCTGAGATTCCAATTCATCCCAAAGATCCTAATCACAATATGTTTAAATCATTTTGAAGAGACGTAAGAAGGTGTAATGCTTTCATTTGTAAAACAGTTTGTTGTAAAATCAAACTCATTTTGAGGTATGTTTTAAGCTTACCACTTGAATATTTAAATTTCATTAGAACTGGGCCTGGCACAGTGGCTCATACCTGTAATCCCAGCACTTTGGGAGGCCGAGGAGGATGGATCACCTGAGGTCAGGAGTTTGATACCAGTCTGGCCAACATGGCGAAACCCTACTCTACTAAAAATACAAAATACTCTACAAAAATACTAAAAATGCAAAAATTAGCCGGGCATGGTGGCATGCACCTGTAATCCCAGCTACTCGGGAGGCTGAGACAGGAGAATCACTTGCACCTAGGAGGCTGACGTTGCAGTGTGCTGAGATTTGCACCACTTCATTCCAGCCTAGGCGACAGAGCAAGACTCTGTCTCAAAAAAATAATAATAATAAAAATAAAAAATAAATAGATAAAATTTCAATAGAACTGTTCCTGGCATAGAATAGGTGGGTACTTAATTTGGTTGAACAGATACTTGGATTTATAAAAATGAGATTTATGTGTGGGACATCACTAACGGGTTGTTGGCAGAATTAGCAGTGCACCTGTTGTATGTTGAGTGAGACAACTGCTTTTGCAGGCTCTGTGTTTGCAGTTGACCTGATGCCACAGTCATATGCATGGTGGCCGTAGGAGCAGCAGTTCTGGTAAAGTCTTGGGATACTAACTCACACTCTGTCCTTAAAAATATGTTAGTGGAAAGACTGCATCTAACAAACTGAATGTCCCTTTTGGCATGTTTTTCAGTGGCATCACTATCCTGTGAGGTTGACGGTAAATTAGGCATAGTCCCTCTTCTGCTCTATCAGCTGCTCTGAAAGCAACAGGACTCTCATTTTGGGGCTCTTAGACAAACTTGGATTCATGTAGGCAGAGCATAGAGCTATTAATCAAAATGATAGCAATTGTAATTATAGCTACATAGGGAAATATTACTTTTAAAGTTAATTTTGAATAATCAATGCATGCATGGAGTAGAGAATTCAGCAAGTACCAAAACTCTCACCCTCAGCCCTCACTTCCATTCACCCAGACAGTCTCTTCCAGAATATTTCAGAGATATCTAGACATATACAAGCACATATATATTCATACATTATTTTTTCTCACAAAGAGTAATAACATATTTGAACAATTCTGTACATTGCTTGGAAAATAAGATTTTCTTTAAAGAGTGTCCAGCACATAGAGATCTGTTAATAAATATTTTGTCAAAACCACAGTGAGATACCATCTCACATCAGTCAGAGTGACTATTATTAAAAAGTCAGGCCAGGTGCGGTGGCTCACGCCTGTAATCCCAGCACTTTGAGAGGCCAAGGTGGGCGGATCACTTGAGACCAGGAGTTAGAGAGCAGCCTGGGCAACATGGCTGTAGAAACCACACCTCTAAAACAAAATACAAAAATTAGCCAGGTCTGATGGCTTGTGTCTGAAGTCCCAGCTACTTGTAAGGCTGAGGTGGGAGGATCACTTGAGCCCATGAGGCAGAGTTGCAGTGAGGCAAGATAGCACCAGTACACTCCAGCCTGGGGACAAGGTGAGACCCCATTTCCAAAAAAAAAAAAGGCCAGTAAACAACAGATGCTGGAGAGGCTATAGAGAGAAGGTAACATTTATACACTGTTTGTGGGAATGTAAATTAGTTCAGCTGCTGTGGGAAGTAGTTTGGAGATTTCTTAAATAACTTAAAATAGAACTACCACTTGACCCAGCAATCCCACTACTAGGTATATATCCGACAGAAAACAAAATGCTCTACCAAGTAGACACATGCACTCATATGTTCATTGCAGCATTATTCACGATAGCTAAGACATGGAATCAACCTAGGTGCCCATGAACGGTGGACAGGATAAAGAAAATGTGGTACATATACATCATGGAATACTATGCAGTCATAAAAAAGAATGAAATCATGTCATTTGCAGCAACATGGATGCAGCTGCAGGCCATTATCCTAAGTGAATTAATGCAGGAACAGAAAACCAAATGCTGCATGTTCTCACTTATAAGCGGGAGCTAAACATTGGGTGATTTTGGACATAAAGATGGCAACAATAGACAATGGGGACTACTAGCCATGGGAGGGAAGGAGTGGGGACAAGGGTTGAGAAATCAACTGTTGGGTACTATGCTCAGTACCTGAGTGACAGGGTCATTTATATTCCAAACCTCAGCATCACACAATATACCCAGGTAACAAGCCTGCCCGTGTACCCCCTGAATGTAAAACAAATTTTGAAAAAGGAGAAAAAATAATAAATATTTTGTTTAAAAAATAATTCACGGCCGGACACAGTGGCTCATGCCTGTAAAACCAGCACTTTGGAAAGCTGAGGCAGGCAGACGGCTTGAGCTCAGGAGTTCAAAACCAGCCCGTGGTGAAACCCCATCTCTATCAAAAATACACCCCTGTAGTCTCAGCTACTCAGAAGGCTGGGGTGGGAGAATCCCTTGAGCCTGGGAGGTGGAGGTTGCAGTGAGCCAAGATCGTGCCACTGCACTCCAGCCTGGGTGACAAAGCAAGACCCTATCTCAGAGAAAAAGAAAAAATAATAAATAAATGAAAAATAAAAAATAAATCACAAAGGCAACGTGCAAGAGGGAAGGGGTGGGAGAAGGAATATCTGCATAGTAATACCGTACCACAGTTACACTCAGAAAGACTCGCCTAGGAAGCCAGGGTTCTAATCTTTCGTGAATTCTTTTGGTCTAGGATAGGAAGCTATATGGTATAGCAAAAAGACCATAGGGCTTGGAGTCAAACTCACACAGAATGTGTTCCATATTTATTAGCCCAGCAATCAATGAACTGAAAATTCTCATAGGCAACCACACAGCCTGGTGCTGAGCACATGGTAAATTTTACACAGGAATGATAAAAACTTCTGCTCTTTCATGAATCTTCTTTACAGTAGTTTGGCTAAATTTCAACTTGGGTCTTGTTGCAATAGTCTACATATGATGAAAAAACACCTGGTGGTAGTTTTCCTCTTCTCTGAAAGCAATGGCTAGCATTTATGGAGTATTACTATTGCCAGGCACTGTACGAAGCACTGTGCCAATGTGATCACATTTAATACTCATCACGACCCAACAAGGTAGTAACTATTCTTGCTACCATCTTTAGGCCAGAAACTGAAGAGAAACATAAGATAACTTGCTCACTGTTCCCTCAAGTAAATAGACTCTCATCTGGCTGACCCCAACTTGTCTGCTCCTCACAGTCCTTGCCTGCCTCTTGTCTGCATCAAATGGTCTTATTCTCTGTAGACATAACCCTTGGACACCCCAGAAGAGAAACAGAGTTATTACCACCTCAGCTCAGTTCTGGCACACACCCCTAAGGCTTTAGGCAGCTTTTTAATGCATTACAACTACAAATAACAGGACAAGGCAGCCTTTGACCCCACATGTCAGAGATCCCGTATTATTCTTTACTGCATTGGCCACCAGGCAAGAGTTTTTATTGAGGTGCATTTTCTGGTTTCTCTTACTTCTGTCTCCCAACCAAACTGTCCTGGAGAACATCCTTGCCTTCTAATCTCTTGCCATCACAGCAGGCTTCCTATAATTCCTGCAGCGTAATGCAAAAAGAAAGGGGGAAAAAGTGTTGACTGAGATTTCTGGCAAACATTATTTAAGCTGAAGAGGAGCACTGCAGATTGACTATTAGACACTATTAGACTATTAGTGCTGGTAACGCCAGGATGCTTTCTAGTCAGCATTCCAGTTTCAGATTTTTATGACTGTTTAATTACCAACACTCTCCCACATTGCCAGGATGTGCCTCTTCAAAACCCTACTGGAAGTTCAGTGTCAATTACAACCAGCTACATGCACTTCCTACATTGTAGATCTTTAATAGCTTTCTGTATTCTATGGCACTAGCAGAAATAGTCCAGATAATGGCTCTAAATTTCCCTTTTAAATCTTGTATTTTTTCCCACATACCATGAAAACAGAACTGTTTTCTTTCTGCTGAAGAGTAATTTTCCTGGTAATGATATTTAAACAGGAGTCTATTTCAAAATGTCCACATTCATCTCACATGTTATCTGGAGATTCATTCATAATTTTGTTTAGCCATTTGAATAATTGTGGGAATTACATATTTGATGTCAATGTTGAAAGAGGAGTTTAATCCACAGAGGGTTGAGTTTGTCAAGAAAATAGCATTGCTACAGAAATAGGTGGTTCTTTTGTAGAGAAACAAATTTAATCCTTATCCCAAAAAAAATGTATACTCTCCAGTCAACAACGTCTCTGAGAATGTCTAGGAAACTAGAGAAGATAATCTTAGTGCTAAAATAATATTCAGGTTTTTAAATGGTATCTAAGGATTTCTTCAGAAATGTATGTGTACAAAAATAGATTTTTCAAAACTGAATAAAGATAGTTCTTAAACAATGATGAGCAAAATAGTTTTGCTTATACGGCACCAGCAAATGGGGAAAACTTTATTTCCTGTTGAATACATGGGAGAAACAGAAATCCTCATTGAGGTGGGAAGGGAGAGAGGCAGTCGTTTCAATATATTGAGCACTGAACACCCAGGCTTACCCCCCACATGGTTATCTGTCAGATTGATCAGATTGGTTTGTAACAAGTCAACAGTGATAACTTTATGTTTATGGTGGCAGTGTTCTAATTTATTATCAGTACTAATGATAATTATCAACTTCATGCATTTTGCTAATGATATTAAGAAATTTTCAAATAGCAACTCTTAAGAAAGCTCTCCTGTCTGGGGAGATGAAGGAGCTGCCTTAAGGTAAGAATACAGATTAGACAGTATCTTAAAAGTCCTTTCGGCTCTATGTTACGATGATGAATATTGTGTATGGTGGAACCTTTCCACGGGCATAATTTAATCTGTCCTCTCTCTGTTGTAGATACTGCTGCCACCAACTCATTTCCTTCAATCCTCTTTTATTAGGTTGGTGCAAAATTAATTGTGGTTTTTGCCATTACTTTAAAAAACAAAAACAAAAGTGGCTTCCAAAGCTCAAATCTCACAGTAGATCAGAGCTTTGTACACAACATTGTGAGCTAATTTGCAGCTGAATCTTTAAAACCTGGTGCTTCCTTTCCATAAAATTACTCGAAGTTTGGGTTCCCCTAAAAGCAGAGTCTATTTGAGACAAGGACCTAGGTGTAGGTAGTTGATTTTGGAGGTGATCTCAAGAAGTGGAATGAAGGGCAGAGAGATTGATACAGGGAAGAATGGAGAGTCCTTAAAGAATGAATACTGAGCTGGTTACCACTTTGGGCAACTGGGGCGGAATCTGACTGGGAACAATTTGAGGAATTGTTCAGAATGCACTTAGAATAATGATGCCCCCCACCTCCCACAGGTCTGAAGGCTGGAGCATTATCTAACAACCCCTCACCTTGTCCCTCCTCTCTCCACTTACCTCCTTCTTCCCAGCCTCACATTAACTTCTCCATACTTGGCCAAGTGGGTTCTGCAGTTTTGCAGAAAGTTCTGAAGCAAAGGAGCTGAGGAGCCTTAAGACAGGAAGTCCTCACTGGTTAAAGGAACTGCTCGTCACATCTGCAGCTAAAATAAGATGTGGTTCAAGTCAGGAGTGGTCAAAGGCATGGGCCATGGAATCCCATGAACAGCTGCCACATTTTTTCATTGCTTGTACTCCCCTGCCCTGCATCTCCACCTCCTAGCCCACTTCCCTCCTGTTCACACTCTGCCTTGTGCATTTCACCCACAGTCTTCCATGGCCCCTCTAAGTCAGCTTGCCTCTCTCCTCATCCCCAGCTCCATCTCCCTCCTGCATGATTAGTTCAACTGTGCAATTCTGCCGCCCTGGCTTTTCTTCCTTCCTCTCTAGCTAAAATCATCTTTGTTTAGAAGCCTCATCTTTCTTATCTGGCTTTCCATTTCATTAAAACAACAAAAACAAACGTAGTTTCCAAAGCTCAAATGTTACATTAGATTAGAGATTTGTACACAACATTGTGAGCTAATTTGCAGCTGAATCTTTAAAATCTGATGCTTCCTTTCCATTAAATTACTCAACCCTTCTTCCTCACTCCATGTTCCCTAAAAGGGAATCTCAACTAAAAATAGCTTTCAGTGTTTGAAAGCAGTAATGTGGTGTGGGCTGAGGAGCTCAACTTATGCAGGCATGGAGAGAACTTTATTCTGACAGTCTCAGGAGACACATACCCCTTACCTGGCAGGTGACACAAGATGAAGGGACTCTGTGCTCTCTTGCAGCACTGAAGGCATGTAATGGAACTAATTAAAGCAGGCAGGCCTGGGCCCATGGCTGTCACTCATCTCAAAGCCCAAACTTTGTCACAGTGTACAAGAGCTCTGACTGACCATATTACCCATGTGTTGGGCAAGGTCCCCTGAAACAGGGCTCCTTTGCAGAGTACCCAGGTTCAACCTATAGCAAAAAGGCTGGCACGCCTCCAAAGCCTTCTGCTGTCTTCCATAGGTTTCCTCTGTAGCTTCAGAGACCGAAAAGATCTTGGCAGAGCCTGAAGTAATCTTTTTCTTTCATGGAGAATAAGCTGAGTTTCAGACTCTCTAGCTCTAACTCCATTAAGCATGACTCTCTTGAGTTCCCAACACAGTCTTTGCTTCAATAGCATTGCTAATTGGGATGTAGTATAATTCATCTGTTCAAATGTCTGCTGCCTTCCCCACTAGACTGGAAACACCCTGTGGCAGGAGCCATTTCCTAGCAATAACAATAGCTGCCATTTACTAAACATTCAATATGTGCTAGGTATTGTCCTAGGGTTCTAAACACATTTCATGTTCTTTATGGTAGTCTTGCCGGGCAGATATTATCATCACCTTTTGTAAATCAGAAAATTTGAGAGGGGTCAAGTATGCCCAGGGATATACAGCTTTTGAAGGACATAAGAAGAACTTGGGCCCAGTCGCCTATCTATCTGAACCAGTGCACCTAACTGGTGAGCTGTACAGCCCCTTCACTGCTTCAGTATATGTGTCTCCTGGCCAAGAAACCAACTAGGAGTGAATGAAGGGATATACAGAGTGAGCTTAGCAAACTCTAGGCTCATCTCACACATTTATTTACTTTGTGCATTTGGAAATAATGCCAATCATACTCATCCATCTACACTGAAGAAATGCCACGTTTTTTGCCTTCTAAAAATAATTTTAATTGGCTTTTTGTATAGTTTGTAGCATTGGCATATTTACTTTTAGTCTTTTCTAAGTATAAATCATATGTAGTATATATGTGCATATGTATGTATGAATATGCAATATATATATAATATGTCGTATACAGCTCCTTTGAACCTGCTTTGTTCATATAGCAACAACATAACACCATGAGTATTCTTCCAATAAAAGTATCATTGCTGCAATATAGTCAGAACAAGTGTTGTGATCAGATAATCAGATTGGAAGGGAATTTCGAAGTTATTACACACCTTTATCTAAACTAATGGTCTCCATTGGAACAGAACAGAGGACTCAGAAATAACATCACATATCTACAACCATCTGATCTTTGACAAACCTGACAAAAACAAGAAATGAGGAAAGTATTCCCTATTAAATAAATGATGCTGGGCAAACTGTCTAGCCATATGTAGAAACCTGAAACCTGAAAGAAAGCCATATATAGAAACCCTTCCTTACACCTAATACAAAAATTAATTCAAGATGGATTAAAGACTTAAATGTTAGGCCTAAAACCATAAAAACTCTAGAAGAAAACCTAGGCAATACCATTCAGGACATAGGCATGGGCAAGGACTTCATTACTAAAACACCAAAAGCAATGGCAACAAAAGCCAAAATAGACAAATGGGATCTAATTAAACTA
Organism: Pongo abelii; assembly: GCF_028885655.2. Taxonomy (NCBI): domain Eukaryota; kingdom Metazoa; phylum Chordata; class Mammalia; order Primates; family Hominidae; genus Pongo; species Pongo abelii. The sequence continues at coordinate 136,981,972 of NC_071992.2, read as the reverse complement.
AAGAGCTTCTGCACAGCAAAAGAAACTACCATCAGAGTGAACAGGTAACCTACAGAATGGGAGAAAATTTTTGCAATCTACTCATCTGACAAAGGGCTAATATCCAGAGTCTACAAAGAACTTAAACAAATTTACAAGAAAAAACAACCCCATCCAAAAGTGAGCAAAGGATATGAACAGACGCTTCTCAAAAGAAGACATTTATGCAGCCAACAGACACATGAAAAAATGCTCATCATCATTGGTCATCAGAGAAATGCAAATCAAAACCACACTGAGATACCATCTCACACCAGTTAGAATGGCGATCATTAAAAAGTCAGGAAACAACAGGTGCTGGAGAGGATGTGAAGAAATAGGAGCACTTTTACACTGTTGATGGGAGTGTAAACTAATTCAACCATTGTGGAAGACAGTGTGGCGATTCCTCAAGGATCTAGAGCTAGAAATATCATTTGACCCAGCGATCCCATTACTGGGTATATACTGAAAAGATTATAAATCATGCTACTATAAAGACACATGCACACGTATGTTTATTGTGGCACTATTCACAGTTCACTATTCACTATTCACAGAACCAACCCAAATGTCCATCAATGATAGACTGGATTAAGAAAATGTGGCACATATACACCATGGAATACTATGCAGCCATAAAAAAGGATGAGTTCATGTCCTTTGCAGGGACATGGATGAAGCTGGAAACCATCATTCTCAGCAAACTATCACAAGGACAGGAAACCAAACACTGCATGTTCTCACTCATAGATGGGAATTGAAAAATGAGAACACTTGGTCACAGGGTGGGGAACATCACACACCGGGGCATGTCATGAGGTGGGGGGTAGGGGGAGGGATAGCATTGCGAGAAATACCTAATGTAAATGACGGGTCAATGGGTGCAGTGGGCCAGCATGGCACATGTATACCTATGTAACGAGCCTGCACATTGTGCACATGTACCCTAGAACCTAAAGTACAATAAATAAATAATTTAAAAGTGAAAAAAAATAAACTAATGGTCTCAAAGTTATTTTTAACTATGACTCATTTTTTTTCCTAAGTAAACCTATATAAAACATCAATAGCTACCATAAATAAAAAATGGCATTATGGTTATATTTATATGAATTTATTTTGTAAGTACAGCTTTGTCACATTTACTCATTAAAAAGCCAGCCAATTAGAGTAGTAAGGCTCATTCAACTAGGCAGCAATTTTTAATTGGAAGTTAGGATAACAGTTGAAGTTTTATGTAAGCCTCAGTATCTTGTTTTCCTTGTGTAGGAGTCGGGGGATCATGGTCCACACAGGTATTTGTAACATCATTGTTTAACAGATGCCCCTGCAATTAGCTAAATACATGCCACAGGAGAAGCTTGATTTCAAGTCTGCACAAAAATGAGTTAACCTTGTAGCAGCACCCAAACTTTGGTGTTCCAATATATGCAAGTTTTATGTAAGACACATTTAAATGCACGGGTGCCACTTTTTCTTACCATTTTTTAAATAGTCGAAAGTAAATTCTCATTAAAAAGTGAAATCTTAACCAAATATGTGTATAATCCCTTAAAGCATACTTTATAGAAGTCTAGGGTTCCATGACACCCTAGGGTTTTCTGAAATTCAGCTAGGAAATCACTGATTTAGCTTTCCCTAAAAGTCTAACACATTAATAAAAGCTGCAAAACAGGGAGGCTACCCAGGCTGTCTCAGGAATACACCCAAGTATTTAAATCCCCTAATGATGGTCAGAGAATTCCTTCTCATGCCTGATTTGAGTTTCCTAAGCTGGTGCCTAAGCTTAGCATAGTATATAGAAGGCTCTTGGAAAAGACTTGTTGACTGACAGATGGAGGCTCCTGTGGAAGGGTAAGGTAGGTGATTGGCCACTCTTCTTCTCACCAAATAAATATGATCTAGTCTCCCACTCACTCCTAACTTGGTACTGTGATTACCACGATTAGGCAGCATCATTTTCTGATTAGCCCAACATCCTGCCAAAACAGTAATGACTTCCGCAAGTCACCTCTGCATAGAAAACATTTGGCTTGATACATTTTTACAGTGTGGGTTTGCAAAAGATACTGATCAATGCTCTTCATAGCACTTATGTGAAGCTCTAATACTACTCATCATAAGTCACTATAGGATAGAGGTCATTGCACTGGGTCAGGCAGTAAGGGAAAGCCGGTAATTTGAGTTGTCCCCTTGAGCCAGTAATTGAATGTTCAATAGTTGTCTGGGGAGTTGGAATCATTTGCGGCAGATGAAAACAGGAGATGGTAGGCAGATCTGAGGCATACGGAAAAGACTCAGTTGTCAGAATAGGGTCACAGGGCCAGAGAGTCAGGAAGACTTGATACTCACTGGCCATGCATTGTGCTGAAGGCACGTAAATCTATCCTTTCTGGCCCACATTAGACTCGTGTGAGAACAGGCAGGATACTGGGCCCTCAGACACAGGCCAAGGAGGGAGCTGGAGGGAGAGGACAGCCTCACCATCTGGGGTGCCAGGGAAGGTCTAATATGCTCAGGATTGGGCTGCCCCAAAGTGCATATGGGAACTTTCCCCACAGTCTTATGACACAGGTTATTTATGTTAGATAGTGAGCTTCTCCTCGTCTTGTTGCCAGCCCCTTTGCCCTAACCCATGTATTTACTGCATCACCGATCACCGGAAGGTTTGATGGCTGCCCAGGCATTTAAGAGAATTTGGAAGCTGTGTTCTAATCCTGGAAGGAAGTATAAAATTTTAATTGAACTATGTAGACAGTTTGAAGTCATTTTACAAATAGGAAGGCAAGGCTTTTTGTGCCTTGCCCGCCATTCATGTAAGTGGAATTCTTCATGAGAGGCAGAAAGGTTAGGCTCATTCCATGGCATGAGGAATGATGTGAGCAAAGGTGAAATCTGGGAGAGTAAGGGTAGTGAGTAGAGCAGACACCAGCACACCATGTTGGCTTTTCTGTCTTCCCTGTCTCTCTTTCCCCACATCCTGGTTTGTGCTTCCTGGATTCACCTCTCAAATAAACCACCTGCACCCAACTCCTTGTCTCAGGTTCTGCTTTTGGGGGAAGCCAAACTAAGACAGCGAGTTCAACCTTCTTCAACTGAACGTCATAGCTTTGGGGAAGAATTACATGGAGCAATGATGGATGGCAAGGATACCCACCAGATCAGCCATCTCAACCTGGGCAAGCTAGACAGACTCGGACCAACCAATTGTCCATGCTTCTAAGAAACTAAAGAGTGTGCCTGAATAGAAAATGGAGTTTATTCAATAGTATTAACTCACACAATCACAAGGCCCCACAATAGGCCATCTGCAAGATGAGGAGCAAGGAAGCCAGTCCAAGTCCCAAAGCTGAAGAACTTGAAGTCCAATGTTTTAGGGCAGGAAGCATCCAGCACTGGAGATAGATGTAAGCCGGGAGGCTAAGCCAATCTGACCTTTTCACGTTTCTCTGGCTGCTTTATATTCTAGCGACACTGGCAGCTGATTAGATGATGCCCACCCAGATTAAGGGTGGGTCTGCCTTTCTCAGGCCACTGACTCAAATGTTAACCTCCTTTGGCAACACCCTCACAGACACGCCCAGGATCAATACTTTGCATCCTTCCAATCCAATAAAATTGACAGTATTAGTCATCACACCAGGTTAATGAGTTCCTTCTCTATTCAATCCCTCTGCTGTTGGACAAACCTTTTACCTTGCTGTTTGCTTCCGAGATGGTGGGAGTTTGGGTTTGAAGCAGATGCTGATCAGTGACCTTCACCACACTTTCCTAGTCACAGTATCATAGTTGCTCTGAACCTACCAAGTCAAGCCAAGAGACAGCATCCTTCCTTTTTTTGTGTGTGTAGAATTGACACTCTTGCCTTAGCGTTTGTAACATTTGGAGTTTATAGGGAACCACAGAGAGAAAACATACTCTATTTTGATTTCTTCCTGGTAGTTTTACTTTCTCTAAACTTTTTGTTTGGTTCTAGTAGCTGCAAAGTACCTCCTACTCAGCCCCCCAACACCCTCACTTCCCACCTGTCAAACCACCCTAAGTCCTTATTTCCCTTCCCCTTCCATAAGCAGTTAGGAGGAAGGGGGTGTGGTCAGAACCAGACCCACTTCTAATATTTTCAGAGCCCAAAACATGAGTATGAATGGAGGTCCATATACTATAGGTCTAAATATGTTAACATTATCAATCAAATTTACAAACATGTAATAAAATATATGTGGCCACCTTCTTTGCCAGAGCCTAATGAAGAGAAGTTGGTGGGAGACCAAGGGGAGAAGTGGCCCTGGCCTGAAGCCCATCCCCTCTTCTCTTCCCACCCCTGGTTCCATAGGCACTGCAACATGAATCCTGCTCACATGTGTGGACAGCTCAGCTCGCAAGCTCTATCCTTGCCCTGCCCCTGTAAACGTGGCTCCCTTTGCCCTCCTGGAGCCTAGAGGTTTTCTGAAAGCAGTGGCACAGTGACCCTCAGGAGGACAGACAGGGAGGACAGATGCTCACAGGCCCTGGGCCCAAGCTTGGAGCCTTTGCATCCTTCAATCCAATCAAGTCAACACTCAGTATTAGCCACCACACCAGTTAGACAATTCCAGGGTGCAGAAGGGGAAGGTAGGCTCCAACTGGGCCTATCCCCTTGGCCTGGAGGACTCTCCCTTACATGGGAAGAAAGACAGCCAGCAAAATACCAGAGCACAGCCCTCTAAGTATAAAAGGGACAAAGGCCTCCCTAGCCTGGTTCAAAGGGCAGGACTGCTCAGGGCTGATGGACAAGACATATCTAGTACCTCTTTTCTTCCATCTCAAGCCTGTCCATGGCACTACTGAATGGCTCTTTTTTGAGGAAAGAGGGCTTTGTTTTTCATTTTATTTTTGCTTTCTCTAAACATGCCCTGCAGATCCTTCCTTTAACAGTGTGGGGACTGAACAAGCAGCTTCTGACCCTGACCCTGTTTCTGTATCTGGAGCAACACAATAGAACATCTGCCTTGACCCGGACTGCCTTCCACTCTGCACATCATTCTTGGCCATTTCCCATCTGTGCCAGGAGAGGGGTGAAGCTGTCAATACAAATCAACTGTATGGACTCCTGCCCGTTCTCTGCTGCAAGGGCTGGAAGCTTCCCCATGATGAAGAAAGGCAACCTCAGTGCTTCGGAGGCTTAGCACTATTTGCCCACCCCAGAATCCATCAGGAAAGCTGAAATTATAGAGTACACTGTGGCAAAGTTGGAACAAAACAACAACTGATGAGCATGAGTTTTTGTCACATTCCCTAGGCCACTGGAGTCACCCAAGCATTCCTTCAGCTTGGGCTGTCTCTCTGCAAAGGGCTCTGTGTTCTAGCTCTCGACTTGTGCAGTAGGAGAAGAGTCTTAATATAGAGCAGCCCATGTGAGCGGGATTCAATGGGCTGCACCACAGACTCTGGGATAGCAGGTGATATTTCATATCGCCTAGGCAGCGCTGAAAGGAACATTAAGCTGCATTTCCATTATCAGTGAGGTCCGTAGTGGCCTGAGGATCAGAATCCGAGCATTCTAATCAGTCTGCCTAATATTTTCCTGGGCAGCCTCCTACAAGCCTATGATTAGTTTGCAGAGGAAGACTGAACCACCTTTCTTAAGGGAAAAGTGATCTGCAAGAATGCCTGGAGCGTGATGAGCCAAGGAGAGATTCAGTGACAAGTTAAAGGGCCTTGTGCTATGAATAAAAGGATCACTTCTGGGGAACCTAAGGATTTCTGCAGAGAGGAGTAGCTCATTTGGCTGGAGTACTAAAATCCATGAAAACTGCTGAAAGATCAGTAAGGAAATTTCTGTTCAGTGAGACCCAGACTCTAGTCTTAGCCTTTGCCCTCATGTGAATTATTTTGCAGACCCCAAACCACCTAATAGTGCTAGAAAAAAATCTTGTATTTCCCATGTTAAATCATGAAATTTTATAAGTTTAGGTTGAAGAGAAAAGCAAGGACATCTAAACTGAATACCAATGTGATGCTTAGTTCCTCTGCGGTGCCGCCAAGCTGACTTTCATCCTCCATGGGACGCCTTCAAGGAGAGGGAACTCACTGCTTGTAGCTGTGGACATTTCTGATTACTAAAAGTTCTCATTATTATCAAAATCCTGAACATCAAGTGTCTAAAAACAGAGACCTATATCTTAACCTCTAGCATCCTCCCCAAGTGAGGGAGGATGTGTATTTGCAAAGTCAGCTGCTGGAATAGATGTCATACTACAAGAATTGACCTTCACAAAAATAGAATATTTTGCCTAGAATGTTGGCTAAGGAATCAGTTTTGTTTTGTGTATGGCTGTGTGAAGAAAATAACATTTTATTATGTGAATAGTTTCAATAGGGATAAAAATTTCAGGTTACTAATGCATGAAAACACTTTGAAGTATATCTCAAGTGAAAATTGTCAATAATCATGATAATAATAATAGAATTCTGCACAGAATATATTCTCAGGCAGTCAGTCTGTGGCAGACATGCTTGAGGTAGAAAAATTTATGCCTGCATTCATTCATTCATTTATGTATACATCCATCAAATATTTATTGACTACCAACTATGGGCTCAGCCCTAAAACGACTGGGATGAAAGACTGGAGTTTCTTCCCCTAAGAAGGAGCCCAGAATCTAGTGGGAAAGATGATGATGTAAACCACTCATTATGACACTGAGAAAAGATGCCAAGGGTTCTGTAGAACTGAGGATGTGCACCTGGATTAACTCACAAGGAATTTCCCAGGGTAAATGGGACATTGCAGATTGATATCAGCTGGTTCTCTTCATTGCCTCCTCCAGAATATCCAGTTCCCTGATGAGTTAGAGGTTTGGCTTTTTTGCTAACCTTCACTCGGATTACTTTCTCAAAACAGTCTCTCCACTGCTGTGTGAGTGGGACAGCATCACGAATAAAGGGTGCACTCAATAAATGAAACAAGGAGGGGGAAAAAAAGGAAACGAGAAGAATACCACCTCTTCTAATTACCTGTCACTTTAACCTCTGGCAATTGGACCCTTTGGTCTGTGCTAAGTAACTGTCTCAGTGTTGACATCACATGAAATCTTCACAGAAACTTTATCAAGTCTCCCACCCTTTCACCCATTTTGTTTGTTTATCATACCTTCTAGGCATCCTCTTTTATTTATTGCTTCTTTCAAAGAGACCTTTAAATTATGAAACCCAAGTCTGTTTTTTTGTTTTTAACCATTTATGCTCCCCAGATACACAACTCATGTGATGTCAACTAAAATTTGCTATTGTTTTCTGGGCTCTGTTGAGTAACCAGCCTCACTTTTTGATGAGAACCAAGAAACCTGAGCATTGTATAAAAATAAAATATAAATTCCACTGAAATACAAGCAAGTTATCCTTCATTCACAGGTAGGCTAATGAAACAAATTTCCTTCTTCTCTCACAAGGATACCGTGAGCTTAATGACACCAAACAAATGCATGTTTTGACTTTCACTCATTTAGGTTAAATTTGCTTTGGAGAAGTGAATGGGTTAAAGTCAAGACTGAATGATCTGGAATGCATCTTTTTGAAGGAAATGGAGCTGTGCACGTAGAGGAGAATGAAAATAAGGGGAAGTTACAAGACAAAGGTTGGCTATAACTTCTACAGTTGTGTATTGAAAGGGAATTCGACTGTGATGGAGATTTATGTCTTTTAGATAAATGAAATTTCTCCAATTTGTGCTATTATGTAGCTCATCTTTTCACAGAAATCCAAGACTACTGACAGATCAAGAGGTTTCACATTTCAGATCCTTTCAGCATTCAGCAAATGCAATAAATATCAGAGGTGGACTGTGTTGAATGTAAGAACAGATGTTGTTTCTGCAGGAAGCAGGATGGAAACTTACACCCACTGGCCTGCTGCAACTTTGAGGAGACTTTCTTCTATACCTTCCTCTAAATGTGACTTGAAACCTTCCGCCATGATATTTTAATAAACTTTCTATATCTTGATATTTCCTTTAAGGGTATCATTCTTGCCCAAGTTACCACCTTGACAAGAGACTGTCTCCATAGCCCATCTGTTAGTTCAATTAACAGAGGCTTCTTAGATTTTTGCTTGGGGACTCAGCATTTATATTTATACATCATCCTCTAGAGTAATTCTTGCAAATAATCTTTGGGAATGGTGCCTGTTTCCTGTCTAGATTTGAAGATCCTGGTTTTAATGAAGAAAGTTTTTGCCAGAAAAAAAAAAAAGGACTTTATATATCTCCATGATTCCATTTCTTTCTGGAGTATGGATTTATTTTTTGTGGCCAAATCACCTTCTGTGAAATGGAGTATTTGTATCCTACTCATGAGGGCCAGGCTCAAGTTCTCTTGGGAAAACTGAATTGCACAGCTGGCTGGAATTGACGCCACAAGTTTTGACTCTGTCTGAAGACAGCATTATGGATGGCTTGCACACACTGGTTTCTTAACTGTAATCTAACAGAGGAGGGGTTCCGTCTCTGTGGTGGGCAAAAGAGAGTGTTTCAGAAATACAGGTGGAAGGTACTCTTGGTGTCTGTGCTGAGCAGAAAAATAAATTCTGGTCTGGTAGACTAAATCCAACTCAGCTTGATCAAACAGGCCAAATTTACATATTTCTGGTATAGGATGACCTTAAACATACAAAGAATGTGATATGGCAGACACTAATTAATGAACCCCTTACTCCAAATATACTCTAGCCTATGACAGACTTAGATATTCTTTTTCTTGGCTCTAACACTCTCTTGTTCCTGGGCTTCCTCTTTTAAATAATAATTGTAAGTATTTTTATAGAGCCCTTTACAGGTAATAATGTACATGATCTCTTTTAATGCCTACATCAAATTATTATTAATGGGAATGAACTGTAATTACACACCACAACATGAGTGAATCTCAAACATGTTACACAGTGTGAAAGAAGCCAGACATACACAAAAAAGTACATATTGTATGATTCAATTTTTTTTTTTTTTTTTTTGAGATGGAGTCTCACTCTGTTGCCCAGGCTGGAGCGCAGTGGCGCAGTCTTGGCTCACTGCAATTTCCGCCTCCCAGGTTCAAGCGATTCTTCTGCCTCAGCCTCCCAAGTAGCTGGGACTACAGGCACGTGCCACTATGCCCGGCTAATTTTTGTATTTTTAGTAGAGATGGCCACACCATATTGGCCAGGCTGGTCTCGAACTCCTGACCTCGCGATCCACCTGCCTCAGCCTCCCAAAGTCCTGGGATTACAGGCATGAGCCACCGTGCCCAGCCTGTATGATTCAATTTACAGAAAAATATAGAAAAAGCAAATCAGAGAACAGATCAGTAGCTACTTTTCTTTGGGGTAGGGGTGACTGAAAAGGAGCATGAGGGAAATGTCTAGACAGATGAAAATGAAACCTATGAAATGCATGTAGTATGTATTCATCCAGACTGAAAGATGCATGTAAGGTCTGAGTACTTCACTCTGTGTAGATTATGCCTGAATTTTTAAAAATATTCTATCCGGTGTATCTATAGATGAGGAGGCTGAACTTTAGAAAGATGAAATGAGTTGTCCATTCTCATGCAGCTGAAAGAGATAACTGCACATCAACCCACATGATCGTAACTCTTTAGTTCAGGTTTTTCCACTCTAAAACAATTTCCAAGAATGACAATATTTATATTACTCCACTATGGAGTCAATGCATTTTAGATGCTTTTCTTCCTGGGAATAGAGATGGGTTTCTGAAACCACATGACCAGGTACTGGCAATAGTAATGAGGAGAAGACGGTGTCACAGGTGTGCAGCATGTGTAATGGTTAATGCTAGTGCTGGATCATAAAGCCTGAGTTCAGATTCCCGCTCTGCCACTTACTATGCAGCATAAGAAGTTGGGTGAGTCTACCTGCCTGAGATTCAGCTTCTTCATATGGAAAATAAACTGTAGTGAGGCATAAATCTGATCATTCATGGACAGTTCATAGTTGCCTATGAACTATCACTGAATGAGTGCTATGATGCTTCTTCACAGTTTTGGTTAAAGGGTAAATAAAAGCCCCTGTGGTATTAATAAGTTTACCATGTTATTACAATGGCTTACAATGTGACATTTTCATCTCCACTGAGCTTTTCTAAGTTGCTACATAATTAATTTATCATCATATAAAAAATGCATATAAAATTAGGACTTAATAGTGCTTCTATCCTTGACCTCCTTGTTTGGTAACAGGAATTGTTGAAAAATTTAGGATGGTGTGTACCTCATTCACTATATGAATAATGTCATATATTTCTTCTTCTTTTTTTTTTTTTTTTTTTTTTTGAGATGGAGTCTCACATTGTCACCAGGGCTGGAGTGCAGGTGCAGTGGTGTGATCTCGGCTCACTGCAAGCTGCGCCTCCCAGGTTCATGCCATTCTCCTGCCTCAGCCTCCTGAGTAGCCGGGACTACAGGCACCCGCCACCATGCCTGGCTAATTTTTTTGTATTTTTAGTAGAGATGGGGTTTCACCGTGTTAGCCAGGATGGTCTTGATCTCCTGACCTCGTTGATCTGCCCACCTTGTCCTCCCAAAGTGCTGGGATTACAGGTGTGAGCCACCACGCCCGGCCTGTCATGTATTTCTAAGTTCTGAAAGAAAATTCATTCCAAGTGTAATTCACTTATAAATCTACAATTCCATGAATTCTCAGTGTGATTCACTGAAGTATGTCTTAATGTTTGTAAATGATTGCAAACTTGGAAGGAAGCATTTCTTGGAAGTAATTAGAATATTATAATGTGTATAATGCTGGTGGACTTTCTTAAAGCAGAAGATTCCATTTAAAACATAGTTGAATATTGCCTAAGGATTTAAAAAAGAAAAGAAAATGAATGTTTTCTTTTTTATATTGACAAACAAGATATACTACTCTAAAGATAAAAGTTTGTTTTTTGGGTTCTGCTCCTGTTATAATTGATAGCATATTAGACTACAAATACTTTATTATGTTTTAGGGTCCTCAGAGCCTGCTTGAGTCAGAAATCCTGCATGACTTGTAGGCTTGTCTAATGAGGTCATATACTTAAATATGCATTATCCATTGAACGGAAAAGAAAAAGGAGTGAAGAGTTTAGACTCTGACAGAAAGTAAAACACTTGTATTTTTTCATGGAAAAATAATGTTGAATTCTTTGGTACAAAACACCTGAGAGCCTGCACAGCTACTGTTTACACAGTAAACAGTCTTGCATGGAGGGAAGCGAGGAGGCCCAGGACAATGGATAATAAGAGTGTTCGTCTGTAACTCACAGCCAGGATTTCCCATTTAGCTAACCTAGAGCTTTGATCTCAGGGAGCTGTGACGCCTTGAAATGTGGAGTATACTTTGCCTTAGGGCAACACAATTTAGAGTGTATAAAGATTTTTTTAATGATTTTTTAAATTATGTAATATTTAAAGGTGTTATTTACATTGAAATACTTCAAGTCCACTTTCAACCTGGAGGAAACTTAAGTTTCATACCTAGATTCAGTTAACCATATCACCATTTAAACAACAACATGAATCACGAAGTGATTTGAGATTTTTTCAGGCTACTTGTCCCAGGCTTGTTAAAACTCTCGTTTTGTTTTCTGCCAGTGAATACCTGGGTTTCGATGTTCTACCACAGACAACACCAAAAAATAGGGTTTTGTTTTGGTTTGGTTTTTGGTTTTTGCACAAGCCAAAAAGATTTTGTTCTGGATTCTTCTCCAAGTGCAGGTCAGTATGCCCTAAAATATTTTCTAGTGATTGTTTTGAGATTCATATCAGTACCCAGGAAGAGTTGCCTTTTAACACATTTCAGAATGTGTGCTAAATATCCTTTAATATTTTATATTGTTTTAGTCTATTTGTACTGCTGTAACAGAATACCAGAGCCTGGGTAATTTATAAAGAAAAAAAAATTATTTCTTATGGTTCTGGAGGCTGGGAAGTCCAAGACTGAGCCAGCAATAGGTTTGGTGTCTGGGGAGGATCTCATTCCCTGCTGTCAAGAGAGCACCTTGCTTTGTCTTCCAGAGGGAATGAATGTTGTGTCCTCACATGGCAGAAGGCAGAAGGGCAAAAAGGGCCTAAACTAGTTCCCTGCTGCCCTTTGGTAAGGCACTAATCCATTCATGAGGGTAGAACCCTCGTGACCTAATCACTTCCCAAAAGGTTCCACCTCTTAATACTATCATAATGAGGATTAAATTTCAACATGAATTTTGGAGGGGACGCATTCTAACCACAGCAAGTGTTACCTAATTTAATAGCAAATTTGTGTGTTACATGTTAACAGGTCCTGTGAGGCTTAAAGAGGTCAGGAAATGTTCCCCATAGCCATTTGTGCAGCAATCAGCCGCATAAGCTGGATTGATCTGACTCAAAGTCTGTGATCTTTTAGCTCAACTATACTGGTACTCAAATAAGCCAATAAGCTTCCTGTTGTTTAGTTTGAGTTTTCCCTTCACAACACCCACAACCTCCGCCCCCTTCTTCCCTGCTCCAAGATTAGATCAGGGAACATAGATAGTGTTTTAGAATAGGAGGAAGGGTTTAAGTCATCTGTTCAGTTCAACTTCTATTTCCCTTTTGAGCTTTGATGTCTGCCTTGTGCCCTTTTGCTTGCCCCTGGGCTGTCTGCGGAAACGGTTGGGGGATAGTGAGGATATGGATAACTTGGAACATAAGAAAATGGCTCTAGGGTGTTACATACCTGCTATCTCCCTCTGTCCTTGTTCTCTAGTTTGCTTCTGGGAGGTTTGCCTTGGGCAGAAAGGGCAAAGGGAACTACTCTTTATGGCATACCTTTTTTTTTTTTTCTTAAATACCAGACACTTTACATATATCATCTGATAAAATATACACAACAACCCCATGCTTTTAGTATTATTTTCTTCTTTTTCAAGAGAAGAAATCTCAGGCTTAGAGAACTGTAGCAAGTTGTCCAGACCTCAAGGCTCTTTGGGGAGAAAAGATTCTAAATCAGATCTGATTCCAAAAGGCAGACTTTCCCAGCACAGTGGGAAAGAGGAAAAGCTTTGGAATCAGGCTTGAATCACAACTTTGAGGCTGTAGGGTCTTAGGTAAGTTATTTGACTTCTGTGTCTTCATCTGTAAACTGTTAATAATAACAGTACGATCTCACAAGGTGGTTGTGAAAATTAAAAGATGTAATCTATGTAAAACCCTGGACATTTAGTTAGTGCTCAATAAGTGCTAACCATTACAGTCGTCATGAAATATCTCCTTCCACTGGAACTGAGATGAAGCTCTGACCATTTCCCAAAGCTTCAGACTCATAATTCTGCTGTCTGTTGACCTCTATCTCTTCATGGATGTTCTGTCCACAGGTCAAACCTCACATCTCCAAAACTGAAATAGTTCACTCTCATCCCAGAAGCCTGTATTTCTTCCCATATTTTCTATCCTTTTTAATGGAATTAATTAACCAAGGTAGTTTCCCTGATTTTATAGAATAGGAAATTTAAGAACACTAGAGGATTAAATGATTTGCTAACAACTACTCAGAGAATTAGGACCCCAGCCATGATGGAAATTCAGGTATAACAAGTTCTAGGTGCTTTATCCTACACTTTCTTTCCTTCCTCCTTCCCTCCCTCTCTTTCTCCCTCCCTCCTTCCTTTCCTCCCTTCCTTCCATTTTTTCACTCTCTCACTTATTCATTCATGCATCCATTTGTTTAACATTTTTAACCTTCCAATCCTTATACATTGAATTGCTGCTTCTTGTCATTTAGCACAGCCTAGGACTTCCAGTGCAACATTATATAGAGGGGTAATGGGAGGGTATTGTTAATTCCCTCCTGATTTTCAAGGAGATGCTTACAGCATTTCCTTATTCAGAATGCTTGATGTCAATTTGGTTTTATTTCTAGTGGATAGTCTTTAGGAAGTTAAGGAAGTTACCTTCTATTTCTGGTTTACTAAGGGCTTCTTTTGTTTCCTATAACTGTCTATTAAAGTTTATAAAATATAAAATGTATTTTCCTCACTTAAGTAGTCATATACTTTTCTCCTTTTATCTGTTAATATATTGAATGCCAATAATACATTTTCTAATATTGAATCAATCTTGGATTATTCACACAGTCCAAACTTGGTCATGTTGTACTACTGTCTTCTATATATATTGTTGGACTTGGTTTACTGATATTTTGTTTGGCATTTGGGATTTATGTTTATATTTAGGAAAATGGATGGGCAATTTTCCTTTTAAAAATTTTCCATGACTTCTTTTGTTATTAAAGTTAAATTAGCTTCATGGAATAATTTGGGGAGACTCTTTTTGTGTCTAGTCTCTGGAATAGTTTGATTAAGATTTGAATGAGCTGTTCTTTAACGATTTGGTAGAATTCACTAATAAGCTCTGGTTCTAGTATTTTCTTTTTAAAAATTTTCTTTAAAATGAAAGAATAAATTTTAAAATTATTTTTAAAGAATTTTCCCATTCCTTTAAGAGTTACAAGACTAACCATGCGCTCTATTTTCTTAGGTCAGTTTTGTTAAGTTTATTTTTTTCTAGGAATTTGTGCACTCCAGGTTTTCAAACTTATTACCATAAAACTGTCAAAAGTATTCTTTTATGTTTTAGAGATTATTTATTATTTTAATATATATTATATCTGATGTCATTTCCCCTTTTGTTTATAATACAAATTTTATGTCAATTTTTTTATTTTCATCAGATGTGACAGTTTGTTTTTTAGGATTTCCTATATGACCTTTAGATTTTTTCTTATGGCACATGTGGAATATTTTGATAACATCAATTCTGATGTAATTATCACAGAGTATGTTTATTAATTTAGTCCCCTTTTCCAATATCCATAGATTTTCCCAGCATCAATAGCAATTCATTGCTCATTAACTGCAATAATCTAGCTCATGTCTTCATGTTACTTGAAGTAGATGTATTATTACATCTGTGATTATGGTGAAAGGGATTTTCAAATTAGATTTATAAGATGTGGGATCAAATTCCAGGTCTGGTGCTTGGAATATCTATTGCAGTAAGATACTTAAACTCTATGAACCTCAATTTGCCTACTTTTTTATTGTTAAATTTTTCTATGGGTTTATTTATTGAAAGGGTTATATCCATTCACTGATGCTCACCATCATTCCTTTCCTACCTTTTTAAAAGACAACAAAGGCCCAACTATCTTGACTGCTATGCCTCAAGTGAACCTTCTAGAGGTTTAGCATTAAATCTTGTGAGGTTTTATTCTTCTGACTCTGATAGAACCTTAAAGCTTGCTTAGGCCTTTCCTCTGTCATCCTGATGTAATTCTTAGGAATTACTCTCCTGAGAGAGTATGAGGCAAGGCCAAGCTAAGTTTGGCCTCTTGAAGAAAATCCAGTGCAGAAGCGCAGTGAAGTCACATTGAGCTGAGTCCTAAAGGCATTAGTTTTATGGAGCAAGATGTGTTTGTGTGTGCACATATGTTTGGGGGAGGAGGTAAAATTTGATGGGGAAAGTTGTTAGGCTTTCACTCTCTGGGTCATGGAAGTCTCAAAAAATAGATGCATAGTCAGATTCTAAAAGGCCCTGCAACTTATGCATATTTTAGATGAGGATGACAATAAGCATGCAATGAGGTTGTGTGCAAGGAAGTGCTATAAAGCACTTTCAGAATAGGAGGTATCCATAGCATTGTCTAGTCTGCCAGACTCTGATGTTTCAGAGAACCCGTCACCATCTACCTTACCTTCAGATGCCTCTACAAGTACTTTAGATTTGCAGCATATTCGGAGTAAGATGGAAAAATGTCATTCCTTTCCTGACTCTACCCTTGGTAATGATATTTAGTTTACTTAATGTGGTTTCCTTTGGAAAAGCTTTATGACTCTGGGCTTCTGTCACTGAAAAATAACTGCAAATTTACTGAGCCCCAAGTTTGATTTGCAGGATGTTATTATGAAGCTACACCTGGAACAATAGAGTTTTATCTTCCAGAGATACCTGTAAGGGGCAAGAGAAAGACACACTTCCTGCTTTTGATGTAAAGTTTCTTTCACATGTGATCTTCTGTCTAGCAAGGAGTAAAAACAATATTTGGAGTTGAGCCTTCAGACATCCTTTCTGCCTGTTACTCACTTCCTGTCTTCAGATGTTAGAGTATAGCTGTTAAAATAGTTACTGTATTTTCCCAGGGAAGAGAAATTATGATTATTTTTGATGGTGAGGGCCTTGCTGGCAAATTAATCCAGGTCCTCTCCGTACTTACTAATATCTGATGAATAAACTTTAGACTACTTTTTGTGTGTATTGAATCATATTCTATAGAAATTTTGGTATTTTAGGTTTCTATGCCTTTTCTGCCTGGCATGATTATAAAATTCTCAGAAGCAGTAACTCGTATATCCAATTGATTTTCTGTCCTGTAATGTCTAGTCCCACACAATGCACAGAGTAAGTGCTTAATTTGTACGCAAGAAATTAATGAAAGAAATGATACTTTCAAGCACTTTTTATTTTGACAGTTCTAAGAGTCCGAAAGGGACATCCTTGCAATGCATTTTCTCACTGAAATTTCATAGCAACAATAACAGCAATGACCTAATAGTAATATTTAAATTTGAGTGATAAGCATGTGCTAGATGCTGTTCTAAGGGCTTTGTATACATTTTTTGAAATTATTTAATCCTTGTAACAATCCTAAGAGATAAGTGCTGTTATTATTAGGTAAGCAAACTGAGGTACAGAGAGGTTACATAACTTCTTAAAGAAGTCCACCTTGTAAATGGAAGATTTGGGATTCCAACCCAGATGCTCTGACTCTAGAGCTCATATTTTAAACCACTACATCGTATTGCCTATCTAAGGAAGACATTGTTTTCCACATTATATAGATGAGGATTCTAAGACCCAGATAGCTTAACAAATTGTCTCATTGCCACACTACTAATATGTAGCTAATAAGCATATAATAATGAAGAAATGTACAGCACAATTTTATGCTTGGTAATGTATCTGTGAATCGATCTCACTATATTGGAGTCTTTGGATTAGGCATCTCAATTAACCACATTCCAGAAGGAATCACAGAATATGGCAACTTGAAGAGATTTTAGAAACAATCTACTCTTCCACAAAGTAGAATTATTTTCTGCAATGTGACTGGGAGATAGCTCATCCAGTTTCTGCTTGAAATGTCACTAGCATAGGGAAGTCACCACCTCTCAGTCTTTTCTTATATTGAACCCAAATCTTACCCCTGTTGATTGTATTCACTGATCATGGCTGTATTCTGCAGACATACACAAAGTGAAGTTAACCCAATCCCCAGTTATTAAGTCCTGTAAATTGTTTTTCTAGGTTGAATAACTTCTAATAATTGTAGTGTACCTTTCAGTGTTTACTATCCCAAGTTTCTTGTAGATTTTTACTTACATTGATTCATTGAATCCTCACATCAATTCTATGAGTGAGTGAAAGAACAAGCATGTGGAGAAACCAAGTAATTTGCTCGTGACCACAGAGCTAGGCAATAGAAGAGCTTGGAATTGGACCCCAGGGTCAGACTCCAAAGTTTATGCACTTCACTCTTTTGTGCTAATGTCTGTCATTTAATGTACGGTTTAATTATTTCCTGAGCCTTTCAACAAGCTGATCACTTGCTTTACCCTCATTTAAACATCATCTAACCTATTAGGGCTTCAGGTATAGGCTGATCGAGGAGGCAAAGAGAAGGACTTCTCTCTCTTCTGAACGCCATACTTCTATCAGTGGAGCCTAATATCCTACTACTTTGTTATGGGAATCATAGCCATGAAAATCCCTAGAATCTTTATTCTTATCAACAGGTTTTAACACAGTTCTCCCTGTCCTACATGTTACAGAGATTTTTATTTTGAATATGCAATGACAGAACTTTCTACTTTATCACTATTATATTTCATCTTTTTATTTAGTGCCTGTGTGAAACTCTTAAAATCTCAATTTTGTCATCATAAGCATTAGGTGTCCCTCCCAGAGGCTATCTAGTAAGTTGAAGTAATAAAAGCAACACCTATTATGTACCTTATCTATTAGATTCAGCCATTGCCACCTTCAGGCTTGAAGGAGTGTGGGCCAGCTGCTTTATAATATCTGGATGTCAAATGAGCAAGATCCCAGTAGTTCCAGCCTCTTTTTACCCTGGCTTATCTTTTTTCTTTATGAAAACACAAACACTGATATTTTATCAGTTTATGACATGATGAAAAGAAAACATTGCAGATTAAAAGTTTTTTGTTTTTTCTCTTTTTTTGACACAAAGTCTCGTTCTTTTGCACAGGCTGGGGTGCAGTGGCATGATCATAGCTCACTGCAGCCTCAACTTACTGAGCTCAAGTGATCCTCCTGCTTCACTACCTGAGCAGGTAGGGCTACAGGTGTGCACCACCATGCCTGGATAATTTTTTAATTTTTATTTTTGTAGAAATGAGGTCATGCTGTATTGCTCAGGCTAGTCACTAACTCCTGGCCTCAAGCAATTCTCCCACCGCATACTCCCAAAGTTCAGGAATTACAGGTGTGAGCCACCATGCTCAGCTAAAAGATGTTTTTAAAAACATGACTTCGAAAATTTTTGTGGTTGTACAAACAGGTTTCAGGCATGAACATTTGCATATGTTTAGAGGCAGCATCCAGGATACAAGAAAAAAGCATGGTAAAGTGATTGGAAGTTGAGACTGTAGAGCTAGACACCCTCGATTCAAATCTCAGCACTGCCAATTGCTACTGCGTGACCGTGGGCAAGTCACTTCAGTTCTCCATGCCACAATTTTCTTTCTTATAAGGTAGGCGTAATAGTATGCCTACTTCATAGAATTGCTCCCTAATGAGCATACTTTACACATTTAGAGCCAGGTTCAACACGTGGTAAGTAATCAATAATTGCTAGTTGTTGTTATTGTTCTAAAGCTGGAGTTGGCAGACTACAGCCCGTGGGTCCAACCTGGCCTTCTGCCTGTTTCTGTGAATGAAGTGTTGTTGGAATGCTGCCACACTGGTGTACTTGTGTACAGCCTGTGACCTCTTTGTGCAACGATGGCAAAATGAGGTTATGACAGACTCTAAGGTCCACAAAGCCCTCAGCATTTTTTTCTCTGGCTTTTTAAGGAAAAATCTTGCCTACCTCCATTTTACAGGATAGAGTGCAGGGTTCCTGACCCTCATCTGTGACTCCTTGGTCTTGTAACCTTAGGCAAGTGACTGATACTCTCTGGCCTCTGCTACTTGATCTATAATAAAGATTGGTTATGAGACTGCTCCTAGAGAACAACTCAGAGAAATTGGCCACACACGGTGGCTCACGCCTGTAATCCCAGCACTTTGGGAGGCCAAGGTGGATGGATCACTTGAGATCCGGGGTTCGAGACCAGCCTGGCCAACATGGTGCAACCTCGTATCTACTAAAAATACAAAAATTAGCCAGGCGTGGTGCTGCGCACCTATAATCCCAGCTACTCAGGAGACTGAGGCAGGAGAATCACTTGAACCCAGGAGGCGGAGGTTGCAGTGAGCCAAGATCGTGCCACTGTACTCCAGCCTGGGTGACACAGCCAGACTCCATCTCTCAAAAAAAATTTAAAAATATGAGAAACTATGTTGTAGAGATTCTATTTGTTGTTCATTTGCTCACAATTCCATGTTTTATAGCCAGACATTTGTGCTAATTGCATGTCCCTGAGTTTTTATTTTTTCTGACAGTAATGAGTACTTTCTATGTACTAAACACTCTTCCAAGCCCTTTGTGTGTGTAACTCATTTAATCCTCCTAACCTTATAACAATTCTCTGAGGTAAGAACGGCTATGCATCCTCATTTTTCACATGGAAAAGTGAAGGTATCAAAAGGGTAAGGAAATTTTCCCAAGCTTACGTAGTTGGCAGGTGGCAGAGCTGGGATGTGAACTGTATAGTCGGGCTCCAGAGTCCAGAGTTTGTAAAGTAGTCATTCAACTTTGAAGACCTTATGGTTTTACTAGAAAGACTTATTATGCAAACAATTGCATATAAATATAAGGGTTTTTTTAAATATTTGTAAGCTGATCAGCACAGTGCCTGGTGTGGAATAAGCCATCATCATGATGTTTATGGTCCTGATGCCGTTGATATCAGTGGAAGCTGCTACAAAGCACAGCTGGTGTTTAAGGGAGGCATGCCTGGAGGTGTCAGGAGCACTTTGAAAAGGAGGTCTTACCCAGCATGAGGTTTAAAGGATGTAGGGAGTTTTCCAGAAAGGTTTCCATGTGGAGGAAACCACATGTGCAAAGAACAGAGGCAGGAGAGAACATGGCATGTTCAGCGAATTAAACAGTACTTCTCTGTAGCTTGCATGTGAACTACGGAGAACAAACAAGTCAGCTAAGATTAGGTCAGGAAGTAGGCAGGTGCCAGATGGTGAATGGCTCTGTGTGAAAGGGGACACGCTCCTGTCCTCTAGTGCATGTCACTTTCTGAGCAATGCCCTATATTGTCTGCTTGTTTAATGTCTCCACCCTATGCCGCAGCAGGCACGTGTGTACTGGAATGCAAGCACCTTAAGGGTAGGGAGCCAGTCGGTCTTATTCACTATGACTATTCCAATACTCAGGGCCCTCCCTACAGAAAGAGCTCATTAAACATTTGTTGAATTAATTAATAACTAAACCAATCAGTGTGCTCTGGATGGATGTGGGATTACTCACGAGATGGGATACTTTCTGTGAGTCCATTGCCTTACTTTGGTGTCAATTATCTTGCTTTGTTGAAGAATCAAGGTAGGTCACATTGAATGAGTGGATTAGTCTAAATAAAATAGGACAATTTTGAGATAATCTTTTCTTTGGAGGCCAAAGATTACTTGACAAATTCATACCTAGTTTATTTTACTCTCAACTCCACATTTTAAAACTCAGTCCCCTCTCCAAGAACATCCTATGACTTCTTCAGAACATTTTGACCATCCTTCAAATGCTTCTTCCCTTCCAGATGTATTTATGCCAGGATTCAGCTGGCAGAATGGAAGTAAAATAAATATTGGTAACTGAATGAAAATAATGATTCTTCTAGATAATGCTGCCAAACCTAAGAAAAAGTAACTTGAGAACATAATCTCAATGTGGGCTTATATTCCTATTTGTCAGGTGCCTGTAGGGTTTGGTTAAAAAGTCAGAAGACACATCTGCTTAAGGCCTCTGTGTAGAATGTGGCACACATTTGAACAGGGCTATTTCTTGGTGATGACATAAATAGCAAGATGAGGTAAAACACATTCTTTTTTTTTTTTTTTTTTTTTTTTAAATGTTGTCAGAAAAGGCAGCTTCCCAAGAAATCAGAGAATGTTTGAAGGGTAGGGACCTTATTTCCCTCCTTTGACAGTCAAAGAAAATGAGATCCAGGCAAGGGAAGTGACTTGCCCAGGGCTGGAGAGCTAGTTAGTGGCAAAGCTGGAACTGTAATCCAGGTCTCAGACTCCCAGGGCCAATTCTCCTTCCTCTGCATCATTCAGCCTCTCAAGACATTAGCTATAACTTCTGAGAAACATACTACCTCTTTCATCATTTCTTGGTCTTTTTGAAAATATTGATGATCTCTCTCTGCATCTTTCCTCCCTAAGATGACCTGGGAAAATGCCATTGAGGGTAAATCTTATTTGCATTTTGTTGGCAATTCCCACTGTCACCAACCTGTCCCCAACTTGAACATTTCACCAAAAGTCTGAATACCCAGATTTCTTGCCTCCAGCTAATCCCCTTTCTCCTTAATCACATTTTTAAAACTCCACATTTGTGTTTACATCTTCTAAAGCAATGAATTTTTTTTTCCTTCCTATAATCTGGAAATTCTTTTTTTGTTGTTGTGTTTGTTGTTATTTTTAAGAAAACTTGAACACATCAGACGGACTTTCTGGCCCCTTAGAAACCAGTCTGGTAGGAGAGTTGATTGGATTTGCCTAAAGCATTTCCTCATTAGTAGCCTGTGTGCTGCTTTTTCTTTCAAATGTCATCTGGCCAACCCAACAAAGATTTAATTGTGACAACTTGGAGCCTTAGCAAATTTGGGCTTTACTGAATGCTCTTTTGGAATATTCACAACTGCCTGTCCTTCAAATGAAAAACACAAAACATATTGAAAGTGGCTTGGTGGATTATTGGTTTGAAGACCACTTCTTACTTCTCTCCTCCCCTTTTCTTACAACTGAAGATTGGAATTTTAATTGCTAAACCACAGCTTTTAAATCATGATGCCCAAAAAGGACATGGTTTATTAATTAGTTCTGATTACTAGGCACCCTGAACCTGGGCCTGGCTGCTTCGAATCAGTTTCAACAGCTCTTTGCCTGAAATTACTGCTGGTAAGCACATGGAGGTGTAATTACGCAGACACTAGTGGTTCGGTTCTGCCAGGTTAAACCCTCTATTATGAATACATATTATAGTGTCTTAAAAGGCATTTATTGAAATGCCATACTTTAATAGTTCAAGCTTACAAAATCAAACTCTCTCATGTTACAGGCAACAGCCTCTTAATTGGATGTTTTCTCCAGCACATAAAAATATTTACTTAAATACACGCACACACACATAGAAGCACACACACATAAACACACACACACACACGCAATTTTTTTTCAGAGCGAGAATCAGTATTGCTTCCTGGTTGAACCTAAGGACTCTAGAGCCAGTCTACCTGGATTCACCTCATGCTTCTGCCATTTTCCAACACTGTGACTTTGGGCGAATGACCTAACCCCTCTCTATTATAGTGTCTTTGGTGAAAGGGGGATGATTATAATGCCTATATTGTTGTGAGGTTCAAATGAGTTAGTACACAAAAAACACTTGGCAAAGTATATGGAACATAGTCATTTTTTTTTAATTGATTGCTCTAACACATTTCTTTGTATTTACGTGTTAGAAAATCTATTTATGCTAAGTCCTGAGAGAATTAGGAATGTCTTCCTCTGTTGTCTCCAGATATTTATTCTCTTCATTTTCCACAGTAATAGCCACCTCTCCCTACCATTTTTAGCTGGGTGGACATAGAGCTGTCAAGAATAAAGAAAAAATTTATTTTCCACCTAGAAGTGGCCATGTGAGTAAGTTCTGGCCAATGGGTTGTGTGTTAATCCATTTTGCATCACTATAAAGGAATACCTGGGCTTGGGTAATTTATAAAGGAAAGAGGTTTAATTGGCTCACGGTGCTGCAGGCTGGACAGGAAGCATGGCACCACCATCTGCTTGGCTTCTGGTGATGCCCCAGGGAGCTTTTACTCATGGTGGAAAGCAAAGGGAGAGCAGCACATCATATGGCAAGAATGGGACAAAGAGAGAGAGAAGGGGGAGGTCCCAGACTCTTTTAAACAACCAGATCTCAAGTGAACCAACTGGGTGAGAACTCACTCATTACCAAGGGGATGGCGCTAAGCCATTCACGAGGGATCTGTCCTCAGGATCCTATACCTCCACTAGGCCCACCTCTAACAATGGAGATTACATTTCAACATGAGATTTGGAGGGGCTAAATATTCAAACCATATCAGGTTGTAAGCAGAAATAGTGTGTCAATATCTGAAAAGTGGGCTTAAAGCAAGAAGGATGGTGTGTTTTTCACTTCTTCATCTTTCTTACTAATGGGAATTTGGTTGTGATGGCTGGAACTCAGCAGCCATATTGGATCATTAGACAGCACACCAGGGATACAGAGCAGTCAGGAAGCAGAAGCCTGAGTCCCTAACAACTTCAGGGAGCAGAGCTGCCCTAGCAGCCCTTTTCTTTCACTCTAGACTTTTGACAAATGAATAACAAACTCCTGTATTACTCAATACACTAATGTTGGCTGCCTATTATAGATAAATCTATTCTTAGGCAACACCTTTCCTTCCCTGAATTAGATGATATCCTAACTATTTTGATTGCCAGGTATAGAAATTTCAGGACACTAATGCACAGAGAACCATGAAGGTTTCACACACCCTATTTCCAATTAGAGCCACTGCTTTACCACACCCAAGCATGGCTACCCTGCTTTCACTCCCTGCCTGGGGCTGCTTAGTCTCAGACCTCAACTGGTGATTGGGGACAGGAGTGCTTGGCAGTAGAATTATGTCCACAATTGATAGCCAAGCCTTGTAAAAATGGCTTGGAGTCTCTTCTGGCAAGAAGGACCATCTTGACCATTTTATTACTTCCTCTGTACCAGAAATTAAGGGTTCTTGGAGAAATCCAATAGCAATCTTCTTTTGCTTTTTTTTTTTTATTATTATACACAATAACAAACTTCTTCATTTTCTATACATATCAAAAAAAATCAGGACTCCTGGATGGACAAAGGGATTTTAAGAACAGATGTGTGGATGTTACTTATTCTCCCTCAGGATAGATATGAAAAAAACTACCAGGACCTCAGTATGTCTTCCTTAGGAACAGTGACAATAGTCTTTTAGCCTCATTTAATTCCTTGAAATTGAAAATTTATTTTCTGGAGATTTCAAGACTCATTTAGGGATTTTGCTAAGATTTCCTCCCAATACTAGTGAAAAGCAGAGGTGATATCTAAAGCTCTCAGAAGAAACACAGAAAAATCTAAGCCATTACCCCATCCAAAGTATAAAGAAGAATGATACCTTATTTCTATTTTTCTTGGTGGTGAAGTTCACAGGCATTGTTCAGCAAAGCCAAATTAGGTTTCTTGAACTTATGGGTTGGTGTCTTGGCATCAGGAAGATTCTTCGGCTCTGCCATATTCGCTATACCATACCTTTCCAAGGGTCCAGTTAAACATATTTAGATTTTCTTACTTTATCCTTCACATCTGTTCATCTCTATCCCATATTTTCCATCTTTGTGTATATTTGTGCTACATTCTGTAAAATTTCTTATCTACAGTTCCCTAATTCCTTCTTCTGACATGTCTATCTATGGAAGTTTCAATTCTGGTAATATTACTAAACATTATCTTTGGTTCTTTTTATCACTATGTTAAATCACTTTTAAAGAATTTCTGGAAGATTCTCTCAAGCCTTCGTTTGTCTCTGTGAACATACTATAGCTTTGTAGTATGAGTGAGACTTACTGCCCTCAGTGCTGGTTCTTGCACATGGTACGTTGTTTCCTTGTATGCAACATTTCCTTTGATTTTTATGCCTGCTCATTGCATTTTAAAATGATTCATAGGGATTCTTTGAAGCTTAGGATGAAGTTGCCTTCCTCCAGAAAGGACTTGCATTTGATTCTTCAAGGCCTCCAGAGATTTGTCGAGCTTGAGATTTCCTTAAACCAGTTTTGAGATTTAACATAAGCACTCATGCCATCTACCTACTTCCCTCTTCCTGGCTTAAACTTTTAATCATGGACCATTTCTTATTATACCTCATGGACAACACAGTTCTTAGCACATGAAAATTGACTGATAAGTTTTGACCAAATGAGTGAAATTTTAAAATTATCACACCTACCTTATTTTTTTCTGTCTTTATTTGCAATTGGCCAGTTAAAAGGATTACTATATGCAGAATATTACTCCCAATGGGATATCCCTTCTTCAAGGCAGTGCCATGTCTTCTGTCCTTTGGAAATTCCCCTAGTGCTGTGTCACATAGGAAAGGGTTATTTGGCAAATATTTGCTTCTAGGCTAAGACTTGCTATACTCCCCATGCTTCTTCCCAGGAATGGCTACAGCCATACATTTCTGGGATTCCTCTTGCCTTATATGGAGATTTAGAGTGTTGCTTGGGATATCTCTGACATTAACCCCTATGGCCCTGGAAATGGTGGATCTACTTCTAATCCTTTCTCTTAGGTACACCCAATCTCACCTTCCAGGAGTTCTCTCTAAAGCTAACCTTTGATTCTGCCACTCTCTCACTCACAGATCACCACGACTATCACTACTGCCTGTAGAATAAAGCTCAAACCTATTAGCTTGTCATTTGCATCCTTCATCTAGGTGGTATGGCCAGATCTCATGAGAAAATATTATCTCTGGGAAATCAAATTCTAGCCACAACACTTACTAGCCATATAAGTTTACATAAGCTAAAATTCTGAGCATCAGTGTGCTGATGTGTACAATAATACTAACCTACAAGGGATTACCTATGTCATGCTGCTAGTGTTCACTTCAATAAGAATAGCCCTACAAGGCATTTCTTTCTAGCAGGTCTGAAAGAGATAGCAATATTTTTCTTGTATAACTCGTGGACACATGGATGCTCGGTAAATAAAAGATACCTTATCCATACCTTCTCTAGACCTTAGTTTCCTTGTATATAAAATAAGACCTTAAATGGTCATTTGAAACTTAATGTGGGAAGATATGTAAAGCACCTGATTCAATACTTGGCACATCATTAAGTATATTGTAAATGTTCTTTCTCTATCCTTCTTCCAAATTGAGACCTGACTTACCTTTTCTATGGAATTGCAATAAAAATTGTAAAGCAGAGCATGTTACGTAAAGGAAGGATTATTATTCTTATCTCGACTTTTTAAAGTCCTAGCTACTCTTTAAGGCCAAGTTCAAATGCCACCTTCCCCATGAAGCATCCCTGGATTCTCACTCCCGCAACACTCATCCCTACTCCACTCAGAAGGATAATAATGCAATCAAATGAAAATCTTCAATTCATCTCAGCTGATACTTGAATTTTCTATATTTCCACGAGTATAATTCTACAATATACAAAGCTAAGCAGTGTTCTAACTTCTACTAAAATGGTTTCACAGATGAAAAAGTTCAGGATCTTCTAAAGAAGTATATTTATTCCAGCCTCAGACAGCTTAAATATGTCCCCCTAAATTTCTGCATTTGTTCATGAGTACGTCTGTGTTCCTCTTTAAATATTTTGCCCAGAAATAAATAATATTTATTAAAATACACAGTCCATGAATAATATTTCTCCTTCTGTAACTGCAACCTGTGCTAACAGGTTTGGAGCAACCATGGAACTCTTTTCTCCTAATTGCACTTATTTTCAACTAAAACCCTGAAATCTTCCTTGAAAATATGTGTTGGTGTTAAATGACTGCTCCTCTGTCTTGTATTAATATGGCTATTTTTGATATGATTGAGTGCCTCAATAAAGGTCCATATTACATGCATCTGGGTATATTTGAACTGCTGATTAAATTTTTGTGAACCTGAACTGTCTTTCATGCTCCTAGATCCCTTTTTTAATGGGTTCTTCCAAGGCATTTTATTCCTTTTATAAAACATAGCTCATTCTACTTTGTGCCATAGTTTGTGTACTTTGTCTTATGTCCTATCTTAGGTGGTTTTCTGAGAAGCAGAGCATCTGTCTGGGGGATTGGGTAGTGACTTTGTAGCCTCCCAAGCTTAGCAGCTTCTGTTGGGCCAAGATTGGGGGGCAGCTATGAGTTGTTCTCACCCAACACACAGCAACCAGGCTATAGGAAAAGGGTCCTAGATGGGACACCAACAGCATCCACTGTAGTCATCCATGATTTTGTAACTCTGAGTATGGAGTGTATTATTCATCTCTGTAGTCTCCATAATCCTGTTGATGTCTTGCACAGGGAAGGCACTAGTTGGTGGAACCGATTCATCAAAGATCTGGAGGAAATGCCCCCTAGTTCGCTGTCATTCCAATTCACTGCCATTTGTAATAACAAACACCTGTGAGGGACTTAGCCCAATCTCCCCAGGCAGCAGAGAACCAGAGGATGTGGGTGACAGAGAGAAGAATATGCAAGTTTATATTGCGTGTTCCAAGAATCTCGTTGCCCTGTCAACTCAAAAGCTGTCTAAAGACCAAATGTTCAAATTCAGAATAGGCAAAAATACTTCTTAATACCAAGGCAAACATATCAAACAGCAGAAAACTGTTTTTGTTTTCTTAAGGTATTTTTGTTTTCTTAAGCTTTATAAAAGTAATACACACATATG
Source organism: Pongo abelii (assembly GCF_028885655.2). NCBI lineage: Eukaryota > Metazoa > Chordata > Mammalia > Primates > Hominidae > Pongo > Pongo abelii. The sequence continues at coordinate 136,954,062 of NC_071992.2, read as the reverse complement.
GTTAAACATGAAAATGATATAAAAGAGTAATAAATAAATAGTAAAAGCCTATTTCTTAACCATTGTGGCTTTTATTTCCACTTCCCACAGCTAACTAGTGTTAATAATTTCTTATATTTCTACCCAGAAATAATTGTAGGCATATAAGCACATATATTTATGAATTTATATACAAAGATATTATAGTATATGTATTGCTTTGTCCTTTTATCCCCACTAATAATAGATCTTACAGGTCTTTCCACATCAACACATCTACATATATATATATATATATATATATATATATATATATATATTTCATTTTTTAAATGTTGATATAGGTGTCTTACAATTTATTTAATCTGTCCCTTTTTAATGGATATTTACATTGTTTCTAGTTTTCAGTGCTCACAAATAATTTTTTTGCTATTACACATTTTTACCACTACAAAATGTGTTCTTATATGTATTTCTTTGTATGTGTTTCCTTAACACTATTAAATTGAAAACCCTATGATTGTTTCTCAACAGAAAAATGGCATCATGGGTAATAAATGTGGCTGCCATATTCCTTACATCTATATTGAATAATGTATCTTTTAGCCTAATCTCTGCCCACGTTTTCAGCCTTTTTCGCGGAATGCAAAACTTAAAATCAGAAAATATAAAAGTTGTCACAGCTGAAAAAAGCTAGACACAATTCTCAACTGTAGGACATCATAACAGCAAGTTCTAAGGTCCACAGAGCTATATAATTTAAATAATAAGATAATTACCTTGAGTGGAACAGAAATTCGAAATCTCGTTGAGAATTTAAGAAGTTCAGTATTAAGAGCTTATCCAATGCAAGTCTATTTCAGAAACACAATCAGACTTCCCAGAAATTCAGCCATGATGTATTAAAAGCACTTATTGTCTTTTTGCTTGCAGTGAAGTACATGCGAGAAGCCACGCCCTATGTGAAGAAAGGATCCCCAGTATCCGAGATTGGGTGGGAAACACCTCCGCCTGAATCCCCTCGGTTAGGGGGCAGCACCTCAGACCCCCCGTCATCGCAGTCCTTCTCCTTCCACAGAGACCGGAAAAGCATCCCCCTCAAAATGTGCTACGTCACTCGGAGTATGGCCTTGGCCGACCCTGAGAACAGGTAAATAGGGTCAAAACTCTCCACTGTATCGAGCAGCTCCTTGGCCTCTCAGGCTAAATGGGGGCACCAGATTGCCCTCATGTTCTGAAAACACATCATGGCTTCCAAAGAAAAGCATGAAAGGGCCATGCTGAGAATTGTGTGTTTGTGTGTGTGTGTGTGTGTGTGTGTAAGACAAAGAGAGAGAGACAGAGGAGAGAGAGAATCTATACACTGAGCACTGGTTCTGGAAAGAGTTGAAGAACTGGAATCAGCATCCTAAATGTCTTCAGGGCTCATTACCAGTCCATGCGACTTAGGCCAAGTTTCTTAAACCGCTTAACCTCAGTTTTGCCATCTCTAAGATGGGAAAAATTGAAATAGATGCCTTGTTGGGTTGTGAGAACTAAATTAGGAAATCCATGTGATATAGTTTGGATGTTTGTCCCCTCCAAATCTCATGTTGAAATGTGATCCCCAATGTTGGAGATGGGGGTCCAGTGAGAGGTGTTTGGGTCATGGGGGCAGATCCCTCATGAATGGTTTGGTGCCCGCCCCAAGGTAGTGAGTGAGTTCTTGCTCTATTAGTTCAAGTGAGAGCTGGTTATTTGAAAGAGCATGGCATACCTCCCCACTCTTTCTTGCTACCTCTCTTCCCATGTAACTTGTCGGCACCCCCTGCCCCTTCCACCGTGAGTGGAATCTCCCTGAAGCCCTCATCAGAAGCAGATGCCGGTGCCATGCTTCCTGTACAACCTGCAGAACCGTGAGCCAAATAAACCTCTTTCCTTAAATTACCCAGCCTCAGGTATTCCTTTAGAGCAACACAAAATGAACTAATGCACCATGTAAGGTGCTCAGCACAGGAAAACCTTCCATGAATATAAGCTATAGTAATGTTTCTTATTAATGTTAGATAGTAATAAGCAAATTCATCTTACTAGGCCTCAGTGCTGTCCGCTGTATACTTGGAGGGTTACATGAGAGTCACTTTAAGGCTATTTTCTACTTTAAGCATCTCTTTATGCTCAAGAGAGCAAAAGGAGTGGCTTTGGTCCAAGTCTGGAATGCTGTTTCCCAAAGTCGGTACATGACTTTGCATGCCACAGGCTAGATATATCACCCAACCCATGGCAATTATAAGGAATGCAGCCAAGAGGAAGTAAAATTCAGGGTCCCTTATCCCCCAGAATTCTTACTTTAGCTCAGTAGAAGAGAAAACATACATTTTAGGAGGAAAATAAGAGAAATAAAGAAAGCGAGGAATTGAGCCAACAAATGGGGAATCTTAGTGACCTTTGCATCCACATTAAAGGGCTAAAAATAGGAACCGCTCAACTGGCCCTTATTTAGAATGTGTGTGGGACAGCTGCAACCCACCCGAATAGAAAGTGTTTGGCTAGGCTCAGAGCTGCTGATGGGGAAAAGCCGTCGGGAATAGGGGCAGGGAGAAAGTTGCTTCCTTGGCTCCCAGCTCAATGTCTTTTTTGTTCTCATCTCAGTTAGCTCACTCTAAGGACGCTGCCAGGGCCCTTCTGGCTCTGGCCAGCTGCAGGATCTTTCTACCCCGCTCTCCCTACTCCCCTGTATTAGTTATTTCTGTGCAGGGATTGGCCAGTTGTACAAGAAAGCCAGCAAGTATGGGCAAGAGGGGTAAGAGCAGACAGACTGGGAAGGACACAGAGATCATCGCTGGTCCACTCTCACCCTGTTCTCTGTTTTGTTCCCCACGATTTCTGCAGAGTTCCTGGGCCTGCAGTCGATATCATGGTTACTCTAAGTCTCCTTTTCCCTGGACTTTTACCCACCCAATCAAACAAGTCCCATCTCCCAAGGATCTGATGTCAAAGTTTTCAGATGTGATGAATTCATGATGTAGTATTGAGTGCCTATCATGTGCATTATGCTAATTAATGTAGACCAGAGACTGCAAAGTGGCAGCCTGTGGTATACCCAGCCTACAGATAGGTTTTCTTTTTTTTTTTTTTTTTTTTGGAATAGTCTAAGTGTTTACATAAATTGGAATTAGTTGCCATGTTCAATAACTGAGAAATTTCACATTTAAAAAGCCAGGTTTCTGCTTTTCTAGAAAAGTTGGAAGAACTGGTGATGGTATTGGGCCCACATTGTTGCAGGCAGGGCAGTTATATACCAGAGCTCAGTAGAGTTTTCTCCTTTGACAAGGGAATGAACTCTCCTCATCATTTCTATTACCTTATACTTATGGAATTCAATTAATTACCTGCCTAATCTTTGAATTTGTAACCCTGCTTAGTCTTCTTAACAGCTCTCTGAGTTTCTTTCATTGTCCCCATTCTACAGACAAAAAATTTAGACAAAAAGTGTTTATATAAGTTCTCAACATTATATAGCTGTTATATAGTCTAGCTGGGCTTCAAACTCATGCCTATAAAATGGGTGACAGTGTCAGTTAATCATTTCCAGAAAAACGCAAACTGAGACAAAAACTTACTGGGACATTGTAGGAGCAATTCATACACTGGGGAGAAGATTTGAATAGATGATTTCTTGGGTTTCTTCCAGAAGTAGACTTATACACTACAACAGCACTCCCAGGTCATTTAATTATATTTTAAAGAATATTTTGGGAGACATCAGACCTTAATCTAGGTATTGGAAACTTCAGTCTGTATGTCAAGCCAGTAGAGGAGAATAAGTTTCAAACTTTTATATTGGTGCTCGTCAAGTCCACCATCAACGATTATACATAGAGCTTCCCCTGTGGGAGAGGGAGAGCCTGTTCTACTGTGGTGTGAGAACCAGCAGGGCAGAATCAAACATGAGAATCCAGCTAAGCCAGATGGTTCTAAAGGGACTTCAGGTCCAGACAGGTCCCAAACTGCTTCTAACAAGAAGATTGGGGGCCTAGGTGAGGCTTGCCCATGGTAGAGGAAGAGAAGAAAATAAAAAGGAAACAAATATTTTATGAAACTCCAGTTACAGGCTGAACAGAGTATGGTGTACCAGTCAGAAATGTGGAATCTGCAAAACCCAACTCTATGCTGAATGCAAGAGACACATCTAACAGAGTGATTTTAAAAGGTGAAAGATACAAGGATGGGCAAAAGCTTACAAGGCAAATGCAAAATATTAAATAACAACAGAAAGCATTGATTTTGATCTTGATATAAGACAAGGTAAAATGCAGGCTGAAAAATGTCCAAGGTAAAATGTCCATAAAGTAGCACAAGGAAGGACTGATTTATGTTGAAGGCAAGAGTTCACAAGCAACATCCAGTAGTTATGAATACATACCACATAACAAAACAGCAACTTTTATAGCGGAAACTGCAGAAGATGCAAGAAGAAATAGACAGAAACATACTCATATTAGATATTTCAACATATACCACTTTCCATCCAAGTAAGGGCAAGTAGAGGACACAGATGAATACAGTAATCCCCCCCTTATCCATGGAAGGAATGTAACAGGACCCCCATTAGATGCCTGAAACCACAGATAGTACTGACTCCTCTATAACTGTTTTTCCTATACATACATACTATGATAAAGTTTAATTTATAAAGTAGGCACAGTAAGAGATTAACAACAATACTAATAAAATGGAACAATTATAACAATATACTGTAATAAAAGTTATGTGAATATGATCTCTCTCTCTCTCAAAATATTTTATTGTACTTATTTTTGGGCTGCAGTTGACCTCAGATAACTGAAACCATGGAAAGTGGAACCATAAGTAAGGGATGACTTACTATAATTATATAGAAGACCCAAACAACATAATAAATAAAGTAGATCTGAATACATTGCAAACTCTTTACTCTGGTAATAGAGAATACACTTACTTTTCAAGTGCACAAAGAACACTGACAAAATTAACCACAGATCAGGTCACAAAGAAAATGCAATAAGTTCCATTAGGTACAAATAATACAAACAACAGCCTCTGATGACAGTGGAATAAAACTAGAAAATCAATAACAAAACCAAACCACACAAAGCCTTTTTTTCATGGGTTTTTTAAAGCTCTCTGTAAAATAACTCTTGGGTCAAAAGGGAACTATAAACTGACATTGTTGCATTTCTTCAAAAATAAATAATAATGAAAATAATGCATCCGTTAAATATGAAGAGAAAGAAGGATAAAGAGAGAGTATAGAGTGTGCAGTCAGCTAGACCCACAGTGGAATCTTAGTTCTACCCCTTATATGTGAATTTAAGCAAGAATCTCATTTAATTCAAATAACCATCATAGGTAGCGGGAACTCTTCTCTCTACTTTGTAGACAGTGATGCTTAGCTGAGAAATGAGAGTTGAAGCAAACGATGGATCTCCGATTCAAACCCAAGCCTAGCTGACCCCAAGCCCAATTTCTGAATCATCACATGCATTGCCTCTAACTTCAGCACCTGGCAGAGCAGCTCGCCTGAACTGTAAGCACCTTGGCCAGGAGTTAATGGTCTCCTGGGAGCTAAAACCTGAGAACCAATGACAAATGCCACAGCATCTTGGGGCTCATTCCCTCAGTTGGTGACACACAGGTGCCTCTAGTCTGCATTAAAAAGTCTAATGTTCAATTTCTCAAATACAGACAGCCATAGAACAGCACGCAGGATTGCTGCTCTTTCTGTGAAAAAGGTCACCCAGCAGGCATTGAATCCACAAGAATATGTCACTGCTAGTGGCTGTCAGTAATTACAATATATTTTTATTATTCTATCTGTTAAATATCTCTTGTTTTTCATATTCAGCTCTTTGCCTTCACAGTCACTGCCCTGAGCCAGGCCCACATCCTTAGTCCCTGAGAGTATCTGGGTATGTTTCCTACAGGGTGTTTTGTTGCTAGTTTGCTCTTTTACCATTTCCCACCATCTACTCTATACCTAGCTAGCCAAGGGAACCTGAAATTTACCCCTTCCATCAAAATGGCTCCCTGTCACCTGCACTCATATCTAAACTCTTCAGTATTGCATAAAAACCCCTTTAGGCTTTAGATATTCCCTAATTGTCCAGCTCCTCTTTACCTCATCCTTTCTGTTCCAGCATCCCTTAAATAATTTGTATACTTCCTACAATTGCCTTCCTGTCAACTTCCTACTTGCCCTTTTAAGCCTCAGGGTAAACAGTCTTCTCAGATATCAATGTCTCGCTATACCTTCTGTGTCAACTCGTTCATAATAGCATGCTTCATAATAACTTGTGATTTTTTTCTTACATGCCTACTCAGTTCCTAAGTCATAAGGTTTTTCAGCTCTGATACACTCCATATTTTCATTTTATTACCCCAGATATCTAGAACTTTGGCATTCAAAACTATTGTTGTTCATAAATGATAAATAGTGTATTTATCTGCTCACTTCTCATATTCTTCTCTAAAAATGTCTTTTGAAAAAATATTCCACTAAATAGTCTTGGGAATAAGGGAATAAATAAAAGCATAGTTCTCTTCTGACAGACATAGGAAGCTTAAAGAAACCAGGACAATCCATTAACCAAGCCTGTCACTGGATTGTGAGCAGCTGTGCTACAATGGGTAGTTTATGAGGCTTTAAGTCATGACTCTTTGTACTGCTACGTAACAGAGTCCACTGTAGATTTTCATGGTTAAATTATGGAAAGATTTACATCATCTTTCTTGGGAAACAGTGTACATCTCTATTTATGGTGCACAAATGAAACATTCACAGAAGGTGCTGTCGGTTTCAAATGGAAAACCTCTGCTAGGCTGCACTGTGATTCAAAGGGGTGCAATCTGTTAAGTCCTGTAAGATGCCTGGATATGTTGTTACAAGGTACCCTTAGTGATGTCACCACAATCCAGTGCTTGAGTTTCAGCCACAGAAGATCAGAAACTTGATTTAGTGGGCATAGTGTTAGCAGATCCATCTCTAAGGGGTTGACTCACATTAACCAAATAGGCAAAATTTGTTTGTGATGAGCAACACAGTTGTCAAGTAGATGGAAATGCCCACATGGGAGGATTTATATACCCGCTCATTGTGAGCAGGCTGTATTGGAAGACAAATGTGAATATGAGCAGAATGCCAGAACACTAAGTATTAATAACTCAAAACAATGTGGACTTTCAAAGCAGAGTGATGCACTCTTTCTAAGTAGATAAGCTACACAAGAAATTAAATTGTCATGAAAGTGATTTGGTGAGTGTGGAATCAATAGAAGGTGTGTTAACAGACCTTAGGAAGTATGTTTTAGGCAAGTAAGCTGAAAGCCCTCCCTTCCAGGACGGGGAGAGCCTTGCCGAGGTAACCCTTATGTAAATTTCTGCTTTGCCAACACTCCCACTCCTTTGAGCTGTACATAAATAGCCTGAGGTTTCCCATGTGGCCCTTCCCTGCCCTTTCATGGCTAATTTATCCCCTTCAGTTAACATGGTTCTTTCTTCCTGTGAGTACAAAACAGTTGATTTGGGTTTTGCTTATCAAATTTAATCACTTTTCATTCTAGGCTCCTTGAAGTTGTTCTCATAGTACCCTGTTTTGAGTTTTAGATGTTTCCAAATACTTTAGTTACACATTCATAGACAGATGGTCTTTGGTGTCTACCAACAAGAGAGGAATCATTTTACCAGTTCAGCCTTTCTCCTCTTTTTCCCAGTGTTTGGGGGTATATTATTGCCCCCCATGTCTTATATAGAACTCTCAAATGTATTTATTAAACTTTGAATACTGTTGAAACATTTCCTCCTTTAGTGCATCGAGAATGAAGATTTATGAGGTACTTTTTCCTGTCTTTTGGCCTCTGTAAGTCTTTGTTTGTGAAAACTGCATCTCTTTTTAAGAGGCCCACAAAATATGTATTTTCTGAATGTAGTTTTTTCATTCTTTGTTGGGCATGTCATGGTGGCTTCATAATGGAAACTATTGCCAGAACTCATGATTGACATTACATTTTGGAAATAGAAAAAAATATATATAAAGTATATGTATATGGTGCTGTAATAAGTGGACATGTTTTACATATGTAAAAACAGATCCAGATTAACTGCATGCTTGTATCAGTGAATAAAACTCTAGAGTTGCAGTTATTATGGAAAATATGGGTTTAAATCCCAAGTCTGTTACTTATTCCCTTTAACTTTAAGTAAATTATCCAATCTCTCTGATTTTCAGGTTCCTTCTTTGCTATAGTCTAAATGTTTGTGTCCCCCCACCCCCCAAATTCATATATTGAAACCTAATCTTTAATGTAATAATATTAAGAGATGAGACCTTTGGGAGGCAGTTAGGTCATGAGGTTAATACTTCATGAATGGGATTAGTGCCCTTTTATAAAAGAGGCTAAAGGGAGCCTGTTTTCCCCTTAGACCATGCAAGGACATATAGTAGGTACCAGCTATGAGGAACACACCTTCACCAGACATCAAATCTGCTGGTGCCTTAATCTTGGACTGTCCAGTCTCCAGAATTGAGAAAAAATTTATATTGTTTGTAAGCTACCCAATCTAAGACATTTTTTATAGCATCCTGAATAGACTAAGAAATTGGTACAGAATTGGGGTGTTGCTATATCAAATACCTAAAAATGTAGAAGTGGTTTTGGAACTGGGTAATGGATAGAGGCTGGAAGAATTCTGAGGTACAATGCTGTGAAAGGAGATTTAAGGAGAATTCTGGGGAGGTCTCAGAAGAGGAGAGCTGTAGAGAAAGCCTCAGTCTTCTTCGAAATTATCTAAGTGGCCATGGTCAGAATATTGGTATAAATATGGTGGTAAAGGCAGTTCTAATTAGGTCTCAGATGGAAATGTGGAACATGGTATTGGACAATGGAGGAAAGGCCATCCTCATTATAAAGTGGCAAAGAACTTTGCTAAATTGTGTTCATGTCTTAGAGTTTTGTGGAGGGAGGAACTTATGAACAATAAAATAGAATATTTGACAGAAGAAATACCTAAGCAAAGTGTTGAGGGTGTGGCATGGCTTCTCCTGACTGCTTATAGTAAAAGGCAAGAAGAAAGAAATGATTAAAAATGGAATTTATAATCAAAAGAGATGCAACACTTAAAGATCTGGAAAATTCCCAGCCTGTTGTAAATAATGAAAAAAATGTGTTCCGGAGAGAACACAAAGAGTGTAGCTCAATGAACCTTTGATAAGGAGATTAGGATGAGTAGGTGGAATCCCGATGCTATTTATTCATTAAGACAATGGAAGAATGACCCTGAAGGCATTTGGAGATTTAAGGCTGCCAGGGCCTTGGGAACAGAACGATTTAATGACTCTGCTCTGTGCCTTGTGTTACATTGATCCTTGGCTGCCCCAGTTGTGGCTCAAATGGCCCTAGGCATGGCTTAGGCTGCCCTCTGGAAGGCACAGGTAGTAAAACTTGGCAGTATCTGCAAGGTGCCACTACACCAATACACAGGGTGCACAAGCAGTGAGGACTTGGCTATCTCCACCTAGATTTCAAAGGATCCCGTGTGGAGCCTTGGGGCCCAGAAAGAGAACAGAGGTAGGACCACCAAAGAGAACCCCCATTAGGGCAATGTCCACTAGAGCTGTGAGGCCAGCATCATCACAGAGAGCCCCCACTAAGGCAGTGCCTAGCAGAGCCATAAGGGCAGAGCCACCTCAGGGACAAGACCTCCCACCAGTAGAGCCATCAGTGTGCAACTCCTGCCTGGGAGAGTTGCAGGCATGCAACTTCAACCCATGAGAACTGCCACATTGGCTGTGCCCATCACAGCCATGAAGAGCAGGGCTACCTGGAGCCCGGGGAGCCCAACCCCCATCCCAGTGTGTCTGGAAGGTGGGACTTTGAGTCAAAGAAAATTATTCTGGAGAATTAAGGTTCAATTTTTGCCGGGTGCGGTGGCTCACACCTGTAATCCCAGCACTTTGGGATGCCAAGGCGGGTGGAGTACCTGAGGTCAGGAGTTCAAGACCAGCCTGGCCAACATGGTGAAACTCCATCTCTACTAAAAAATGGGTGTGGTGGCAGATGCCTGTAATACCAGCTACTTGGGAGGCTGAGGCAGGAGAATTGCTTGAACCCAGGAGGCGGAGGTTGCAGTGAGCCAAGATCATGCCATTGCACTCCAGCCTGGGCAACAGAATGAGACTCAGTCTCAAAAAAAAAAAAATTTCAATTTTTGCCCTGTTGGGTATAGATTTGGTCAAGACCTGTTATTCCTTTCTTTCTTCCTATTTTTCCCTTTCTCTCCTATTCTGTGCTTGTCCCACCATTGCATTTTGAAATACAATGTCTAATTTCACAGGCCTACATCTGGAGGGAAATTCGCTTCAAGATGAAGCATATCTTTGAGTCTCACTTACATGTGATTTAGACGACATTTAGAGAGACTTCAGGTTTTAGACTTTTGAGTTGATGCTGGAATGAGTTAAGAATTTTGGGGGCTATTGTGATGGAATGAATGTATTTTGCATGTGAGAAAGACATGAATTTGGGCATGCTAGGGACAGAATGTTATGGTCTGAATGTTTGTGTCTCCCGAAAATTCATATGTTGACAACTCCCCTCCATTGTAATAGCATTAAGAGATGGGGCCTGTGGAAGATGATTAGGTCATAAGGGCTCCACCCTCATGAACAGGATTAGTGCCTTCATAAAAGAGGCCCAAGGGTGCCTATTTGCCCCTCCTGCTACATAAGGACACAAAATAGGCACTATGAGGCTCTAACCAGACACCAAATCTGCTAGTGCCTTGATCTTGGACTTTCCAGTCCCCAGAACTGTGATCAATAAATTTATGTTGTTTATAAGTTTCCCAGTCAGAAGTATTCTGTTATAGCAGACTAAGACATTACCTAACAGACTAAGACATTATCTATAAAATGTGGCCAATAATATAATCATGTTTGATTGTTATGATTAGATGACTTAATGTTGGCATCCTCTAATTGGTGGCAGGATAACTATGGGGTAAATGTAGCTTTCAGTCAAAATATCCTCATTGCTGGGTGCAAGAAAAGGGGATTTTTTTTTCTCTCTGTACTCAGAGTCTAGGAGAGAGAACCAGAAGGTCAAGCTGTCAAGCAGAGATTATTTTGTAAGACATTCTTTCACAGACATTTTTAAGCCTTTTGAGATTTCTGGCTTTTTGTAGGGACCTCAGTTCCATTTTCCCAACTCATGGGTTCTCAATACCTTAACTATCTTTTATTTGTCAAATTCCAAGTCCTCAGCTCACCCACCACTACCTGACCCACTACATGCTACCTGTCACAACCCCACCCCTACCCACTTTCCCAGGGATGCTTTACGATTAGCTTAAATACTCACCATTCTGATTTTTAATGCCACTCCCACCCCCTTTTTTTGACACCTGGGAGTTTCGTTTTCTTTCTTGTAAGATCAGCATTACACAAACAAGCACACTTTTCTTATTATACTTTATCTAGAAAACCCAGGTGTCAGTAGCAGAAGCATTCCTGAATTTATGTAGATCATTATTTTGCTGGAACTGGAAACCTCCTGAAACATGGCAGTGGAATTGCTTGTAATCGGCTGTGTATATCATGAACAAAAGTCAATATTCTATTTTTTCAAGTGTAATTTAACATAAGAAGTTAAACATTTACCATTCAATTTAAAACTAAAAATAGGCCGGGTGCAGTGGCTCACGCCTGTAATCCCAGCACTTTGGGAGGCCGAGGTGGGTGGATCACGAGGTCAGGAGATCAAGACCATCCTGGCTAATGCAGTGAAACCCCGTCTCTACTAAAAATACAAAAAATTAGCCAGGCGCGGTGGCGGGCGCCTGTAGTCCCAGCTACTCGGGAGGCTGAGGCAGGAGAATGGCGTGAACCCAGCAGGCGGAGGTAGCAGTGAGCCGAGATAGTGCCACTACAGTCTGGCCTGGGCAAAAGAGCGAGTCTCCGTCTCAAAAAAAAAAAAACAAAAAACAAAAAACAAAAAATTAAAAACAAAAAACTAAAAACAAACAAAAAACTAAAACAAACAAAAAAAATGAACAAACAAAAAACTATGAGTATTATCTTTTGGATAATTTACCTCCTTCATTTGAAATTATGGACTGCCCTTTACCACCAGAACCACCATTTTGGTCATGCTTTTTCAGCTATCTATGTATCTACCTATTTGTCTATCTATCTATCTATCGTCTATCTACCTACGTACCCACCCACCTACATACATGTCAGTATTTGCTTCTCACTTAGGCAACCCATGTGAAATACTTTGTTACTGTAGAAAGGGTATACATACAAAGAGAGGTGATGTTAGCCTTAGATTCAGCAGTGTGGGCACTCTGCATTTGAGAAATTTAGGAAGTAGAATACATAGTAACATTTCAGTAATCGTTTTAATGGTGGTTGGGAAGGAGAAGTTCAGAGAGGTTGGGTTGAATTAGTCAGAAATTTGAAATAGGAAACAAGTGCTAAATGGTTGTATTATTTTTAAGCATATATAGTGAATGAGACTAAGTAAAGAAGTACTGCCTGGTGGCACTCATAACAGACCTAACAAAGTAGATCTCACACACTCCCTTTTTTAAGTTATTTTAAGTGAAATTTTAAATGTTATCAAAATGATAAAGGCAGATAATTTAAAACTCAAATAGATCTAAAAGATTTATTTTTTAAAGCAATAGGAATTTATTAATTTTATAATGTCTTCCTCTCTTTTTTTGTTATCTCTCTTCACATGTCTTGTTAGAAGGATGTTGGGGCTTCTAGATTGATGTTGTAAGGCTTTTTTTCCTCTATTGCTTACATTACACTTTTTTTACTTTATTTTTTAATCCTTCTCATGAATATATTTTGTTTACCTTTTACCTGTCATATTTTAGCTTTTTGTTTTCTGAATTTTTTTTTATAGAATTTTGTTCTTTTTTGGATGTCATATTTTCTGTTAATTCTTGGAGAATATTAATTCTCTTTTTTTACTTTTCTTTGTGTTCTTTTTTCCTCCATTTACTGTTTTCTGTTTGTTTGTTTGTTTTTATCTTCATCTTCTTTACTGGAGGTTTTCTCAAATGTCTGGTGATCTATTGCTATCTGTTCATTTCTTGCACTGAGTAAAATATGTTGGAACCTATGTGGGGAGTGGGGAGGGGGATGTCAACTGGTGAGAATTCACATAGAATTATTGCTTGGTGAACCAAGGCTTACCAAGAGATCCCTCCCAATTCTGCAAATATCAGTGTTTAGAAGCTTTACCTGGGTCTGTTCAATTACGTATGGGAGAATCATTCTGTCTTTTTGAGTGTGGATTGGGGGTAGATAGTGGGAGAATACCCACTTTCCACTGTTCTGAGAGTCCCAACACTCAGCATACAGACTTCATTTAGGGCCCTCTTTTCAGGGCCATATCACCCCCTACCCTGTCTCTGGAGGTTCTGAGCCCTTGTGCAGAGCCAAGGGACTCACATCTGGGTGGAATTCTCTTTGTGGCCCTTTAGGTCATAGCATTTTATACTCATCCTCCACTCTGCAGAGTCAATAATCCAGCTCCATCGCTGTCTGTCCTCCAAACGTGTCATGCCTGTCTTGTTCTCCTGTGAGTTTAGACCTCCTTTACTGTCTTTTTACTGGATCTTACAAAGGGCAGGAGATCAACATGAATAGCCAAACCACTGTTTTTCCCAATGAGAATCCTTGCATAATTTGCAAATTGGTATATAACAGAGTACACAAAAGATTCATTTTAATGAGCTTAAAAAATATTTTTCTAGTCTTGTTATTTTTAAGAAAACTTGTTTTCTTCCGAGATAAACTTCAGCATTCATCCTAATTGTCATGCATTTTTAATCAGTGTGAATGAATTAATGAGGTTTCACTGGCAATGGTAAGCTAGTTAAAAAATGAATTTAAGTACCTCCAGTTTACCTTGAGAAAGAGTTGAGGAGAGGGCTCACCAAGTATGGTTCTATGACTTCATCAACACACAGCTCCTTATGAGTTAATTTTAGCCCATGTCTGTACCTATCAGCACCATTCCTGGAAAATTTTAGTTTCCTAAGTGCACTCTGAGAGGTTAAACTTGACCATCTGGGTGCTGAAGGATTTTTGCTAATCTTGACCTATATATTTATAGGTCTTGATCCTTTGTTCTTGATACATTAATTGAACTCTATTTTGTTTGCAAAAAGCTGCCTAAGGATTTTCAAGCAGAGATAATGATGCCTCTGAAAATAACTCCAATGCTATCATGCAGGCATCCTCTATTCAAGCAGGCATCACCTCGCCTGGAGATTCTACAGAGGAAATGGGGGCATCACAAAGAGACCCCTGCTCTTTCTTCTTTTGACACATGTGAAATTTGGATTTCCTTAGTGGAGAATGAGTTTGAGACACAGCACTGCAGATACACTTAAAACAAGACCTGTGTGGACATATAAGGTGTGTATCTATTGGCTGATACTCCCTTTGATCCTAAACAATACTGTAACAGGAATTTTGACATTGCTAGTATGTTGAACCTGATTGAGATATTGCTTCTTTTCTTAAATTTCAACTTTTCAGTAGATAGTTTCAATCATCTTGGTTCTTTGCTGGATGTTGAGGCTGCATCAGTGACAGAGTTCTTGCCCTGACATAGCTTCCCATTAGGTAGGGAATATCTACAAGTAAGTTGGTAATTAACCAAACAATTTCATAGAAAGACAATGAAGAAACTACAGGATGCTATGGAGGCTTCCTCGCAGGAAGGACACTGAATCCAAAGTTCTGTTTTTAAAGCAGGCTGGGTGTTGTCAACAGGGAATGATTCTCAAAGCAAGTGATGTCTATGCTTAGACTTGAATAATAAAGTAAGTGTTAGCCAGGTCAAAGGTTGAGATACGAAGACAGGGAGGGTATTCTCAGCAAAGGAACTAGTGTAAGTACAGACACTAAGGCAAGAAAAAATACAGTTCTGTAGTTCCGTTGAAGAATGGGAGGTTTAGTTTCTTTGGAGCAATTCATAAGAAGAATGTGTCTATACCTACTGTGTACCCACAAACATTAAAATTCAAAAGAAAGCAAAAAAAAAAAAAAAAGAATGTCTCAAGTGATGAGTCTGGAGAGGTCATCATGATGAGAGCTAAGCCACTTTATAACTTGGACTTTTTTCTAGGAGGGGTCTGAAGCCATGGAGTGTCGTAACAAAGATCTCTCTGGCTGCATGGATCAATAGGAGGCAAGACTAGAGGCTGGGAGACCAGCTAGGATGCTGTTGCAGAAATTTAGGTGAGAAATAATCCTGGCTTCTTTTACAAGGTTAGGGCAGTGATTCTGAAGAATAGTTAGATACATTTGAACAGATAGAATCAGCAGGAGTTCCTCTCCCTTCCCCTCCCCCTCCCCCTCCCCCTCCCCCTCCCTCTCCCTCTCCCTCCCCTTTCTTCAGTCTCCCTCTCCTTCTTTTTTCGGTCTCCCACTGTTATCGAAGCTGGACTGTACTGCCATGATCTCGGCTCGCTGCAACCTCCCTGCCTCGGGCTCCTGCGACTCTCCTCCCTCAGCCTGCCGAGTGCCTGGGATTGCAGGCGCGCACCGCCACGCCTGAATGGTTTTTGTATTTTTGGTGGAGACGGGGTTTCGCCGTGTTGACCGGGCTGGTCTCCAGCTCCTGGCCTCGAGTGATCCGCCTGCCTCGGCCTCCCGAGGTGCTGGGATTGCAGACGGAGTCTCGCTAACTCAATGCTCAATGGTGCTCAGGCTGGAGTGCAGTGGTGTGATCTCGGCTCGCTGCAACCTCCACATACCAGCCTCCTGCCTTGGCCTCTTAAAGTGCTAAGATTACAGCCTCTGCCCCGCCGCCACCCCGTCTAGGAAGTGAGGAGCATCTCTGCCTGGCCGCCCATCGTCTGGGATGTGAGGAGGCCCTCTGCCCGGCCGCCCTATCTGGGAAGTGAGGAGCGCCGCTGCCCGGCCGCCCATCGTCTGGGATGTGAGGAGCGCCTCTGCCCGGCTGCCACCCCGTCTGGGAGGAAGTGAGGAGCGCCTCTGCCCGGCTGCCACCCCGTCTGGGAGGAAGTGAGGAGCGCCTCTGCCCGGCGACCCCGTCTGGGAGATGAGGAGCACCTCTGCCCGGCCGCCCCGTCTGGGAGGTGAGGAGCGCCTCTCCCTGGCCGCCACCCCGTCTGGGAGGAAGTGAGGAGCGCCTCTGCCCGGCTGCCCCATCTGGGAAGTGAGGAGCGCCTCTGCCCGGCTGCCACCCCATATGGGAAGTGAGGAGCGCCTCTGCCCAGCCGCCCCTTCTGGGAGGTGAGGAGCGCCTCTGCCCGGCCGCCCCGTCTGGGAGGTGAGGAGCGCCTCTGCCTGGCCGCCACCCCGTCTGGGAGGAAGTGAGGAGCACCTCTGCCCAGCTGCCCCATCTGGGAAGTGAGGAGCACCTCTACCCGGCTGCCACCCCCTATGGGAAGTGAGGAGCGCCTCTGCCCGGCCGCCCACTCTGGGAAGTGAGGAGCGCCTCTGCCTGGCCGCCCACTCTGGGAGGTGAGGAGCGCCTCTGCCTGGCCACTCCGTCTGGGAAGGGAGGAGCGCCTCTGCCCGGCCACCCCGTCTGGGAGGTGAGGAGCGCCTCTGCCCGGCCGCCACCCCGTCTGGGAGGAAGTGAGGAGCACCTCTGCCCGGCCGCCCTGTCTGGGAAGTGAGGAGCGCCTCTGCCTGGCTGCCACCCCGTATGGGAAGTGAGGAGCGCCTCTGCCCGGCTGCCCCGTCTGGGAGGTGAGGAGCGCCTCTGCCTGGCCACCCCGTCTGGGAAGTGAGGAGCGCCTCTGCCCGGCCACCCCGTCTGGGAAGTGAGGAGCGCCTCTGCCTGGCCGCCACCCCGTCTGGGAGGAAGTGAGGAGCGCCTCTGCCCGGCCGCCACCCCGTATGGGAAGTGAGGAGCGCCTCTGCCCGGCTGCCCCGTCTGGGAGGTGAGGAGTGCCTCTGCCCGGCTGCCACCCCGTCTGGGAGGAAGTGAGGAGCACCTATGCCCAGCTGCCCCGTCTGGGAGATGAGGAGCACCTCTGCCCGGCCGCCCCGTCTGGGAGGTGAGGAGTGCCTCTGCCTGGCCGCCACCCCATCTGGGAGGAAGTGAGGAGCGCCTCTGCCTGGCCGCCACCCCATATGGGAAGTGAGGAGCGCCTCTGCCTGACCACTACGTCTGGGAGGTGAGGAGCGCCTCTGCCCGGCCGTCACCCCGTCTGGGAGGAAGTGAGGAGCACCTCTGACCGGCTGCGCCGTCTGGGAGATGAGGAGCACCTCTGCCCGGCCGCCCCGTCTGGGAGGTGAGGAGTGCCTCTGCCCGGCCGCCCCGTCTGGGAGGTGAGGAGCGCCTCTGCCCGGCCGCCCCGTCTGGGAGGTGAGGAGTGCCTCTGCCTGGCCGCCACCCCATCTGGGAGGAAGTGAGGAGCGCCTCTGCCCGGCTACCCCATCTGGGAAGTGAGGAGCGCCTCTGCCTGGCCGCCACCCCATATGGGAAGTGAGGAGAGCCTCTGCCTGACCACTACGTCTGGGAGGTGAGGAGCGCCTCTGCCCGGCCGTCACCCCGTCTGGGAGGAAGTGAGGAGCACCTCTGACCGGCTGCGCCGTCTGGGAGATGAGGAGCACCTCTGCCCGGCCGCCCCGTCTGGGAGATGAGGAGCGCCTCTGCCCGGCCGCCCCGTCTGGGAGGTGAGGAGCGCCTCTGCCTGGCCGCCACCCCGTCTGGGAGGAAGTGAGGAGCGCCTCTGCCCGGCTGCCCCATCTGGGAAGTGAGGAGCGCCTCTGTCCGGCCGCCACCCCATATGGGAAGTGAGGAGCGCCTCTGCCTGGCCACTCCGTCTGGGAGGTGAGGAGTGCCTCTGCCCGGCCGTCACCCCGTCTGGGAGGAAGTGAGGAGCACCTCTGCCCGGCTGCCCCGTCTGGGAGATGAGGAGCACCTCTGCCCGGCCGCCCCGTCTGGGAGGTGAGGAGTGCCTCTGCCCGGCCGCCACCCCGTCTGGGAGGAAGTGAGGAGCACCTCTGCCCGGCCGCCCCCTCTGGGAAGTGAGGAGCGCCTCTGCCTGGCCGCCACCCCGTCTGGGAGGAAGTGAGGAGCGCCTCTGCCTGGCTGCCCCATCTGGGAAGGGAGGAGCGCCTCTGCCCAGCCGCCACACCGTCTGGGAAGTGAGGAGCGCCTCTGCCTGGCCACCCCGTCTAGGAGGTGAGGAGCGCCTCTGCCCGGCCGCCCAGTCTGGGAAGTGAGGAGCGCCTCTGCCCGGCCGCCCAGTCTGGGAAGTGAGGAGCGCCTCTGCCCGGCCGCCCTGTCTGGGAGGTGAGGAGCGCCTCTGCCTGGCCGCCACCCCGTCTGGGAGGAAGTGAGGAGCGTCTCTGCCCGGCCGCCCCGTCTGGGAAGTGAGGAGCGCCTCTGCCCGGCCACCCCCTCTGGGAAGTGAGGAGCGCCTCTGCTCGGCCGCCCCGTCTGGGAAGTGAGGAGCGCCTCTGCCCGGCCGCCCCGTCTGGGAGGTGAGGAGCGCCTCTGCCCGGCTGCCACCCGGTCTGGGAGGAAGTGAGGAGCGCCTCTGCCTGGGCGGCCCCGTCTGGGAAGTGAGGAGTGCCTCTGCCCGGCCGCCCCGTCTGGGAGGAGAGGAGCGCCTCTGCCCGGGCGGCCCCGTCTGGGAAGCGAGGAGCGCCTCTGCCCGGCCGCCCTGTCTGGGAGGTGAGGAGCGCCTCTGCCCGGCTGCCCTGTCTGGGAGGTGTACCCAACAGCTCCGAAGAGACAGCGACCATCGGGAGCGGGCCATGAGGACGATGGCGGTTTTGTTGAAAGGAAGGGGGGGGAAGTGTGGGGAAAGGAAGGAGAGATCAGATTGTTGCTGTGTCTGTGTAGAAAGGGGTGGGCATAGGAGACTCCATTTTGTTCTGACTAGGAGAAGTTCTTCTGCCTTGGGATGCTGTTGATCTATGGCCTTTCCCCCAGCCCCATGCTCTCTGAAACATATGCTGTGTCAACTCAGGGTTAAATGGATTAAGGGCGGTGCAAGATGTGCTTTGTTAAACAGATGCTTGAAGGCAGCATGCTCTTTAAGAGTCATCACCACTCCCTAATCTCAAGTACCCAGGGGCACAAACACTGCAGAAGGCCGCAGGGTCCTCTGCCTAGGAAAACCAGAGACCTTTGTTCATGTGTTTATCTCCTGACCTTCTCTCCACTACTATCCTATGACCCTGCCATATCCCCCTCTCCGAGAAACACCCAAGAATGATCAATAAATACTTCATAAATTTAAAAAAAAAAAAAAAAAAAAGAATCAGCAGGAGTTGGTGATGAAATGGGCTTGGAGGGATGACGAAAAAGAAGTATTCCAGAATTAATTTTGCTCAGAGCCATAGTCAGCCACACACCTGGCCACTATTACCTAGCTTATTGCACTGGTCCTGAGTCAGTGGGACTGAGGTCAGGTATGTCTTGATGGAGGGCAGAGGTAGGTAGAGGCATAGGAAAGGTTTAGGCTTTTGGAGATATTGCCTAAATTGAGACTTAGAGTATGACTGCATTTTGAGAGTTTTGTGTTCCTTACTGGATTTCCAAGCTTGTTAAGGACAGCAGCATGTATGGTTTTTCTTTTGTATTTGCCAATTTTTAGAACAGTATATAGAAATCACTCACTAAACACAGAAGGATAAATGAGTGGTATCAGTCAGGAGACAGGTGTCATCCCTGAAATGTCAGCTAAAGAGAATAATGCAGGAACTACAGACAGAGGAAGGGGCTGTCTCGGGAATCAACAACGGGTGGGGAAGCACCCAGGACCTAGCACCCAGTGGGAAGCTCTCACCACCCTTGGGTCTGAGGATCAAAAAGAGCAAGTTACTACCACCTGGAGAGGACTATAGCCCTGGGAGGGGAACAGTGGCCCAGCTGGGGTTGGAGGTAGGTCAGTACCCCAACCTTTTTCTTCTACCATGGAATCCCCTTCGGGGCTTCTGGTTGGCCATGCATAATTGGAAGCCAGAGGTGAGGGAGGAGCCTGAGTGATGCCATTTAGCCCATAGAGGTTGACCTCTTGGAGCACAGAGCAAGGCAAAGAGTGGCAAATAATGAATCTGGAGGCAAAAAGAAAAAAAGTCACCAAATTGTATTTATTTATTTATTTTTTTCTTTTATTATTATTATTATTATTATTATACTTTAGGTTTTATGGTACATGTGCGCAATGTGCAGGTAAGTTACATATGTATACATGTGCCATGCTGGTGCGCTGCACCCACCAACTCGTCATCTAGCATTAGGTATATCTCCCAATGCTATCCCTCCCCCCTCCCCCGACCCCACAACAGTCCCCGAAGTGTGATGTTCCCCTTCCTGTGTCCATGTGTTCTCATTGTTCAATTCCCACCTATGAGTGAGAATATGCGGTGTTTGGTTTTTTGTGCTTGCGATAGTTTACTGAGAATGATGATTTCCAATTTCATCCATGTCCCTACAAAGGACATGAACTCATCATTTTTTATGGCTGCATAGTATTCCATGGTGTATATGTGCCACATTTTCTTAATCCAGTCTATCATTGTTGGACATTTCGGTTGGTTCCAAGTCTTTGCTATTGTGAATAATGCCGCAATAAACATACGTGTGTATGTGTCTTTATAGCAGCATGATTTATAGTCCTTTGGGTATATACCCAGTAATGGGATGGCTGGGTCGAATGGAATTTCTAGTTCTAGATCCCTGAGGAATCACCACACTGACTTCCACAAGGGTTGAACTAGTTTACAGTCCCACCAACAGTGTAAAAGTGTTCCTATTTCTCCACATCCTCTCCAGCACCTGTTGTTTCCTGACTTTTGTAGGAAGAATCAATATCATGAAAATGGCCATCCTTCCCAAGGTAATTTACAGATTCAATGCCATCCGCATCAAGCTACCAATGACTTTCTTCACAGAATTGGAAAAAACTACTTTAAAGTTCATATGGAACCAAAAAAGAGCCCGCATCGCCAAGTCAATCCTAAGCCAAAAGAACAAAGCTGGAGGCATCACACTACCTGACTTCAAACTATACTACAAGGCTACAGTAACCAAAACAGCATGGTACTGGTACCAAAACAGAGATATAGATCAATGGAACAGAACAGAGCCGTCAGAAATAATGCCACATATCTACAACTATCTGATCTTTGACAAACCTGACAAAAACAAGAAATGGGGAAAGGATTCCCTATTTAATAAATGGTGCTGGGAAAACTGGCTAGCCGTATGTAGAAAGCTGAAACTGGATCCCTTCCTTACACCTTATACAAAAATCAATTCAAGATGGATTAAAGACTTAAATGTTAGACCTAAAACCATAAAAACCCTAGAAGAAAACCTAGGCATTACCATTCAGGACATAGGCATGGGCAAGGACTTCATGTCTAAAACACCAAAAGCAATGGCAACAAAAGCCAAAATTGACAAATGGGATCTAATTAAACTAAAGAGCTTCTGCACAGCAAAGGAAACTACCATCAGAGTGAACAGGCAACCTACAAAATGGGAGAAAATTTTTGCAACCTACTCATCTGACAAAGGGCTAATATCCAGAATCTACAGTGAACTCCAACAAATTTACAAGAAAAAAACAAACAACCCCATCAAAAAGTGGGCGAAGGACATGAACAGACACTTCTCAAAAGAAGACATTTATGCAGCCAAAAAACACATGAAAAAATGCTCACCATCACTGGCCACCAGAGAAATGCAAATCAAAACCACAATGAGATACCATCTCACACCAGTTAGAATGGCAATCACAAAATTTTATTTACATTCTGCCTCTTTGAAAATAGGTCTGATATGTATGATACAAGTGATAACTAGTTATAAGAGAATATGGTTAATCCATATACTTCATTTCCTGACCCTGTTGGAGAAAAATGTCTTGGGTAGCCCCAAATCAGTATTTATAGCTTCCTGTTTAATAAAAGAGTTTTGATAAAGATTTCTTTTAGCCACTGTGATATGAGCTGGATAGGGAAGTGACAATTGAGAGGCTCAGAGGAAGACAGAGTTGGTTTTGGTCATGCTGGAAGTTGCAAAAGAGCCATGTATCAGGGAGAGAACAGGGCAGCTTAGCTCTGAAATAGGGTTGGAGATTCACTTTTTACTCGTCTCAGAAAGTGGCCAAGGTCTACAGGGACCATGTTCTTCCATTATGACAAAACTGGAGACTAGAGAAGGCATCAGTAAGAACGTTGTCACAATGCCAAGCTGGTTTTGATAGTGACATATCCATAAAAAGGCAGCAGAGAGACAGACGGGATATAAGGAGAGGAAGGGGGCACATTTGAGCAGTAACTGTTCTCAGTGGAAGTCAAAACTCTAGGCTGCAAAAATGTTTTTTAACATTAATTTACTTTCATTTAAAATGCCAAATCACTTACCCTTTATGTGCACACTTTCACTTATAATGTGGTGTTTTTTTCACCCTAGAATAAAACCCTTTCCTGGATCTGTGTTATGAAACACACAATAAAGGCCAAGCTGTGCAATTTCTTTTCATTGCCTGTATTATTAAACATTCAGACAATCGGAAAATGTTTCCTCGTGTTACCTGGAAACCAAACCCTAGATCCAGAAGTTAGAATTCTTGGAGCTATTTTCTCAAGCACTCCATCAATATTTTTTACCAAATCCGTTGTGCAGCCTTGAAAAGATAATTGACTTTTAGGCCAGGCCAACCTGGATTTCATTACCATCTTTTCTACTTATTATCTGGGTGACTTTTGGCAATTTACTTAACTTCTTTGAATTTTTTGAATATATGAAATGAGGACGATAGTATCTCTATGAATATACTATTTTTAGAATTAAATAAGTTGACATCTGCCTAATGCCTGGGACATACTAGACACTTAGCAAATGTAAAATCCTCCAATTTCCCACTTAAAAAAAAAATCCAGCCCTACTAAGCTTATCAAAGGATTCTTTCAGTATCGTGAAGGTGTGTTAAGAATTTTTTAGAGGGTTTTATTAAGTCCTGGGAAAGTCGTATATTCAGTTGAAAAGTAGAAAACAGCCGTTTGGGTAAATGAAAACCACATCATGATTTTATATACTTCTGTCTAATCCTGCATCTGTAGTAGCTGACAGTTTGAAGAACTAGGTCAGTTTGCAAATAGCTTCCTTAGATTAATTTCTCCAGAAAACACAGAGACAGGCCTTGAATCACTAAGAAAGTGTAGAAGCTTTCCAAGGCCATATATGGCTTTATAGAAATATTCCAATAAATTTTTATGGCACAGCTCTCTGGCCTGCTGTCAGATATGTAGAAAAGGAGAGTGACAAATAAAACAAGGTGCATGAGCCAGAGTGGAAATTTGGACCAAAATATTTCTGTCGATACCAGAGCAATCCCAGGGTTCTGTTGACTTCCATGTGCATCAGGTTTCCAGCCTTTACAAATCTATTATTATCTCTGTGTATAAAGTTTTTTTGGTTTTTTTTGGTTTTTTTTTGAGATAGGGTCTCACTCTGTCACCCAGACTGGAGTGCAGTGGCATGATCATAGCTCACTGCAACCTTGACCTCCTGGGCTCCAGCGATTCTCCCACTTTAGCCTCCTGAGTAGTTGGGACTGCAGGTGCACAAAACCCACCATGCCCAGCTAATTTTTGAAATTATTTGTAGTAGAGACAGGGTCTCACTGTGTTGCCCAGGCTGCTCTTGAATTCCTGGCCTCAGGCAATCCTCCTGCCTCAGCCTCCCAAAGTGCTGATATTACAGATGTGAGCCACCATGCCCAGCTGTTTATATAGTTTTAATTGTGCCACCAGCAATTTAGAACATGTACCTTGGTCATTTTTTTCCTAGTTCTCCAGCTATTTCTGTTGTGCTCTGTCCACCTTTTCTTTTGGAATCCTTCATAGGGTGAGAAGTACACCATTTTGAGCTTTTTTCAGCTGTGGAAGAGAAAACTAACTGCTATATACCAGCATTTAACTAAATGAACTAATGAAAACTTCATTAAAAACCAATGCTCGTAGCAGCTGAGAACTAATGAATTGCTGCTCTCATAGCAGTCTGCAAGTTGTAGTGGAAAGAGCATGTGTCTTTGTAATCAGATGGACCTAGGTTTGAATCCTATGATCTAGAATACTTTACCTCTCTATGCCCCAGTTAATCCATATATAAAATGGGCATAATAAGATCTGCTTTTCAGAATTGCCAGAGTGTACCTGCCTCTCAAAGCGCATAACTTCTTGAATAAGATGAATTTTACCAGGGAATATATAAAGCCACTGAATGAAAAGGTACACCTTCTAGGAACATGAATTTTACTCTGAATTTTGGAAGGATAGAATTTATTGTAGCATTCATTTTATGACAAAGTACAACATGAGACTTCAAACAAATTTATGCTTGTAGTTATTTAAGGTCAAACTTAAACTACCCATAGTCACAAGCTTATTTCAACAATCAAGAGTTTTCAGAAAGTTGTTAAAAGAACTTATGTATATAACAATATTTAGCAAGTGTTATCACAGTCAGATCCAGTGAAAGATATAGAAACCAATCTAGGTAACTTCAGCAGAAAGGGATTTAATAAAAGGAATTAGTTACCTATAAAAAAAAAAATGGGGTCGGGCGCGGTCATTCATGCCTGTAATCCCAGCACTTTGGGAGGCTGAGCTGGGTGGATCACAAGGTCAAGAGATTGAGACCATCCTGGCCAACATGATGAAACCCCATCTCTACTAAAAATACAAAAATTAGCTGGGTGTGGTGCCACATGCCTGTAGTCCCAGCTACTCAGGAGGCTGAGGCAGAAGAATTGCTTGAACCTGGGAGGCAGAGGTTGCAGTGAGCTAAGATCGTGCCACTGCACTTCAGCCTGGCGACAGAGTGAGACACTATCAAAAAAAAAAGGAAAGGCTCACAGAAGAGACTTTAGATTGGGTCTCCATTAGTGACCCTTAGAACTCTACAAAACTGATAGAAAAGTGAAACTGGAGAACCAGGAGGTTGCCACTGAAACTATTCTACACTAGAACAGTGATCCCCGAATTGGAAAACTGGGATGAGGGAGCTGGCACCTTGCAACTGCTTTCTGATACCCAGAAAGCTGAGGATTGGACACTAGAACGCCCAGTTGCCTGCCATGCTTCTCACAGCTTTGCATACCAGCAGTGGAAGCCAAAATGTCAGGAGTATTTCCTTCTCTTCACATCTACATTCCACATCTCATGGGAATATATAAAATATATATCTGGCAGAACCTATTTCCAGAAGCTTTGCTGCAAGGGAATCTGGGAAGGTGGATATATCTTTAAGCATTCTATCCTCTGCAGTACAGCAAGGTACATCACAAAGATGCAATGAGGTTGAGTAAGTTCACAGTATCCATTGCACAAAGTGTTGGCTACATGGTAGAAGCTCAGGAAATGCTAATTCTCATCTCTTCTCTTCTAAAGACTCAAAATAAGATTTTAAAGGAAACTCTGTGCCCTGACTATGGTTTGGGGAATTGTGGCAAAGATAGTTTACCTCCTGTGATCAGTTTTGTGGAATTCTGGAAAGAGGTTCTTGTGGCAGAGATAGTAGTGCTCACCAAATAGTCCCTTTGTTCCCCTGCATTTCCAGGCCTTCCCACAATTATGCTGGGTCTTGTGGCTAATTTTGGCTAATGAAATATGACTGGAAGTGATGTGTGCACTTCCGGGCTGAGACACTGATAAGTATGTGTATTCCTGGAAGTGCAAGTACAAAATGACAGAGCTTCCTTTAGCCTGGCTTCTCCAGTGATCTAATGGAGCATGTATCCACTCTGACACATAGGACCCTTTGTGGACATACAGCATATTATTTTCATAAACTTTTGTTGTACTAAGTGACTGAGATTTCAGGATCATTTTATACCACAGTATAAATCTATCCTATTGTAACTAATGGGATCATGATGTAAATGTACTAAGAGTTCAGTCAAGCTGATTAATATTTGCTGAGAAACACCAGTAATTCTCAGGAAGCTTAGACTGTTTTGTAAACGAAATTTTTTCTTTCTCTTCCTCACTTTATATAGTTCTTAATACAGAGCCCCAAAGGCTGCCATGTTACTTCCTTTTTACTTGAAACCATCCAAGTGAATGATTGTAACCCAGAGGTCCCAGATGAAGACCACTGGGCCTTTTCACACTTAAAACATGGGAAAAGTGTTATTTGTTACTGCAATTTTAGCTGTTGCTTTTAGAGACCTTTACTATTTGCAGCTGCCATTCTTTCCTTCTGGGTCTAAAGATACCTTTGTTCGAAAAGGAACCCTTGTCTCTGCCTCAGCAAAACTAAGTGTAACTGTAGCATAACCAAATTCTGCCACAGCTAAAATGCTAGAATGTAAGTTTGTGACATTCCTTCTGCCTTCCTAGGATTTTTTTTAGACAAGACCACTAATTTTTGAAAAATAAAGAATAGAGACTTGAAAACACTTTGTTCCCTTTTTGCCCTCACTTCTGTACCCTTTCTGTCATATTTTCATCTGAATTAACTTCTGCTACAGTAATTCTCAACCTTCTTTTTATCTCCAATCTTGCCATTGGTGTGAAAGTCCAATGAGGCAATATGTGTCAAAACATTTCATAAACTATGATGCTATAAGAATGTAAGGAAAAAAAACAAACCTCATTGAAGACGTCCTTGCCCCATCACTAGGGCCCATAAGAAACCACAGCCTATTGCTGTTCTGCAACTGTGTGCTATAAGCTTTGCCAACTTGAGTCTCAAAGCCTCAACTCCTTATATCTGTTACTATGTAGTGGTTTCACATTTCATTTTGTCTTTTCTTTTTAGTAACATCTGTCTTCCTCACCAGCTCCATGAGTAAAGCAGCCTTGTTTGCTTTTGCTCTTCATTCCATCTCCCAGTGTCCAACCCAGTAACTGGGTCAGAGTAGGCATGGAATAAATACTCCCTGAAGGAATGGATAGATGGCTGGATGGACTGATGAGTGGATAAAGCAAAGGGAACACAAGGGTGACCCAGGAAATAGAGATGAGCTTCTAAGTTTTCCCATTCAGCATTCCTGCAGTCTACATGTTGCTATGGGCGAGGTCAAACAGATATTTAGAATTTCTTCAGCAATGATTTTTTAATGGTGCCTTGGATATTCCCCCAAGAACTCCCAAGTCCTGGTCCCTAAATGAAAAAACTCTCCTTTACAATGATTGCCTCAGTCAGTATAATAGTTTGCCAAATCCATGAGGCTCTGCTTATGAGGGAAAATATTCTCCAGCTATGGCCACTGTACAGCATATTTGATTTTTTCACGATAACCAGAACTGTGACTTCTGTAGGCCTACTTGTGAGAGCTGCATAGCTTTAAGATTATCTTAGGTAGACTCCCTACTTCCATGTGGCAGATATTTTAAATTGCAGTTGCAGCCTTTCAGCTTAGAATTGCTTGTCCTGAAGAACCTTAAATTCTAAACCATAGGGGCTGTTTGGAAGGAGAGGTTGGCATGGGGGTTGGCCTTGGGAGGGACAGTGTCCCTCCCCATCCAGGAGGCCCTGGTGCCAACCAGTCATAATAGAGCAAGAGGCCCTGATACAGGCACTTCTGGGAATCTGACAGATTTTTTGCTGCTCTGTTGTCCATCATAGCCCAAGCAGAGAGGGTGGCTTAAAAGCACAGGAAATCAGCCAGGTGCAGTGGCTCACACCTGTAATCCCAGCACATTGGGAAGCTGACGTGGGCAGATCACCTGAGGTCAGGAGCTTGAGACCAGCCTGGTCAACATGGTGAAACCCCGTCTCTACTAAAACTACAAAAATTAACTGGGCATGGTGATGCATGCCTGTAATCCCAGCTACTCGGGAGGCTGAGGCAGGAGAACCGCTTGAACCCAGGAGACAGAGGTTGCAGTGAGCCAAGACCACACCACTGCACTCCAGCCTGGGTGACAGAGTGAGATTTGGTCTCAAAAAAAAAAAAAAAAAAAAGCATGGGAAATCAAAGTCTGCAGAGGCCTTTCAGGGTCCAGACTACTCTGGGGCATTTTAGCAGAGAATTGAATGCAGGGAATTGGTTCACTGTTGATAAAGGACCTGAGAATCCAGCAGGAAATGATGAGGCCACTTGGAGGTTAGCAATAGCAGGAAGCTCCACCTCTCTTAGGCTACAGGGGCAAAGTAAGAGGGAAGATGCTACCAGCATCCAGGGTGCAGAGCCACTTTGCAAAAGCCAGAACCACAGTGGACCTGCCCAGCTAGTGGAGCCATAGAGAAGACACTTGCTGCTGGAGATTCCACACTAGGTCAAGTGGGGGACCTGGGGTACTACGGTTTTCCCTTCCTCCTGCCCTCCAGTCTCCTTCAGTGCCTCCTATTTGGCAGAAGCCATGTGACACAAAAGCCTCAGGGAATCATCCCCCTGTGATAACTGACCAAACTCAGGAAAAGTGCAAGGAATGGATTTGATGGCAAACTGTCCCAGGACAGCAACAGGAAGGCATCTGATTCTTCCCTATGTCTTTACTTCCTAGTACACAATACGTTCTCAATAAATATTACACTGAATAGATTGAATGGCTCTGATACTTAACTCTCTCAGTTATGTGAAATAAGTCACTTCGTGCCTTTGAGTGTATTTCTGGACATAAACTAGAGATAAAAATGTGTTCCCCATTCTTATCCTAACAAGTAGAGGATTCTGATCTTTGGTGTCTTTCGGGAGCTCTGTGCCATCTTGCAGAGGTTTTATTATCATTGTACAAGATTCTGATCAGTGAATTAAATCATCCTCACCCCCAGGATTGACCCTGAAAGTCATTCTTTGGAATGAGACCATAATGTTTAATGGCTTTAATGTGATTTGTTTATTTCTTTGGTGGAGTGCAAGAAACATACAGATTTCTGGTCCCAAGTAACTTACATGTTGCTCTAGGGTATCACTTTAAAATATTTCATGATTTATTCATTTATATTTTCAATAAGTAACACAGATGCTCCTCAACTTACATGGGGTTACATCCTGCTAAGCCCATCATAAGTTGACAACATCATGAGTCAAAAATGCACTTAATACTGAACATCATAGCTTAGCTTAGCCTATATTAAACATGCTCAGAACACTTACATTAGCCTACAGTTGAGCAAAATCATCTAACACAGACTATTTCATAATAAAGTATTGAATATCTCATGTAATTTATTGAATGCTGTACTGAAAGTGAAAAGCAGGGAGGTTGTACAGGTACTTGAAGTACAGTTTCTACTGAATGCACATTGCTTTTGCACCATCATAAGTTGAAAAATCCTAAGTTGAACCACTGTAAGTTGGGGACCATCTGTACATGCACTTGGTTTAATATTCAAAAGGTACAGAGGACCTGCAGTGAAAAATAAGTCTATCTTTAGGTCCTACATCCAGGCCACCTGGTTCTCCTCTCAAAGAAGCAATACTGTTGCCAGCTTTTTATGTTAAAATGTCAATTTAAGACAGTAATTATTTCCCCAATCTTCCAAATGGCAGGCATATTAGTTTTCTAGACTTCCATAACAAATTACTACAAACCATGTGTCTTAAACAATAGACATGTATTCTCTCACAGTGAACTCACTAGGAGTTCAAAATCAAGGCATTGGTAGGGCCAATGTCTTGATGGCCAAAACCGCAAGGTACCACTTCGAAGCCTCTAGAGAAGAATCCTTCTTCCTTGCCTTTGCCTTCTTCTAGTGTCCTTGGTATTTCTTGGCTTGGTATTTTAATCCTTGGTATTTCTTGGCTTGTAGCTGCATCCCTGCAATCTCCACTTCAGTCTTTACTGGCCTGCTCTGTATGTGTATATCATTGTGCGTCCTCTCCTCTTCTTATAAGAACACAGTCATTAGATTTAGAATCCACCTAATCTATTATAATATGATTTCATCTCAACTAATTACATTGCAAAGGTCTTTTTTCCAAATAAGGTTGCATTCTGAGGTTCTGGGTAGAAATGAACTTTGAGAGGACACTATTCAACCCATTATTGCAGGTCATGCTGCTTCTCAAATTCCTCTAAAAATAAGACTTATATGGGGAGAAGGGGGTAATATCAGTGGATAAAAATAAAGATTCCTGGCCCCATCCCAGATCCACAGGATTGGAACCTCCAAAAAAGGGACCTGGAAATCTGCAGTTTCAACAGGTTTTCTAGGCAAGTGTGATCATTGGGGAAGTATGAGAAATGCTCTTTTGAAATAATCAAACAAAGGCAAACATTCCAAAGTACAAAACCTGATCCAGTGGACTTGAGGTCAGACATTTTCTCTGCCTTCTACTAACTGATAACTTTGAGCATTTTACCTAATGTCTCTGGGCTTCAGTCTTTTAATTCATAGAATGGTAGTAACAGTAATGGTACCTACATTGTGGGGCTGCTAGAAATGGAAAGAACATTGTGTCCATGTACCTACATTGTGAGGCTGCTAGAAATGGAAAGAACATTGTGTCCATCTACTCTGAATGATGAAGAGCTGCTAGGAGCAGACCTGAGACTCAAACCCAGAGCTTCTGAGTCCATGTCCACCATGCACTTTCCACTGAAATCTTGCCCCTCCTTTTGACTTCAAAGAGGAATTGTCCATAGGATTCCTTTAAAGATCTAGGTTCCCCCAGGAGAGTTTTAATTTGATCTACTTAACAAAGCTATAATATTTGCACACTTATTAGAAAATACTAAGTAAATAGAGCAATGGGTTATTTGGGTTAAATGGGTTAAATGGGTTATTTGACACCTAAGTGACATCTTCTGCTTACAATCATCCTCTCACTTCCCTACCCACCAACCCCTAACATCTACTTCACAAGCCTGTGGTCATCCTTCAGTCCTCATACAGATATCACCTACTCTGTGTAGTCATTTCTGTCTGCTTCCTTCAAGGCCAGAGTTGTTGATATTGTTATTCTGAGAAACCCCGGCTATCATTTTTCCAGCCCTTGCTGTATGAAGACCAAGGTACTAAGTGACAGAATTGGGTTTGAGCTAGCCCTTTCTGACTTCAAAGCCCATGTGTCATGGAACCATCGTATTACACTGTCTTCAAACCCCTTCCAAAGCTACCCTAACCACATTGTATGGCTTATGGGAAAGAAAGCTATTTCCTCCACCAAACTGTGACTCCTTCTTGTTATCCATGCTGAAGCACAATCCCATATTTCGTTTGTGTCCTAAAGCACGTAATAGGCGCTCAACAGATGTCTGACAATACACTAGAGGAATGTATGGATAACAAGAAAGCTAGACCTATACTTTCTAGGACATGATACATTTTTATGAGTTGGAAGGAACCTTAGAGAAAATTTTATACTAAAGTCAAATTGAGAAGGTATTCCAGGCTACAACAGTGACTTAGCATCAAAATGAGACAATGAATGATGTCTTGTCGTTTTCTAGCTTCTTGCTACTCAAAGTGGATTACAGGGACACTAGCAGCATCACATCACCTGGGGATCTGTAAGAAATGCTGAGTTTCAGACCCCACTCCAGGCCTGTGGAATCAGAATCTGCATTTTAATATGATTCATCCCATTACAGTTTTACAGGCATTTTCATTTTGAATAGATCACTGAGCTTTCACCAAACTAATCTCTCATCCTTTAGTTGAATGTCCTTTTTTGTTACCTTCTAGAGATGAAATTCAATTTCTTAGTGAATCCACATGTGTGAGGAATTTACTAAGGAGGGGATGGTGCTAGTGAAATTAATTAAATTCACTCAGTGCCTTGGAAATAAAGCTTTAACAAAGGATCAGAAAAAGTTCCTTTAGTGCAGATGGGATAACTGTTTTCTCATTTAGAATAGCACCCACTCTGGCTCAGATCCAGGCAAAATGTCAACTGCTCCAACTCATGAAAGGTCAATAAATTGCCTCAGACATTTTATGAAATGCTCATCTCAAAGCCGGAGTCACCATGGACATGGTTGATGGTTGTATGCAGTCCAACCCCATGATGTCATCAGTCTTACGCCCTTGTCCCAGCCTGATTCATCCCCTCAGTTTCTAAGGTGGAGCCGTTTGAAGCTTCATTTTCTCTTGTCTGAAGTTGAGCCAACTTTCTATCATGGTTATGGGAGTAGAGTAATAGCATGAAACAGAGAAAGCAACAGGTCATCGGCATAAAGTATTTCTCCCCAGAGTTTCAACTTCTGCCCCTAAGTCTTTTTACTAAGGCTGATTAGAATTAGTAAAATCATTTAGTTTGAATTTCTTATTTTCTCCAGCTGTTCTTGATGCAAAATTAGTGGTGATGTTGGCAGGCGCCAGAAGAAAGGAGAGAGTACTAAAAGCATGGATAATATACAGGCCCTATAATTGGTCCCTTCCAATTATCTGTATTTGTAAACTGATGCCAGGAATATAGAGACCCTTTGGGACTGATTCCTGTTTATAGACACAGTAACTGGTACATAGAAGCTGCCCAATAAATACCTTTCAACTGACCTGAAGCAAATACAATCTAATTATCTGTCACTTAGAACATCAAAGGAAATGCCATAATGCCTTCATAATAAAGACTGTCACACTGAAAAGACAATATCTTAAGGACTTATCTGAAAAAGCATGGTAGAAGACTTCCACTGTTACCAAGATGGAGTAACAGGAACTATATTTACCCTTCTTCCTGAAACAAACAAAAAAGCAGATAGAATGTGTGATACTACAATGCTCAAAACCTTGGACATCAGGAAATGACTCCTGAGAGATGTGAAACAAATGAGATGCCCCTCTGAGGAGTGCCCCTGCCTTGATCTCTCAAGCCATGGCCCAGAGAGAGGGAACCACAGGAGAGCCTGACAGACTCCCTGGGTTGGGAAGACAGAGCTGAGAGTCTGGAAGACCGAAACAGCCACTGTTCACAAGGCAGATACCAGGGAGGAGAGAACTACACAGAGAATCCTGGAGATTTTGAAAAGGGTCCTCTAGCATTTAGCTGAGAACCAATCAGTGTATGTGTATGAGGAAACTACACAGAGCTGAGGCAAAAACTACACCACAGGATGAGAAGAAATAGTGCTGAGCACTCACACAAGGCCAGAAACAATGCCTATCCTGCCAGTGGGGCTGGAAAATGTCATGATTCATGGGACATTGGGTAGAGCACACATAGGGGACTCACCTCTATGGAAAGAATTAGCCCCAGATGGAATACCGCTCCAGTCCTGCCTAACAAACCTTAATAGCAACACCTGAAAAGACCAAATGGTTTCCAAATAACTGTGTCCCAGAAAAAAAAAAACACTGATGAATATTTTTAGGAATATAAAAATATCCAACCTTCAATAAGGTAAAATTCACAATGTTTGGCATCTATGAAAAAATTACCAGGGCCACACGCAGTTGTTCACTCCTGTAATCCCAGCACTTTGGGAGGCCAAGGAAAGAGGATTGCTTAAGGCCAAAGACCAGCCTGGGCAACAAAGCTAGAGCCCCAGCTCTACAAAAAATAAAATAAAATAAAATAATTAACCAGGTGTGATGCACATTTTAACTTGCATATTAGTCTAAGACTCTGGGAAATTTTCTCTTCCTGTATCTCCTTGTGTCCTAAACGAACTGTTTGAGTCCTGTCTATTCTTCCTCACATATGGATTTCCAAACACTTCTCTCCATTTCCATGACCACCAAACCATGGAGGCAGGTACATTACTGGGCAGGGGAGGGGCAGCCAGGGGCCAGCTTTCACCTGTGTGGCCTGTAGTGTGGTGGCACACTACAGCCAGCTGTAGTACCAGCTACTTAGAAGGCTGAAGTAGGAGAACTGCTTGTGCCCAGAGGCTTGAGGCTGCAGTGAACTGTGATGGTGCCACTGCAGCAAAGCCTGGGTAACAGAGCAAGACCCTGTCTCTTAAAAAAAAAAAAAAAAAAAAAAAAAAGAGGGAGAGAGAGAGAATTACCAAACATGCAAAGAAGGAGCAAATCTGACCCATGATGTAGAGAAAAACTATCAATTGAAACTGACCCAGAACTGACATGGATGTTAGAATTATCCAACATGGACCTTTAAATAGTTAATATAACGGTATTCCTTATGATCAAAAAGTTAAGTAAAAACGTGAAATTTAAAAAAAATTAGTATCGAACTTCTGAATATGAAACTACAATGTGTGGATGAAAAACACACCAAATGGCATTCATAGCAAAAAATACCTAGTAATAGAAACTATTCCTAATGAAACATAGAAAAGATAATTTTTTAAAAATGAACAGAGAATCAGTGAGTTATGCTACAAATTCAAGCAGCCTAATACACCTATAGTTGGAGTCCACAAAGGGGAGAAGGAATCGAAAATCATTTGAAGAAATAATGGCTGAAAATTACTCAAATTTGATAAAAACTGTAAACCCTCAGGTCCACAGAAGGTCAATAAACCATACGTGCAAGAAATACGAAACTAATGACACCAAAGTACATTGTAATCACAAAGCTCAACACCAGTGTTAAAAAGAAAATTTTTAAAAGCCACCAAAGAAAAAAAGACACATTACACATGCAAACTAATCTATAATAAGAGGAACAAAGAGGTGGCAGCTGATTTCTCACTAGAAGCAATGCAAATGAGCAGGCATTTAAGCAACATTTTTCAAGTACTGAAATAAAAATAACTGCCAAGTAGCATTGTATACCCAGCAAAAATATCCTTCAAAAATTAAAGTGAAATAAAAACTTACTCA
Organism: Pongo abelii; assembly: GCF_028885655.2. NCBI lineage: Eukaryota > Metazoa > Chordata > Mammalia > Primates > Hominidae > Pongo > Pongo abelii. The sequence goes on along the minus strand of NC_071992.2, from coordinate 136,919,407 downwards.
GACATACAAATGCTCAAAGAATGCATCACCTGCATACCTGCGCTACAAGAAATACTACAGGAAGACTTCAGGCAGAAAGAAAATTACATCAAATAGAAATATGTATCTGCAGAAAGGAATAACTACATAATGTTACGATGGTAACACTTCCCTCATTGATTTGTAAATCCAATGCCATACTAATCAAAATCTCTGTGGATCTTTTAACAAAAATTGGAAAACTGATTCTAAAATGCATATAGAAATACAAGGGACTCAGAATAACCAAACAGCTTTAAAAAAGACAATACTAGAGGACAAACACCACTTCATTCTAGTCTTTTTATAATGTTACAGCAATCAAAACAGTGGGGTATTGACATCAAGATAGACGAACTGATTGATGAAACCTAATAGGGAGTCCAGAAGTAGACTCACATATATATGGGTAATTGACTTTCAACAGAAGTACAAAGGCAATTCAAGAAAAATAGTATTTTAAACAAACAGTGCTATAAAAATATAAAAATTGAATATCCAAATGCAAAAAAGTACTTCAATCTTTATATTATACCATATACAAAAATTCCTTCAAATCTATCATCAACCTCAAAGTAAAGCATAAAACTATAAAACTTCTAGCAGAAAACAAAACATTTTTGAATCTGAGTTTGGAAAAGGTTCCAGATAAGACACCAAAAATACAATAACTAAAGCAAAAATTGATAAATTGGATTTCATTAAAATTAAAAACCTATTATTGAGAGAATAAAAACACAAGCCAAAGATTGGGAGAACATATTTGCTAAGTATGTATTGATAAATGACTTGTATCCAGAACATATATATTTTATTTGTTTATTTATTTATTTATTTATTTGGAGATGGAGTCTTGCTCTGTTGCCCAGGCTGGAGTGGCACGATCTCAGCTCACTGTAACCTCCGCCTCCCAGGTTCAAGCAGTTCTCCTGCCTCAGCCTCCCGAGTAGCTGGAAATATAGGCACGTGCCACCATGCCTGGCTAATTTTTGTATTTTTAGTAGAGACAGGGTTTCACTGTGTTGGCCAGGCTGGTCTTGAACTCCTGACCTCAAGTGATCCACCCACCTCGGCCTCCCAAAGCACTGGGATTACAGGCGTAAGCCACCATGCCCAGCCAAGAGTCTATATGTTTAAAAAATCTCTAAATTTATAATAAAAAGGCAATCAATGCAATTTTTAAAAGGACAAAAATGTATACAGACACTTGATCATAAAACATAGATGCATAGAAAACAAGCACAGGAAAAGGTGATCTACTTCATTAGTCAATGCACACATGCAAATTAAAACCACAGTGAGATACTGCTACATTCATATGAATCTAGCTAAAATTAAAAATGATCACTATATTAGGTATTGGCGAGGATGTGGAAGAACTCAAACCTTCATATACTTCAGTTTGAAAATGAAAAATGGTAGTCACTCTGATACAGTTTGGCTATTCCTTAAAATGTTAAAGGCACACCTACCATATGAGCCAGCAATTCCTCTCCTAGCTATCAACCCAAGAGAAATGAAAGTATGTGTCTATACAAAACCACAAATGTTCATAGCAGCATTATTTGCTGCTATTACTATAACCAAAAACTATAAACAACCCACTTTCCCATCGAAGGGTGAATAAACAAACAGTGCTGTATCCACGTAATGGATTACTTACCCATAAAACAAATGAACTATTGATACATGCTACAACACGGATGAATCTTAAAACAATTATGCTGTGTGAAATAAGCCAGACAAAAGGAAGACATACTGTATGATTTTATTTATTAAAATTCTAGAAAATGCAAACTAATCTTATAATGAGAGAAATGGGGAAAGGACTGTCATGGGGGGTATGTATGTCTAAAATTATTGTGCACTTAAAGTATGTCCAATTTATTGCATATCAATTATACCTTAATAAAGCTATTAAAAAAGAAATGCAGTTATAGAAATAGTCTTGCAGATAAACTGGACTATTTGCCACTCCTGAACATCCTCAGCTTTCATACATTTCTGTCCTTGGTCATCATGTTCCCACAGACTGGAATACCCTCTCTTCATTCCCCACCTGTCAAAATCCTCTTATTCCTTATGCCCCATGTCAAATGCTTTCATCTTCCTGAAGTATTTCCTGATCCTTACACATATCATGGCTTTCCTTCCTTGTATATGCTGTGCTTCCTGAACGGCACACCTGTTCTGCCATGTATTATAATTATTTTGGTACCATCCGCCTCACTAAGCTATAAATGGCTTAGATTACATCTAATTTATCTTTGTATCCCCTGTCTTCCTATGCCTAGCAGACTCTGTAACCATGGATGGGTAATTTTTGAGTTCAGTATTTGGAGGACATAATTTCCTAAATATACAAGCATTAATTCAGAAATAAAACTGTCGTAATAGAATGCCCTCCTTCTCTGCTGTAATCGGATCTTTAGTATCTCAAGCATTCTCTCTTTTGTACTTCTGCACCCCCATTATAGCTGCAGAGACATTCTGGCTGGTCTCCTTGCCCCCTGTCTTTTTCCAATCTGTCTTCCCCAGAATGATATCACTAAAATACAAACTTGATCAGGTCACTCTGCTTGAATAATTCTGTCAATGGGTCCTCACGCTGCCTCCTGTTTGTCCCTTTGCTTTGTTGCCCACCTTTCCCCTACACTTCTAAGCCACTCAAGAACTACTTGTGGCCAGGTGCGGTGGCTCATGCCTGTAATCCCAGCACTTTGGGAGGCCGCGGCAGGCGGATCACTTGATGTCAGGAGTTAGAGACCAGCCTGGTCAACGTGGTGAAACCCCATCCCTACTAAAACTACAAAAATTAACTGGGCATGGTGGTGCACGCCTGTGATCCCAGCTACTCGGGAGGCTGAGGCAGGAGAAAAAGAACTTCTTGCACATTCCATCATGTGCAATGTACTCTCGTACTTATGTCTCTTCCTCAGGCTGCTGCTCTCCTTGGGATGCTCTCCCCTTGGCCTTTACAATTCCTTTTTGGCTTAGTTAACTTTTCCTCTTCATTCGAAAGTAAGCTTTAGGGTCATCACTGTTCTAGTCATTGTACATGTAATTCAGCCCATTTCTATCTGTAGATGAGGAAACTCAGATGCAGAGAGGTAATTTCTTTCTCCAGGGCCACTTAGCTCATAGCCAGTACGTGGACCAAGGCAAACTGGCTCTGTTAACGACATTCTAACTTCTGTGCTATGTGGCCTCTCCTAGATGGCAGTCATTGGGTTCTCTATCTGCCACCACCCAAATCCCCCCCCGCCGCCGCCACACACACACACACACACACACACACTTCAGCCTCTGTGGACAGTGAGCTCTTTGAAGGCCATGCTATGTTTTCTGCCTCAGTATCTCCAGTACCTAGCAGGCTGCCTAGCAGAAAACAAACATTCAAGGAATATTTTTGAATGAATGATTCAAACATGATTAAGGTTGTTTGTACTTGCTGCACCCACAAATCTGACCTCTTTCAGTTTACGTTTTTGTAGAAGGTACATTTAAGTCTTGCTTTCAGTCCATGCTTTCATGATAATTGATAAATACCTCATACAAATTGCCCAAGGGTACACTGCTGGATGTAAAGTTTAATCACTTGACTCACACATCTGGAGGGAACAAATGTTTGGAATGCTGTGAGGCAGAGGCAGACATCTGACCACCTAGGAGCTCAGAAGGTCTCCCTGGCAGCACACACACAGCATTCTCCTCTTGCTCTCCACTGCCTGCCCCTCCCAACCCACCCCATGCACCTTGATGCCAAGAAGTAGAAAGTTTTGGGTTAATTTCTTTCATCTGTAACAATTTTTCTGTTCTACTATTTTAATGCACATTATCTTAAAAAACAGGAACTAATGAAGTCAAAACAAAACAAATCTAATCCCATAGCTTTGCTGCTTCACAGAGAGACTGACTTTCTTCCCAACTTGTCTGGCACCTTGGCATTTACCATAAGATGAGAAAGATTGAATTTCATGTAGTGTGACCTTTTAAAACTTGAGTTGAACATTTGCATTACTCTGATTTTTGTCCTTCTTTGCAGAATTGCATGACAATTTAAAACTTGTCTAGATAGTTTAGATACAGATTTTTTAAAATAGCAATTTTGTGGGTAGCTGATTTATTTGTTTGTGCTTGTTTAAATCAGTCAGGTAATGAAAATGATTATTGCTATCTACAAAAGAGGTGAAAGTGTGTTTGAGCAAAGGCTTCCACAGAGAAAATAATTATGAAGCTGTCATTTCCATAAAGACCTTGACAGTGAAATATCTACAAAGTACAGTGAGTGTTTAAAATACAGAAAGAGCTACTAGTCACAAATTTAGGACGAGCTCTCTGGAAAATGATTTAAAAAGTTAAAATTGCCTCCAGCACACCATGAGTTTTCTACTCCTTCCCCATTCTCTGAACATAGATAAACGTAGTTGTTAAGAAATCTGGACTCGCAGCCATAAAAAAGAATGAGTTCATGTCCTTTGCAGGGACATGGATGAAGCTGGAAGCCATCATCCCCAGCAAACTAACACAGGAACAGAAAACCAAACACTGCATGTTCTCACACATAAGTGGGAGTTGAACAATGAGAACACATGGACACAGGGAGGGGAGCATCACACGACCTATGGGGCGTTGGGGGGAAAGGGGAGAGAGAACATTAGAACACATACCTAATGCACATGGGGCTTAAAACCTAGATGACGGGTTGATGGGTGCAGCAAACAACCACGGCACATGTATACCTATGCAACAAACCTGTATGTTCAGCACATGTATCCCAGAACTTAAAATAAAAATTGAAAAAAAAAGAAAGAAATCTGGACTCCATGCTCAATAATAGTACCTGCGAGTGTGACCTTGGGCAAATAATTTCTCTTCTCTGGAAGTTAGGCTTTTCACTTGTGAAATGAGTGACTGGTTTAAATGGCCTCGAAATTCCTTTTAGTTTATTAATTGTCTTTGATCATTCATTCATTCATGTATTTAACTAGGATAACTTTGGTTTCTGCTTTTCCTCTGTACATGCATACTTCATTTTGTTGCACTTTGCTTTATTGTGCTTTGCACATACTCTTTTTTTTTTTTTTAACAAATTGAAGGTTTGTGACAACCCTGCCTTGAGCCATTTTTCCAACACACTGTGCACACTTTGTATCTCTGTGTCACATTTTTGTAATTCTCACAGTAATTCATACATTCTCATTATTTTATATCTATTATGGTGATCTGTGACTGGTAACTTTGATGTTACTGTTGTAATTGTTTTAGGATACCACAAACTACACCCATATTAGTCAAATAACTGAATGCATAAATGTTGTATGTATCCTGTCGGCTCCATCGATTGGCTGTTCTTCCCTTGCTCCCATCTCTCTCCCTCTCCTCAGGTCTCCCTGTTCCCTGAGACATAACAGTCTTGAAATTAGGCCAGTGAATACCTCTTTGAAGGTTTCTAAGTGTTCAAGTAAAAAGAAGAGTCACACGTCTCTCACTTATATTCAAAAACTGGAAATGATTAAGCTTATTGAGGAAGGCATGTCAAAAGCTGAAATAGGCTGAAAGTTAGGCTTCTTGTGCCAAACACTTAGCCAAGTTGTGAATGCAAAGGGAAAGTTTTTGAAGGAAACCAAAAGTGCTACTCCAGTGAACACAAATGATAAGAAAGCAAAACAGCTTTTTTGCTGATATGGAAAAAGTTTTAGTGTGCTGGATAAAAGATGAAACCAACCACAACATTTCCTTAAGCTAAAGCCTAATCCAGAGCAAAGCCCTAACTGTCTTCAATTCTTTGAAGACTAAGAGAGGTGAAGATGCTGCAGAAGAAAAGCGTGAAGCTAGCAGAAGTTAGTTCATAAGCCTTAATAAGCCATCTCTATAACACAGTGCAAGGTGAAACAAGTGCTGATGTAGGAGCTGCAGCAAATTATCCAGAAGATCTAGCTAAGGTCATCGATGAAGGTGGCTTCACTAAACAGTAGATTTTCAATGTAGATGAAACAGCCTAGAATTGGAAGAAGGTACCGTCTAGGAGTTTCATAGCTAGAGAAGAGAAGTCATTGTCTTCAAATCTTCAGAGGACAGGCTGACTCTCTTGTTAAGGGCTAATACAGTTCGTAACTTTAAGTTGAAACTAATGGTTATTTGCCATTCTAAATATCCTAGAGCCACAAGGTATTATGCTGAACCTTCTCTGCCTGTGTTCTATAGATGGAAAACAAAGCCTGGGTAACTGCACATCTGTTTATAGTATGGTTTACTTACTATTTTAAGACCACTGTTGAGACCTGTTACTCAGCAAAAAAAGATCCCTTTCAAAATATTACTGCTTATTGACACTGTAACTGGTCACCCAAGAGCTATGATGGAGATATACAAGGAGATTAATGTTGTTTTCATGTCTGCCAACATAGAATCTATTCTGTAGCCCATAGATCAAGGAGTAATTTTAACTCTTATGTCTTATTATTTAAGACGTGATCATGAGTGAAGGCGTGAATCATATAGCCTTATGAAATGTATTTCTAGCACAGGAGAACTAGATACAGGCAGATATATTTCTTAAATACATTTCATAAGGCTATAGCTGCCATAGATAGTAATTCCTGTGATGAATCCGAGCAAAGTAAATTAACAACCTTCTGGAAAGGATATACCATCCTAAATATCATTAAGAACATTTGTGATTTATGGGAGGAGGTCAAAATATCAACGTTGATGGGTGTTTGGAAGTTGATTCCAACCCTCATGGGTAATTCTGAAGACTTCAGTGAAAGATGTAATTGCAGATGTGGTAGAAATAGCAAGAGAACTAAAATTAGAAGTGGAACCTGAAGATGTGACCGAATTGTTGCAATCCCATGATAAAACTTGAACAAATGGAGGAGTCGTTTCTTATGGATGAGGAAAAAAAAAAAAAGTGCCTTCTTGAGATGGAATCTATTCCTGGTGAAGATGTTGTAAAAATTGGTGACATGACAAGAAAGGATTTAGAATATTACATAAACTAGCCAGGCACGATGGCTCACACCTGTAATCCCAGCACTTTGGGAGGCCGAGGCTTGAGTTTACGAGTTCGAGACCAGCCTGCCCAACATGGTGAAACCCCGTCTCTACTAAAAATACAAAAATTAACCAGGCGTGGTGGTGTGCGCCTGTAGTCCCAGCTACTTGGGAGGCTAAAGCAGGAGAATTGCTTAAACTTGGGGGGCAGAGGTTGCAGTGAGCCAAGACAGGGCCACTGTAATCCAGCCTAGGAGACAGAGTGAGACTTAGTCTCAAAAAAAAAAAAAAAAAAAAAGCATATCACATAAACATTGTTGATAAAGCAGCAGCAAGATTTGAGAGGATTCACTCCAATTTTGATAAAAGTTCTGCAGATGGTAAAATGCTATCAAATAACATCACATGCTGCAAAGAAATATTTTGTGAAAAGAAGAGTCAATTAGGCCGGGCACGGTGGCTCACGCCTGTAATCCCAGCACTTTGGGAGGCCGAGACAGGAGGATCACCAGGTCAGGAGATCGAGACCAACACGGTGAAACCCCGTTTCTACTAAAAAATACAAAAAATTAGCCAGGCCTGGTGGCGGGCACCTGTAATCCCAGCTACTTGGGAGGCTGAGGCAGGAGAATGGCGTGAACCTGGGAGGCGGAGCTTGCAGTGAGCCAAGATCACGCCACTGCACTCCAGCCTGGGCGACAGAGTGAGACTCCGTCTCAAAAGAAAAGAAAAGAAGAGTCAATTGATGTGGCAGACTTCATTGTCTTATTTTAAGAAAATGACACAGCCATACCAGCCTTCAAAAACCACCACCCTGATCAGTCAGCAGCCATCAGCATCGAGGCAAGACCCTCCACCAACAAAAAGATTACAGCTCGCTCAAGGCTCAGATGATCATCAGTGATTTTTAGCATTGAAGTACTTTTAAGTTAAGGGGTGTACATTGTTTTCTTAGACATATTGCCATTGCACACTTAAAAGACTACAGTATGTTGTAAACATCACTCTTACATGCACTGGGAAACCAAAAAAATTCCTGAGACTCATTTTATTGTGATATTCACTGTATTGTCATATTTGCTCTATTGTGGTGGTCTGGAACTGAACCCACGATGTCTCTGAGTTATGTCTGTATCTAGTTCTCCTGTATTAACTAAATTGCCTACGGTGTTTCCTACCAAATTCCCTGGCTACTCTCTAGTCCCTTTATGTGATAGATTCTCTTTAAATCCTTCCTGTCCCATCCAGCACCTGTCTCCTCTTCAGCATTCTTTCATGGCCCTCTTCTCTGCTGGGTGGCAGCTGCTGAGAGTTCCTATTAACAGGTTCTTGGATACTAATAGCTTAATTTACTGCCTTCGACGGGTAACACATCTTTATTTATATAGAAGCCTGAGACACAATGCCTTTATCTGTATCCTCTCCTGTTTTCTCACCCTGTACCCTCACTAAGGAAAGATTTAGTGGAAATTACAACTGAATGGATGAGTGATATTTTGGTAATGGTGAAGTACTGTTATTATGTTGAAGCACTGCTAACTTCACATACTAACTAACTGCTTTAACAATTTATTGAGAATTGAATGATGATTCTCTGCACCTAAAATAGGTACAAATGATTCTCTCACATTAGGAATTTCTTGAGTTATTTGAAAATTTAAGAAAGTGTGTGCTTGCTCAAGATTGCTTGAGTATAATCTCAGTGATTACTGAAACAATATCTGTGTTGAGTTCTCTTCACATGGCTCCTGGCATGTCTGGCAAGTACTGAGCACTAAAAAATAATTGATAAGTCAATGAATGAAAAGGCATTTTTCTCACAATTTTGTAAATGGGTCAGGCAGATAAATATTATTTTACATGAAACTCTGACATAATGAGAGATTGTACTTGAAAGAGAGATTATTAGATGAAAAATCCAGGATTCAATCCAAGGGTGGGGCAATGAGGAGATAAAGTGGCCTATTTTTGGAGAGGTATAAGTCAAAATGCTTCCTAGAAATGTTAAGTAGGCAGCATGAGTGCTGCCAATTCCCATTTCCATGCCCACAGCAAACATCCATAAATGATTATGACACTTATCCTAGATGAGCCTGGAATAAGGCCTCAGATTCCTTTCAAGACATCATTTCAGGCAACCGCTACCATTTAATCAAAGTTGGCCTAGAAAATAAAACTTACATCTCATCCTAGGTTAGTGATTGCCCCAACTCCACTGAGAAAACTTGGTAACTTACAGTCTGGCTAGCTCTTCTGAAAGGGAGATACCGCCAAGATAATACTGATAAAATTGTACAATGGGGCCTAGAGAAGAGGACAAGAGGCATCAAGGATGTTGGGTCATCCAACTTCAATTATTGGAAAGATAATGATGGCATTAAAACAAAATAACCATAGGATAAACAGACTCTTGAAGAGTAGCTTGTACATGTATATACTGTAAGTCTGAGATTGTAACAAGACATCCAAATGGAAATGGAGATATTTAACCAAACTCACAATGTTTCTTTCCAACTCTGAATCATTTTCAGTTTTTTATCTTAGTAAATAGCACTGTCATTAATTTAGTTGTCTAAGCCCAAAACCTAGGCATCACCTTGACACTTCTCTCTTCCCTGCCACCTCACAGTTAATCTATCATAACATCCTGTCAGTTTTATTTTCTGTACCTTTTTCTAACTCATGTACTTTATGCCATCTCCACCACTAGATATTACATGGGACATACTAATGCTAAAAAATTATTCCGTGTTTATCTGAAACTCAGGTTTAACTGGGCATCAAACATTTTTATTTGCTAACTCTGGCAACCCTAGTTTAAAATAATCTAATTCAAAAGAAGCAAAAATAGGCCCTCAGACTCTAAATGCTATGATCTAGATTGGGCTGTGGGATAGATTATTTATCAATGTAAGTACTAAGATTATAAGACAAATGCACATTTATTTGCCCTGCATAGCACCTTGTCTATTTAGATGGCTTATTATTTTTTTAAATCAGCTGAGCAAGATAAAACCACAGAATATTTTGGGAGGTATAGATGATATGCATAGTGAGAAAACAAAATGTTTTCTTTAGTTTTGACATTAGCTGACTTTTCGTCTAAAACTAATAATGATATCATTTTCCCAGGAAAGGTCAAAGTGCTGAAATTCTCCACATATTTTGTAAATGTATATGTCACTGAAAAACTGAAATCTAGCCAACACAAGAGATATTGTCAGATTCCCTCAGAGCTTAGCAGAATACTATATCATGCATGACCTGTTTTTGAAATGGGATTTTGTGAAAAATAGCAGAACACTTCTTCTGGTTTCTTTGTCATTAACTGCTCACACTTGACACATTCCTTAAATGATCTCCTTAGCTCCCGTCATGGCAACCTGCTTCCTAAATCCACATTCTTAGCTGAGGATTGTAGTTTCAGGCAACAGAATCAACTCTAGTTAAGGATATTACGGTGTTCACGGATTTCCTCAAAATTTCAAAAAAAAACAGGCTATGGAAGCTCAACACCCACCACATTGTGAGTGCTGCTCTAGGGAAAATACCCCTGTTGTCACCTCCATAACAACTGTCTCACAACTCACACACTGCCTAAGCCCACACCAATGACACCTGAGATTGGCCGAGCTCTACCTAAAAGTGGGGTGCCTCCTCCTTCCTGCCTTCCAGATGATGGAGTCTATGCATGTCTACGCACATTTACTTCCTGATGTTGCCTCCTTCAGAATTGCCATTCAGTGTGAGTGGCTCTGTCCTTGAGCAACAAGGAAGGCTGGGAACTTGGATTCTGGCTTCTATCTTTGGGAAGCTCAACATGTAATTTGGAAAATTTTCCAAATACACAGGATGGGTATTCAAAAGATATTGAACAGCAACCAACATAAAATATGTTCCCTCCTTTCAAAACACCACATTTTATAACCATCCTGCTAGATGGAGCATAATGATTAAGACATGGGCTTTGGAGTCCAATGAACTTTGGTTCTAGTTGCAGTTTTACCTCTTACTAATGGGAAAAGGCAGGATGGGCTACCCCGCTAAGACACCATCTTCTTATCTGTGAAATAGACACATTAATACCATTCACCTCATAGGATGGTATGAGGATAAAATGAGAAAAGTGAACAAGTATGGTGGTGGAGTTTGCATCTTCACGGAACAAGTACTTTTCCTTATTACAAATGTGGTTACTACCAGTCTTTTTACCTATTTCTTTTACATCTTGTAGCTACAACCCATTTTAGGATTTTTTAAACAATCTAATTTTTGCTTTGATGTTATCTTTTTCACATAAGAATACTTCTTTCTACTGAAACATTTCATCAATGACATTATTGCAAAAGGTTTTACAAATATTCTTTTTTTAAGTTTTCTAATTTTTTCCTGATTACACTGAAAAAAATTAGAAACTACGGAAAGGCAGAAAGATGGAAATAAAAACACCCCAAAATGTCATGATCTAGAGTTAACCACTGTTATTTATTTGTCTGTTGAGAAGTATTTTTCATCAACCATAGGAATCACAGATTTGAGGAACTGAAAGCGACCATAATGATCATGTGGTTTGAATTCTCCTGGATTCCCCGAAGTTGCTGCAAGCCAGCAAGACTTCATCCTCCTGACTAGTTTCATCTGTGTTTTCTCCAGAGTCACTTGGAGGGGAAAGGTCACTTGAAACTTTTGTTGTCAGGTTGTGAGTTTTGTTTTATTTATTAATTTCGTAGTAGGAGGCTTCAAGTTTTATGTATTAGCCTCATGTTTCTAAACAGGGGAAGTAGAGGATGCTGGGAAATATCATTTGGCTCCATGGAACCCTTTGAGAGAGCAAGAGGGGAAGAAAATTACTCTTTTATTGTAAGTTTTGCCAAATGATCTCTGAGAAGCTGTGATATCATTCATACGCCGTGCCAAGCTGGATCGAAATGGCTCATCTTGGCAGACATCGAGAGTGAGCGTATAATTCCTTGGGGTTGGGATGGGCTGTTATCAGAAATAGTTCCATAGGCAGTATTTACATAACTGTGGTAGAGTGTGAGAATAAACACAGCTGTGGCATTGCCCTAAATATTTCTATTCAGCAGGGAATTAAAAGAGAATTTTATCGCTGAACTACAGATAAACACAATTCATCAAGCAGTGGTCAGTTCAACTGGGGAACAAAATAGGAGTTATAAAAGACTGGCCTGCTGAAAATAGCTCCAATCAGCCATCCTGACTTCATTGCTGCTTTACTCCCTCCCTCCCTCTTTTTCCCCGGTTCCAGAAGTGTAGGGCTCATCAGCCAGCAAGGAAGTTGTCTAGGTTTTCTTTACCCCAAGAAGGAAGTCGAGGGCACTGTCCTTTACTGAGTGGAGACCTACCCTGGGCCAGCATGCTTTATATATGTTCCTTACTTCAGAATGGTTCCCCATTTTCTTTCTGGGCTATAAAACTGAATGTTGGTGGGAGTAAGATTTATTGCCAAGAAGACAACTTTTTTTTTTTTTTTTTTTTTTCTGAGACAGAGTCTCGCTCTGTCTCCCAGGCTGGAGTGCAGTGGCGCCATCTGGGCTCACTGCAAGCTCCGCCTCCCGGGTTCACACCATTCTCCTGCCTCAGCCTCCCGAGTAGCTGGGACTACAGGCACCCGCCACAATGCCCGGCTAATTTTTTGTATTTTTAGTAGAGATAGGGTTTCACCGTGTTAGCCAGGATGGTGTCGATCTCCTGACCTCGTGATCCACCCACCTTGGCCTCCCAAAGTGCTGGGATTACAGGCATGAGCCACAGCACCCGGCCCTAAGAAGACAACTTTTTAACTCCAAAGTGAGCTAAAATGGACACATGATTCCACAGCTCTCAATGATCTAAATTCATCTTATGAATTTCTTTAAGCGCCCATATATTTTAAATAGTAGTGCAGTCCTGGTTCTGCAATACCCAGGAAGATAGTTACATGATGTATTTGTGTAAAATAGTTTTCTAGGATTGGCATAACAAAGTACCACAAACTGGGTAGCTTAAAACAGTAGAAATTTATCCTCTCTCAGCTTTGGAGACCAGAAGTCTGAAATCAAAATGTCAGCAGGGTTGGTTTCTTCTGGATGTTTTCAGGGAGAAACCATTTCATGCCTCTCTCCTAACTTCTCGTGGTTGCCTGCCCTCATTGGCATTCCCTGTCTTGCGGCTGCATCACTCCAATCTCTGCCTCCACCTTCACATCACCTTCTTTTCTGCACATCACCTGTCTTTTCTGTCTCTTATAATACAGCACTCTCATTGGATTTAGGACCCACCCTAATACACTGGGTGGAATAATGAGATAATGAGATAAGGATCTCATCTGAATCCTTCCCTTAATTACATCTGCAAAGATCCTATTTCCAAATAAAGTCACATCCTGAGGTTCCCCAGGAACATGAATTTTGGAGGGATAATATTTCAATGCACTGCACAGGGTGAGTTAATTGGAGGCAGAGACCATGTACTCCAGTTGCCTCTACAGCACATAACACACGCCAGACACCTCATCAGTGTTCTAAAACACTTGCTAATTAGCTGTGACAGCATTGCATGTTTCTTACTCCGTTTTGTAACCCAAGAGATTTACTGGGATTTTCTGTTTCAATATGCATGCCTTGACTCTTTACTAATAGAATTTCTAAGAGAGACCTATAGGCATAGATAATAGGAAAACATTATGTTCACTAATATAGTTTTTTTCTCCCATTTACTAAGTCAACAGAAAGTCTTAAAATGTTAAAAACATAAGTGACAACTACTAACATCAGGTCACAAAGCACTTTCATAATTATTATCTCATTTGATACTCCAGTAACCCTGTGAATGTTATCACCTTCATTATCATCATCATCACCACTTTGATCATTACTACCACCATCTCAATTTTACATGGGATGAAGAAACTTGAGGCTCAGAGAAATGAAAAGACCTATTTGAGGTCAGTGTATGAGTCAGGACTTTTGGCTGTATTTTGAAAGTAAGCCCAATTTGAACTGGCTTAAGAAAAAAAAAAAAAGGAACGTAGAAGAGCAAGTCCTTCCCTCTCAATGGCAAGATGGTCATCACAGATCCGTGATTGCATCCAACCCCCCAGTATTTACAATGAGGGGGGAAAAAAGTCTCCTTAACAATTATTCCTGGAATAGAATTTCTTTACTCTCTATCACTTTCTATTCTGGAATGTGCATTACACTGGATTCAGCAGAAAGTCTGGGCCTGGATCTCTTTGGTCCAAATTGTTTCATGCCTACAACCCTCAAGCCATCAAATCCCCCAGACCACATAGAATGAGACTGAGGATAAACCCTGTTACCAGAAAAGCAGGGTATGGAAATGGCAGACAAACAACAGATATCCATAAGAAGCATAGTTTACAAATGACAGCTTGGGCTTGAGACAAGATGGTTTTAACCAATAGATCTATCCTATGGCCCGTCCTTCTCTTTTGTTTAAATGCATTGAATACATGATAAGTGCGCCTGGAACAAAATTTAGAAGATACAAAGTTATACAGTAAAAATCTCCCTTCCAATTTTGTCCTCCTGTCACTCAGTTTCCCTCCTAATTGAACTCATCTCTATAACCCCTCCAGGGATAGTTATAGTTTCCACATTTACAAGCATCATATGAGTTGTTTTTACATCAGTGATATATTATTCTCACTGTTCTGTCCGGCTCTTTTTTCGCTCCACTCTGTTAGGTATTTTTGGCTCTCTGACTTTAATGACTTCAACCACCCAGGCACAATGACATTTCCACACACCACTTAGTTTTCACTCTTGAGTATTTTCTGTTTTCCTTTTTTCTCTCCTTCTCCCTACCCTCTTCTTACTGCATTTCCTCATTTTACCTCCTTCCATGTGTTCATTATGTAATTGTTGAAGTTGAAACTACCTTTTTAAAAAAAACACATAATACTAAACATTTGACCCTACAAAATGGTTCTTTTGAGGTACGTTATCAGCAAAAAACCTACTGAAAAAATGAAACCATTCTCATTTCTTTTCACCGCAGAGTCACTGATTAGCTCAGGCTATGAGAAAGCAAAGAGACTTCAACAGCTAATTGTAGCTCTAGTTACAGTCACAACTCTTATTAACTTGTGCCCCTTAACAGGAACCTCATATAGCTCTTTTTTGTTTTTAGAACAAAGAGGTAGATGGGTTAAAGGGTGACATGTTATCAGGTTTGCCCCAAATCTTTCAGTATCTTGCAAAAGACTCATGCATCTTTTCCTAAAGTTATTTTATTTTCCATTCCAGGATAGTAGAAAGAGCCTTTGTATAACCTTTTAGTTTTTCCTAGGGCTTGCATTTTTCTGCAAATCCCAGTACTCTGGAAGGGAGTTGGACTATAGCCCACCTGCC